>NC_079223.1:48981652-49325102 GCF_029633865.1 Lampris incognitus | reverse complement strand
CTAACACACACACACACACCACTCACGCACGCACACACTCACACTCACGGCACGCACGCACGCACTCACACACACACACTCACTGACACACACACACTCCACGCACTCACGCACTCCCACCACACACTCACTGACACACACTCACTGACACACACACACACACACACACTAACACACTCACTGACACACACACACACACTCACTGACACACACACACACACACACACACACACACACACACACACACACACACACACACTCTCACACACACACACACACACACACACACTCACACGCACGCACACATTCACACACACATTCACACGCATGCGCACACACTCACACACCACACACTCACTAACACACACACACACACACTCACTAACACACTCTCACACACACACACACACACACACACACTCACACACACACTAACGATCACGGATGTGCAGACTCGCTAGCCCTCGGCTAACTGGTGGGTGGGACCCTCTGGTCGAGTGGTTAGCGTAGCGGCCCCGTGGTGCGGGAGACGCGGGTTCGGTTCCCGGCTGGCCCCGGACTTCGCTACAGCACAGACCCAACACAGAGTGTTTGTGTCCGTGATTGCTTTGCACCGACAACATGGTCCCCCAGTGTGATTTGGTTTGGGTTTTGGATGAGCCCTGCAACCCTGAAACCTATAAAACATCCCAGCCCCCCCCCCCCGCCCCCCGGTGGTCCTAAAACCACCTTACACATGAAAGTCCATGACTCGCCTGTGGCATGTTTCCACAAGTCAAGACGACGAGACGAACTAAACTGAACCAAACCAGCTGAAATCAGATAACAAGAGACAAGACAATGAAGAAAAGGAAAGAAACTGAAATGAGACTTTGTTAATCCCAGCTGGCACGTCAGTAGACGAGTGCACAGCGAGTTGTGCATGTGGAACACACAACATGACAAGCCAAACCTACAGAAGGGTGGTGGAGAAGGGGGGCGTGGTCATGGCGGCGTGGCATCAGGGAGTATCTGGAATGAAGCCCTTATGGTGAGTGTGACGTGATTTACAGACGGACGGTATGCGGGGATCTCATCATCACCACTCGTCTGACTGGCTCGCTCAGACTCGGCTGGCCGAGTCCACCTGTCTGAGAGCAGTGGAGGAGAAAGGAAGCCGTGCTTATTGGAAGCAAAGGTAGGGACAAAGCTGCTGCTGTCTGCAATGAAATCCATATGGAAACAGTCACAAAAGTCATCGACGGTGTTGCGAAACCACTAACTCACATCTGTAACTTGTCGTTTCACACGGGAAAGTTCCCAAGCAAAGAGAAAATAGCAGAAGTTACGCCATTTTATGTAAAACCGGGGGAGGAAATCCCTTCACAAATTACAGGCCTGTTTCTTTACTTTCCCAATTCTCCAAGATACCGGGGGGGAAGTCTGTACTAACAGACTAGACAAGTTCATCAAGACGCACAAATTGCTGGCTGACCGCCAGTGTGGATCCAGAACAAGCAGATCAACATCCATCCATCCACCCATCCATCCATCCATCCACCCATCCATCCATCCATCCATCCATCCATCCATCCATCCATCCATCCATCCACCCATCCACCCATTATCCAAACCACTTATCCTGCTCTCAGGGTCACGGGGATGCTGCAGCCTATCCCACCAGTCATTGGGCGGCAGGCAGGTAGACACCCTGGACAGGCCTCCAGACCATCACAGGGCCCACACACACACACACACACACACACACACACACACACACACACACACACACACATACACACATTCACACCTAGGGGCAATGTAGTTCGGCCGGTTCACCTGACCTACAGGTCTTTGGACTGTGGGAGGAAACCGGAGCCCCCGGAGGAAACCCACACAGACACGGGAGAACATGCAAACTCCACACAGAGGACGACCCGGGACGACCCCCAAGGTTGGACTACCCCGGGGCTCGAACCCAGTACCTTCTTGCTGTGAGGCGACCGAGTGAGCCACTGTGCCGTCCGCAGATCAACATCAAATCCGCTAATTGATTAATAGAACGTATTAACTGCATAGGCAAAAAAGTATGCAGTGGAATATTTATATATATACCAAAAGAAGCTTTTGATAAGACTGATCACAATATATTACTTGATAAATTGGAGAACTGTCGTATCATAAGAGTTTCTCTGAATTGGTTGGGAAGCTATTTAATAAACAGGCGACAATTTGGGAAGCTAGGTGAGCATATATCAATGGCGACAGGCACGGGCGCAAGTCCATGAATACTGGGATGGCATCCAGCGCTTCACCTGTGCCCCCATCCGTAGGATTAGCGGTTGTGTCAGGAAGGACATCCGATATAAAAGTTTGCCAAACCATTTTGTGGATTGACAAGACCATACCGGATCAGTTGAGGTTCCATACGGGATTGGCTGAGGCCCAGGTTGACAACGGCCGCCATTGGTACAGGTGAAAACTGTACGGTCTGCCGTGGCGACCCCTGAGAGACAGGGGACACGCTGAAAGAAGAAGAAGATGGTGAGCATAAATCAATTATGGAGTCCCTCAGGGGTCAGTATTAAGCTCGAAATTGTTTATTGTCTACATAAATGATATACTCGGAGTATGAAAAATATTGAAATGTGTTCTAGACAACAGACGACACCAGTGTTTTCTGTTCGGAGAAGAATTAACAGCAGTTTGAAAATAAATTTCTAGGTGGGATAAGAGACCACGAAATCTGCTGGAAACCTGACATGAAACATGTGCGAGCAAAGCTGGCGAGGAACATTGTAGTTCCGGGGAAAACAAGGCACAGTCTGGATCATAAATCATTGTACAGATTATATTGTTCACGTGTATTGATCCCCGTGGGGAAATTCCTCCTCTGCATTTAACCCATATCTGAAGTACTGCTTGGAGGTATGGTGTGACACCTACAAAAGCAACCTACATCCATTATGCATGCTGCAAAAAAGCGTCATAAGGGTAATTAACAATGTAGGCTATCACAAGCACACTGTTTTTAAAGTCACATGTGATTCTGCCCTCGCACCACGTTTACAGCTTTGTGCTGCTAGACAGATAGTAGCACTAGAGGAAATGATGAGGAAGCCCTGCTTGTTGTTGTTGAGGATGACGTTGTATCTTTGTCTCTTCTCTCCTCAGCTTTATTGCTTCTCTTCAACAGAACAAGAACTTCTTATTTCCTTTGTAATGTTTCTTGTAAGACTGCAAAGGCAATCAACAGAAAATAAACATTACAAAAATATACTGTTTGTTGTGTCTTGGGCTTAACACGCGTCTGTATTGTACGACACATATTATATTAACGTATATAACATACATACATACATATAAAATGAAATGACACATCTACAGTAATAATGCAATATTACTCTGTTTTCCACACAACTTTACACTGTCTAAACAGATGCATGGCAACATATAACCGAGTACACGACGTAACTATGCCCCCTTGTGGAATGTCTAAGAATTGTATCGCCCTACACATAACCTATATTAGCCACAGTCAACATGACATGCTATCGCCAAAAATATGATACAAACGAGACGAAATGCACCAGCCAAAATTACATCAAGTTAGATGAGATTATAATTCACAATCTTTAACATGTCAGTACTTACAAAGATTTAACCGAGGCTCGTAGTGGAGTCAACTCTAAACTGTAACCATGCTGTTTAGAACCTGCTGGTCCGTCCCTGAAAAGTGTCCCACTAGAAACGTCCACCAAACCCCGCAGGGCGGAGCCCTCCTCGCCTGGTGTTCTGGTACACCACTACCATTACCATTGCATTGACTGTTTTGAGCATTAATTAACCAAAATCAATTATCAAAGCACAATGACCAATGTTATCATTTGCAAACCATGTTGTTCTACCTCAGAATGTCCATCAACTAAGGGTCCTTAGACAGAAGAAAGATCAGTTCCGAGACAGGTCTCGGGTAAGTTTTCGGTGCTAGACATTGGACTTGTTTCCATTGTTTCTTGTAAAACCCTTTTGACTGAAGTCACCTGGAGGAGCTGCCACTGAATTGATCTTCTGAGTGAGGATCACCGCAGGTGTCAGAATAGTAGGCACCTCCGGGTCAGTTGACACTGGAATCAGTGGTCTGGCATTCAAAATGGCTGTGACTTCTGGCATCAGTGTGGTCAACACTTCGTGCGTGAGCCGGCCCCTGACAGAGAGCAGCAACCTTCCGTTAGAATACGACATGCAACTCCTATCAGTCTTTCCCAACAACCTCCCATGTCGGAGGAATTGGGGGGGGGTTGAAAGTCCAGGTGCAGCCCTGGTTGTCAAGGTAACTTGTCAGTTCGGGATCATCAGTGTTGAACTTTAATTCTTTACATGCTCCAACAAAATGTGTGCGTCTATCGGAGCGGAGCTGTTTGGAAGGTGCCCGGACCACAAAGACTCGTCGTAAGGCGTTTATGAAGCTTGAAGTGGACATTGATTCTAACACTTCAATGTGTGTAGCTGTTATGCTCATGCACGTGAATAACACTGCCCATCCCTTGCTTTCAGCACTATCTCCACGAGGGCGGCGAGTGACAATGCTCCACGGCCCGAAGACGTCTAATCCTACCTGCGGCGAACCGTCAGGGCCTTCTAGGCCTTCAGTGAAGGCCTAAGACTCCACAGAAAAAGGAAAACACTTTCATAAATATAATACAATCTTCCAATCAATCTGTTAATATCGCATTACATTTCGATTTCGACTACACATACGAATTCGGGAGGCTCTGCTTGCAGTCTCTCAGCCAAAAAATGAAATCCTCCAATCAGCTTTTTCTCTCTGTTGTAACCGTCTGAGAAGACTCCTCCTGCCAGCGTCTTCGGCATCTCGACTGAAGGTCTCCGCTATCTAAATAAGTTAGGCGTTAATACTGGATTGATAGATTACTCAACCAATCAGATTTTGATGTGTAGCGGATGGGCGTATTCTTTTATACTGTAGCGAATTCCGGGGACAACGCAACCACAGGAACCGCCGCGGCCGGGAAGCGAACCCGTATCGCCCACACCGTAGGACACATCGCTAACCGCTCGACTGAAGGGTCATACCCGCGAGCCAGCGGCCAGCGTGTCTTCTTATCCATGCACGTTACAATACTTACACAGCGTCATAGGGCCTTCGCTGCATACAGCCACGTGACCAGCTGTTCAGCCAATCAGCAGCATCGCCTAGGTCTGTGGTTGAAACCGTTGTGGTTGCGTTCATGAGGCACATCGCGGTAGTTGGTGGCTAATGTTAGCTAGCGTTTTTGTTTTTGATTTCGTTAGCTAAGCTAGCTAGCTAGCCGTGAATGAGAATAATGTCTCCAGGAGAACTCGTGAATGATGTGGTGGCAGATTTATGAGTCACACCATTTTCAAGACGTATGTGCGGCGTTTCGCTTGTTTAGCTGTGACGGTCCCGGTTTCCACGGCATCTGTTGAAAGGACATTTTCAGCACTTAAAAGAATAAAAGCGTATTCCGGGAACACAACGGGACAGACACGACTCCCAGCGTTGGCCTCCATTGCCAAAGGACATTCTGATGGATTTAAAAGCCAACGGAGTGCTCTATGACGTGTGATGACCGTTTGATCCAGAAAGAAAGGAGAATGGGTTTTGTCTTCAAATAGACAACACTGGTGAGTCAAATGTATTTTTTGTAGTTAGCTGATTTGCTTAATGTTTGATTGTTTTTATGCTCAGCAGCCCGGCTGGGATGTGTTTGTTGAGTTTCTTCATAGCATATTATGCCCAGTGGGACTACTTCCAGTAAGGCCGTACGTTACACCATGTCGCCGTAAGAAAAGTGAAAAGTGTCAAATAACGATGATGGTGATGATTGTGATGATAAACACTTTTGCGACTAAAACAATGTAGCATGGCGATATGACGGCTGTCTTTGGGTAATTATTAGGTGACATCTCACCGAAGGCCTAGGTCTGAAATGCACGGTCCACTACTGAACCCTACATGGGTAAAAGGCAGTTCTGAGGTAAGTCTGTCGGCCGGTAACTCTGCCATTTTCTGTTCTAGTAACCTTCCTCTTAATTTTTTACAGGTCACACAGTTGTGGATCACACTGGAAACCAGCCATTTGCCTCCTACTATCCACACACCCGCTGACAGGATGGCTCCCTTGGTGAAGTGGCGACCCTGATGAACCACTTCTTCATGGTAATGTCTCACTATGAGGGTTGCAATGTGATGGGTCTTTGGAAGTATCAGAGGATGCCGCTCATCTCTTGGTAAGTCAGCATAGGTAAGGCGACGTCCAATTCTAAGAAGGCCTTCCTCGTCGATGAAAGGATTTAACTTTCTCAAGGGACTCTGTTTTGGAATCTGAATTCCATTTTTCAAACACTTGAACTCTTCCTTGAAAGCTTCTTGCTGGACACAACGAATGACAACTGTTTTAGCTTGCCACCGTGCATCACCAGCATCATCTTTTGTTTTGGAGAATGTTCTTGTGACATGGATGAGTTTTGTTATGGCTTGTAGGAGTCTCTTCCAGCTAGAAAACCGTTCAGAACGTGTCGAGACGAACTGATCTTCTGTAGCTTTGGTGTAGGAAACGGCAACTTGGGACCGAACTTCAACATCGAGATCTGGATTGACAAGACCAAAGTTGTTATTCTGAGGAAGCTCGCAAGTGCATTTCAAGAATCCAGGGCTTGAGAACCAGTTGGTGGTTCTAAGGCAGCCCAGCCTCACGGCAGTTCGTGAAATAGTCACATTTAATCTATTTATTCATGTACATGAACACGAATTTTCCATTTATTTCGTGATATTCAGCACGATTTTCAAACTCGCTGATGATCATGTGTAGGCTAACGTAGCCTTCCGCTATTGAAACCGACCAAAACAAGCTTGGTTTCTCAGAGTCGAAGGAGAAATAATGAAAACGGGTGGGCGTAACATTAGCCTGTCATATTGTTGAGGTACACTTTCATGTTTTTGTGTTGAGAAATGTTAAAGATACCTTTAAAATCCACAGGTCGATATGTGACGGATCCTCTCCGGCCCCAACCCTAACCTATACAGCTTCTGTGCTCCCGAGTCCCGATTGACAGGAGAGAAAAAAAACCGTGATGCAGACACGAAACAGCCTTCCAACTGAAATACAGTTGTATTTCGTGCTGGTCAGCACGTTGTTTTTTGTTGTTGATTTTTAATACGTTTTGCACGGCACGAATCCATAGATTAATCATTTGTGACTATGACACAAAAAGACGTGATACTGGGTTGTCTAAGAAAAGTGGCAGATACAGGCCTTTTGGCGTGGTCTGCTGGATTATGTTCTATGGCAACATAGTGCCACTGTTCTGGGTGGCTAGACTTTCTGATGTGATTGACTCGGTTGGCGACATACACATAAAATCTTCTGGAGGTGTTAGTGATGTACCCCAGTACAATCTTGCTATCACTTAAAAACCTCACTGCATGCATCGCAACATCAATCTCACTGAGGATCGTGTCTGCCATCTCGACTGCTAAAATGGCAGCACATAATTCCAAACATGGAATTGTATGGGCAGGGTGAGGCGCCAACTTAGCTTTGCCCATGATGAATCCTACATAGCACTGGTTTTCGTCATCGGTGACACACAGGTAGGCTACTACTGCGATGGCCTGAGTGGAGGCATCAGAAAAGACACAGAGTTCCCGTCTCTGTGATGAGTTAAGAGAGATAGGAACATACGTTCTTTCGATGTTTAGCTTCTCCAGTTCCAGGAGGGATTCTTTCCACAGGTTCCACAAGGCTTCCTTATCTGATGGGAGTGGATCATCACAGTCATAGTCTTTGGATGACAGCTGTCTGACCAGGGCTTTTCCTTGCACAGTGATGGGAGCCACAAAGCCAAGAGGATCATAGAGGCTACGAACTGTTGATAGGATGCCCCTTTTTGTAAAAGGTTTCTTTTCACGGGATACTTGGAAACCAAAGCTGTCATTTTGAAGGTTCCATATCAGCCCAAAACTCCGTTGGAGTGGTAAGGGATCTGCTCCGAAGTTGAGATCTTTTAAATCCTTGGCGAGGTCCTCTGGAGAAAATGCTTCCATGACTGTGCTACTATTGGGGGCGATTTTGTGGAGCCTTAGGTTGGATGCTGCCAACATTTCCTGAGTTCTGTTTAGAAGATCAATTGCCTCTTTTTCTTTAGAACTGACATCAGGCCGTCGTCGACGTAAAAGTTTCTCATGACGAACTCCTTGCTGTCTGCACTGTATTCATCCTGGTGTTCTTGTGCGGCTCTTCTCAGGCCATAAATGGTCACCGATGGCGAGGGGCTGTTGCCAAAGACGTGTACTTTCATCCTGAATTCTATAATGCCTTTGACCAAGTTGTTGTCTTTATACCAAAGGAACCGTAAGTAGTCACAATGGTCTTCACGGACGACGAATGCGTAGAACATTTGCTGAATACCAGCTGTGATGGCAATGTTCTCTTTCCTAAAGCGCATTAGAACACTCAGCAGGGCGTTGTTCAAGTCCGGCCCGCTAAGCAGACCGTCATTCAGAGACACACCGTCGTGTTTGACGCTTGAGTCGAATACCACCCTGATTTGGATTGGATTTTGGGGATGGTAACTCCGAATATGGGGTAGGTACCACCGTTCTTGATGTTCCTCTAATTCTGGCACTGGTTCTGCTTGGTCGTTTTCAAATATCTTTTTCATGAACTCCAGAAAGGGGTCTCTCATGTCTGGCTAGCTCCTGGTTGTTAGGAAGATGGCGACGGGGTGTGCAGAACGGGACAGGCGCTACCCAGTTGTTTGCATTATCCATGAAAATTTCTCTGTCCATATCCAAGAAGCATTGCTTTTCGACTGACAGAGTTGTTTATTCATCGTCAGGGGTTCTGTTGAATACTGTGGCTCAACGTTTTTCTGTCTCCTCGCCTTGGAGTGTATTCCCCATGATATTTTGATGGTAAGATGTTTTTGTATTGTCTCTTTGACTTGGATTTGGTTAGGGCAGGGAGTCAACATGGATGTGCGTCCATTCGTCAACATATGTGTCTTGTATACACAGACATAAGGTAGTTTGTGAGCTCTGCCCAGACATACGTTGCCTACAATGATCCACCCAAGGTCAAGACACGGTGCATAGGAGTCGTCGTGGGCTCCATTGTACTGTTGTCATACTTTGTGGACTCGTAAGATGTCTCTTCCTAGCAGGATGAGAATCTGAGCATTTTCGTTAAGTGGTGGTATTTTATCTGCTACAGGCTTCAAATGAGGGAAGTAACAGGCTATTTCCGGTATGGGGATTTTGCTCTGTCATCTGGAATTATTTCACACTCTATAAGTGTTGGCAATTTGAGCTGGGTCTTCCCTTCATTGGATTCCACAACAAAGTTTGCTGCTCTCCTTTCTCGAGTTTCTGTAATGCCAAAGCAGGTCTTTAATGTGTAGGGAGTCGCCTTTTCGCCGAGGTTGAACAGCTCGAAGAATTCAGAGCGTGCAAGTGACCTATTGCTCTGGTCGTCTAATTACACTGCATACATCTGAATAGTCTTTTCTGGATGATCTGCAGGGTAGACCTTCTCTAGACATATTTTGCAGCATGATTTGGCACTGGCATTTCTCCCACAGATCTCTATGCACTTTGATATTACGGCAGGAGGAGTCTCATATGGATCGTCCTCCTCGCCTTGCTTTTCTGTAGCTGCAGAGACTCCTGAGGCCCACGGTGCTGGTCCTGGATGTAGTGCAGATGTGTGTCTGTTGCTACCACATTCTCGGCACATAACTTCTTTGTCACAGTCTTTTGTTCTATGGTTGGTTGACCCGCAGCACTTGAAGCAGATGTTTATTTCTTTAAGGTAAGTTTTCCTCTCTTCCATAGGCCTACTTAGAAAAGTGCGACACTTCCTCAGCGTAAGAGGCTTGTTGTGTATGGGGCACTGTCGGTCTGGTTCTTCAGCCCTATTTTGAGCATAGCCAGTAGGAGCCACCATCGGTTCAGAGGACACTTCGGTCCTTTTCACAGACACTGGTACTTTGTTGGTTTATTTTGAGGGACTTTCTGCTTTATTGAGACTGGAGTTATTAGCTTGTGAGATTATGAAGCTGGGGTCATTTCTTATTTTGGCTTGGTAGCGCACAAACCGTGAAAAAAAAGGTGAAAGGTGGAAAGGAGACATGGTTATCCTCTTTGTACTTTGATCCTTGGTTGAGCCACTTTTCTTGGAGACTTAATGGGAGTTTTTCTAGAATTGGATTCACTCCACGTGATGTATCGAGGTATGCTAAACCAGGTAGGTATCCTTCTTCTTTTGCATATTCCAGCTCAAGTAAGAGGTCTCCAAGCTCTCTTAACTTCACATTGTCTCTCACATTGTCTCTATTTGAAATTTTGGGAAATTCTTCGATCCTCTTTAGAAGTGAATGTTTGACTGCCTCCGGAAATCCATATATCTCTCCTCTAGTCTTTGCCAAACCCTGCTTAGCCCTGCAGCTGTATTGTGGCTGTGTATGTCTCGAATTATTTTGGCATGTTCCGCAGACTCCGGTCCAAGCCATTTAGTCAAGAGGTCTAGCTCTTCTCTTGGAGTTAAGGCCAATTCACCGATGATGCCATGAAAGGAAGAGTTCCACGCCCAGTAATTCTCTGGATGGTCATCAAACTTTTGTAAGCCAGATGTGATCATTTCTCGTCGCATTAAGTATTTTGCAAAGTCTGGTATTGCTGTTGTCTGTCTTGGAGAGTTGTCAGGTTCCCACTTTTGGATTGGTGTAGGCTGGCTCAGGTGAGGTAAAATTTTATATGGATCTGAATGTCTCATTTTTTTGTGTTTCCCTAGGAGTAATGTGCCCGTGTGCATATTGTAGAGTACTCACTGATGGGCGAAAGTTCACATCCTTGGGAGCGTTGTGCAGGTCAGTATCTTTGTTACCATCTCTGGGGTTACATATGTCTGGACTGCAGCGCTCTGCTGCTGTCTGTGCTGGAGACCCAAGCAGCCCTGTGGACATAGACATCTGCTCTGACTGTACATGGTGACTGTGCTGCTGTACATACTCACTTGTTTGTTGTTCAGCATTGAGTGGAGTGAATGGTAGGTCGATGTCACGATGAGACTATTTCTAGATTTTCCACGGCAGCCACAATTACGGCTGCTTCGGCTGAAGCTGCAGCTGCATCTTTTTCTTTCTGTAGAATGTGCATTTTTGCTTTTAATGCTGCTTCTTCGATCATCATCTCTACTTCTTCCTTAGCAAAGGAAGCTTGTGTACGGGCAGCTTCAGCTTTTGCCCGTGCCTTGACTGTAGCCGAGCTTGCTGGCGATTTACTTGTGCGTTTCGATGACCTGGAGCCTGCACACTTCGACCTAGTCTCCAGAGACTGATGTGTGTGTGTCTTCTGCTTTTTCCAGTTCCATCTTGCCATGAGGAGACATTGGTAAGTAGCGATGAATACAGCGTTGACGTTGAGCTGCTCCGTAATGAACCCGACGTGTTACTTACTGTCTTCTTACTATTCTGCCCTCGCACCACGTTTACAGCTTTGTGCTGCTAGACAGATAGGTAGCACTAGAGGAAATGATGCTGAAGCCCTGCTTGTTGTTGAGGATGATGTTGTATCTTTTCGTCTCTTCTCTCCTCAGCTTTATTGCTTCTCTTCAACAGAAGAAGAACATCTTATTTCCTTTGTAATGTTTTTGTAAGACTGCGAAGGCAATCAACAGAAAATAAACATTACAAAAATATACTGTTTGTTGTGTCTTGGGCTTAACACGCGGCTGTATTGCAGCGAATTCGGGAGGCAACCACAGTAACCGCCGCGGCCGGGACGCGAACCCGTAGCGCCCGCACCGCGGGAGACGTCACTAACCGTTAATATAATATGTGTAGTACACATATTATATTAACTTATATAAAATACTTACATATGTAACCAGGTTAAAATTAATGTTTTTATTTTATTTTGTTTGAGTATGAAATATCACCAAATCCTGTCTGTGTGCTGTTATTTGTGTTTACTACATTTTATTTTATGTCATTATTTACTTTTATGTATGTTTTCCAACGACCGTCATATACGTGTACTGTCGCTTTAAGAGAGAGGTCTTGTGGGTACACGGAAGAGGGAACGCGGGAGAGGCCATTTTTGTTTTGTGGGAGGAGTCTCAAGCAGCAATCGAGCCGAGCCACACGTGTTTCTTACCGTGGGACAGTTTTGCTGGTTGAGGAGAACGTAACCTTGAGTATCCCTGTAAGAAGATACTGCAAGCTGTGGGATAAAATACTTGTTTATCCTTTCTTACATCGGAGTCCCGTGGACGGTTTCTCCTTCTAACGCACACGAGTGGAGTCCGGGCAGTGGTTGAACTTCGACCCCCACGTCCGTAAGAAACACCGCTCCCGCTGGAGGACTGGACGGTTGTCGAAGGGTTTGAAACCAAAATAAATGGCAAGGTGGGCCAAATAGAGTCCTGTGTGTCCCCCCTCCTTCCGTGATCATGATGATGATGATGATGATGAGAGACTGAGGGGCCCCCACAACGCCTGGGGCCCCACCCAACTAGAACACAACGCAGAGCTAACGATGAGAGTGACGGGCGTGCAGCAGGCTGACCAGCATAGAACAGCATAGGACTGCCCCCGTTACATTGGTGCCGTGACCCTCCTGGATCCTGAGAGTGACATCAGTTGCTTGCCGCGGGAGGCTGCTGTCGTCATCAAGCCCCAGACGTCCTCAGGTATTTCTATAGACTGTACGCTCATGTTACAGTGGACTGGAGTTGAGCTGTGTGGACACTGGACAGTCATAGCTGTGGTTACCATGGACTGGGCTTGTGAACAGGACATTTGTATATACTGAAGGAAGAAAAACACACGAAAAAAAAAAAGGAAAAAAAGGTTAATGTTGATGTGATTGAAGGACTCGTGTGAATAATCTATTGATCTAAACTACTGGATATGTGCATATGTGATTAATCTATTGGTGAATTTGTTGATTGTGTGTGATTGTTTCAATCTCTTAGTGATTTCTAGATTCAATTATTTAAATGAATTGAGCTTTTCACTTTTTTATTTTATTTTTTATCTTATCTGAGTGTTAGAGGTAGGAACATGGCAGAGGGTGGTTCGTACGTAGGTGGGGGTAACATTGCTGATCAGGATCTTTTGGATCGCCAGTGTGCTATGGAGAGGGGGTACCAGTTAGATGTGGGTGGGGGTTTACGGCTAGGTGTAGGTAGGAGTTTCGGGCAGCTCTTAGAGGGCGGGGAACCAGACACCAGAGCACCAGGACCTAGAGACCCGACCACATTTGGCACTCCTCAGTTCACCTCCACACGCTACGTAGAACGGGCCAGGCCAGGTATCAGCGAAGGGGCTGTGCTAGGTAACAGCGAGCAGCCAGTGGGTGAGTTAGCCATGCTCATTACTCGGTTAGCAGAGAAGATAGGAGAGTCAATCACTGCTAAGCTGCAGGAAACACAAATGCTTAGAAACACACACACAGACAGTGCTAGGTCTGCTGAACCGTGTTCGGAGACAGCTCCTAGTGTTAGAGTAGTAATGCAGACAGACGCTAGGGAGCCTCCTATTTTCAGGGGCGATAGCTCTGATAAGTTTACAGTTCATGAGTGGGAGAGCCTTATGACTTTGTATTTGAGGAAGCGAGCCATTCCAGTTAGTGAGCAGTCACATGAGATTCTAGCTAAGCTTATGGGGAAAGCAGGGGACGTGGTGAGGATAAAGCTGCGCAACACATCTGTCGACCACATAGCGAACCCCCACATTATTTTTGATGTACTGAAGCAACACTTTAGTGACTTCACATACTCGAGCATGCCCCTGGCGGACTTTTACAGTACGCTGCCCAAGCCAGGTGAGGACGCTATGGAGTATTGGATTAGGCTTAATAAGACAGTGGAGGTGGCTGACGAATGCTTGAAGCGGCAAGGCCGTAGTATTGAAGAGCCAAGCCATGAGGTAAGCATGATGTTTATCAAACACTGTCCAGATCAGTCTCTTGCCAATGTTTTTAAGTTCAAGTCCGCAGGGAAATGGTCTGCTAGCGAGATCCAAGAGAGGCTTGATGAGCACATGCTGGAGAGGAAGTACCGTGTTGCTGCAGGTGGACAACGTGAAGCAGGCGCGGTAGAGCGTAGGTTCCATTCACAGGTTCATGTCCCTGTAGTCGACGTGGCTCCCGACTTGAACACGACCGTGCCGGTGGTGCCATCTCCCGTCCCGGCTCATGCGTCATCTACACCATTTTGTGCAAGGTGTCCTACACCGTCTCCCGCACCTGTCTTTGGCGGTGATGACTATATGAGGAGTTTGGTGAGCTTGCTAGACCGTTTGGTCACAATGCAGACTCAGGTTCCAGTTAGCGCTGCGGTCCAGACACCGACGCAGACTCAACCGCCAGCTAGCGCCGCAGGGCGGGTGCCAGACGCACCGCAGCGGTTGTGCAGGGTTTGTAAGTCTCCGGATCACTCCACATTTTCCCACTGCAGCCGGGAGAACTGATGTATAAACTGTTTGTCTCCTGGTCATTGGAAGAGGGACTGTCCTCACCCTCAGCCGCCCAACCAGCTCCGTTCTCAGCCTGGTGGAAGAGCTGGTCATCAGTCTCGTCCGTTAAACTACTAAACCCACACCTAGAGAGGGATGGTGTGGGTAATGTAGATGTATCCCTCACTGATGTCTCCGACCTGGCTCACTTGTATGAAGACAAGTGTGCCAAAGCACCTCAGGGTTCGCGTATGGTCATTCAGGCGACACAGAGGATTCAGGCTTTCAGTGACTTGTTCTATGCTCCTGTTCTTATCAACCAGAGTGTGCAGCTTAATGGCATGTTGGATACTGGCTCTATGTCATGCAGTATCAGTGAAAATGCAGTAGAGAAGCTCCGCTCTGGGGGTGTTTTACCTGAGAAGCAGCAGCCTGAAGAGAACATTGTCTTGATTGGCTGCGGTGGTCTGGAGACTAGGCCTGATGGTTTTTATGACCTCAACATGCAGCTTTATGGTGTTTTCTTTGTCATACCCACTCTGGTCGTGCCCGGTCAGCATGATGATCTGATAGTCGGCACAAACGTCATTAAACATGTGGCCCATGTACTCAAGAGTGGTACTGAGTACTGGGACATTGCGTCCAGACAGGAACATCCGTCTAGTCCTGACGTTGAACAGTTCTTGTCCATGTTCACGAATGTAGAGCGCTGGAGGGGTGGTGCAGTTCCTGAGAAGATAGGTACTGTTAAGCTCACCCAGGCCGTGACACTCTTACCGAGGCACGAGCACTTAGTCTGGGGCAGACTTCCTGCTAAGGTGCCTATGTCAGCTGGAAGCACTGTTGTTGTGGAGCCGACAGACTCCAAGGCCATGCCACGCAGTGTCCTCGTAGGTCGACTTGTCACACCGCTCTGGGGTGATAGGTGGGTACCCATGACTGTTGTCAATCCATCTGACAAAGCCATCACACTGAAAAGGAACTGCAAGTTGGCTGATGTGTTTCCATGCTTGGCGATTGAGGACTTTAATGTTTTCCAGGGACTGCAATCAGTTGCAGGGAGGCATGAGTCCAACGCCACAGATAGTGCCTGTCCCCCTGTCCAGCCGGCTAGGAGTTTGTCAGAGCTCGGACTCAGTGACATTGACCTCAGCTCCTGTCAGGTTAGTGAGGCATGCAAGTTCCAGCTCACTCAGCTGCTCACCGAGTACCATGACATCTTCTCCAGGGACGCTCTGGACTGTGGCGAGGTCACAGGATACACACATCGCATCCATCTGGTGGATGAGTGCCCCTTTCGCTTGCCCTACAGGAGGGTTCCCCCAGCCCACTATCAGAAGTTGAGACAGGTTCTCACTGATATGGAGGAGAAAGGGATTATCCGGAAGTCCTCGAGCGCATACGCTTCACCGCTGGTTATGGTATGGAAGAAGGATGGCGGGCTTCGGATCTGCACTGATTTCAGATGGCTGAATGCTCGGACCTTGAAAGACGCTCATCCCTTGCCACACCAGTCGGACTGTCTTGCCGCGCTGGGTGGTAACTGCCTCTTTAGTACGATGGACCTCACCTCTGGCTTCTTCAACATCCCAATGCATGAAGATGACAAGAAGTACACTGCTTTCACGACTCCCCTTGGGTTGCATGAATACAATCGCATGCCACAGGGCCTTTGTAATAGCCCTGCAGCCTTCATGAGAATGATGATTGGGATCTTTGGGGATCTGAACTTCACGAAGCTTTTGTGCTATCTTGATGATCTTCTTGTCTTCGCGCCGTCAGAGGTTGAGGCTCTGTCGAGGCTCCGCACTGTGTTTCAGAGGTTGAGGGAGAACAACTTGAAACTGGCTCCGAAGAAGTGTCATCTGCTGCAGAAGTGGGTGCGGTTTTTGGGCCACGTGGTTGATGGCGGAGGTGTGTCTGTCGATCCCTCCAAAGTAGAGGTCATCTCCAACATGACAGTGCAGGATCTCATGGAAGGTGATGGGTGCACGCCTTCTGTTCGTAGGATCAAATCTTTCCTTGGTATGGTATTTTACTACCAGCATTTCCTCCCGAACTGCTCCTCCGTGGCTAAGCCCCTGTTCGCCCTTACAGCTGGACAAAAGAGGAGGGGGAGGTCGGCTAAGGATAAGAAGCCCCATGGCAGCTTCCGTAAGCTTACCTCCGCAGACTGGACGGTGGAATGTGGGGAAGCATTTGATCTGTTGAAGACGATGTTACTGGAGTGTGTGGTGCTTGCCCATCCAGACTTTGAGGTGCCTTTCATTTTGTCGGTCGATGCGTCTTTGGACGGACTCGGCGCGGTGCTGTCTCAAGTGCCCCGAGGAGAGTCCAAGGCCAGACCTGTTGGTTTTGCAAGCAAGTCCCTCAGTGCCTCACAGCGGAAGTATCCAGCTCATAGACTGGAGTTCAGGGCGTTGAAGTGGAGTGTTTGTGAAAAGTTCAGCCACTGGCTGAAGGGTCAAAGCTTCACCGTTTGGACAGATAATAATCCGCTGACTTATCTCCTAACGAAGCCGAAGCTTGACACGTGTGAGATCCGCTGGGTGTCTAAGTTGGCGTCTTACACCTTCGATCTCAAACACCTGCCAGGGAAGAAAAACGTGGTGGCGGATGCATTGAGTTGCGACCCTTTTTCCAAGCCCGTCAGTCAGAGGCTACTTAGGGAGCCCTACCCGGCCCTTGTTCAGGAAGCCGACGGGGTTGAGGGGGACTCTGTGCAGGATGTTTTCAGACTCAGTTGCCAGTCCCAAACACTGAGTAGTGCGCGATCTGGGTTTGCTTGTGATGCAGCTGAGGTCAGGGCTTTTTGTCAAGCCAAATGTGACTGGCCTGATGCATCAGTATTCACAGCACTCAGTTTGGTCCAGCACGTTCAGCATCTGTCGGGTGGTCAGGATACACTGCCAATGTTATCCACCGAGGAGCTCAGGTTGAGTCAGGAGCAGGACCCCTGCATCTCCAAGGTGTTGCCCTTTGTCGCTGTTCGGAAGCGGCCATCGAGGCGTGAGAGGCATGGTGCTGACCAGAAGGTCCTCAGGCTGTTGAAACAGTGGGAGAAGTTGGAAGTCAATGATGGTGTCTTGTACAGGGTGACAAAGGACCCAGTGTCCAAGCAGAGGAGGTCTCAGTATGTTTTACCTCTGAGTCTGAAAGACAAGGCACTGTCTGGCATCCACGATCACGCTGGTCATCAGGGCCAGGACCGTACTCTCTCTCTTGCAAGGCAGCGTTTTTATTGGCCTGACATGGAGAGGGATATCAGAGCATATGTCAGATGCTGTCGGAGATGTGTGTTTGGGAAGACCCCAGAGCCAGCTGCTTGCGCGCCCCTGGAGAGCATTAAAACTTCCGCACCGATGCAGCTTGTGTGTATGGATTTCTGGTCCGCTGAGGACAGTAAGCAGCGGTCAGTCGATGTCTTAGTGGTTACTGACCACTTCACTAAGCTTGCTCACGCGTTCCCCTGCACCAATCAGACAGCGAAGCAGGTCGCCAAGAAACTCTGGGATCATGTATTCTGTGTTTACGGGTTTCCGGAAAGAATACATTCTGACCAGGGCACAAACTTTGAGAGCAACCTGATTGCAGAGCTTCTCAAGTTGGCGGGTGTAGCGAAGTCCCACACGACGGCCTACCATCCTATGGGTAATGGCGGGACAGAGCGTTTTAATCGCACGATGGGGAATATGCTCCGTTCCCTTCCGCTTCAGCAGAAGCAACAGTGGCCTCAGCAGATCCATTCTCTCACGCTCGCGTACAATGCCACTGTTCACGAGACCACGGGTTATGCACCTTTCTTCCTGATGTATGGGCGTGTCCCAAGACTGCCGGTGGATGTTATGTTCAGGCAGGTTTTGCATGATCCTCACGTTGTTGACTATGACTCTTATGCTCAGTCTCTGCTTTCCTGTCTAAGGAGTGCAATGGAGATCGCTCAGAAGCACTCCACGGCTGAGCAGCAGCATCAGGCGCGACAGTACAACAGACATGCCAAGGGCACTGTCCTGTCTGTCGGGGATCGTGTTTTGGTTGCGAACCAGAGTGAGCGAGGGAAGAGAAAGTTGGCTGACAAATGGGAGAACGGAGTGTACACGGTTGTCGGTGTCAACCCCAATATCCACGTCTACAAGATTCAGGATGCAGAGGGGCACACCAGAGTGGTGCACAGGAACCGTTTGTTGGAGGTCAACTTCTTGCCCCTTCCTGAGTTAGATCAGGGTGAGGAGTCCAGTACAACCAGTCAGTTGCTTGACTGCGCAGAGTCCGATGAGGAGGACAGTGCAGATGGCCTGACGGTCTCAGGGGATGCAGTGGGGCTAGCAGTCTCATCACTTGGAGATTCGCCTAGATCTGAGTGGGCAGAAGCGGAAGAGTTCATTCCGTCTAGTCTGGTAGTCAGTCCTGTGGGGGCCACTGCTCAGACTCCACCCAACACACACGCACCACACAACACACATGCACCACACATAGAGGCATCACACTCACTCGATGTTGGTGTTATATCTCACACTGATTCGCACACAGAAGCACCACACTCACTCGATACAGATGTTGCAGCTCGCACTGTCTCACGCACACAAGTAGAGAGCGATGGTCGGGTTAGGACACGCACAGGGAGGGTGGTGAGGTCAGTGAACAGGTTAATAGAATCTATGGCTCAGATGCCATTTCTACGGAGTGTGAGGGTTTGAACTTTGATGGAGGTTGGAGTCATTCAAACTAGTTTAATGTGAGTTATTAGGTGTCTATCAGACAGGGTTGTTTTGGGCCAAGTGCATGGTGTGGCGTATCAGGCGTCACATTGATCTAGGGGAATACTGAGACTTGATCAACCTCATTATTTTCTGAACCTCGTAACCGAGGTAGCTCCTAAGTTGACTGGAGGACTAGGTCCTTCTTTTCACTTGTGCCAGTAGTCAGTGATGGGCTTTTCCTTTCCTCTTTCTCTTTTTATCCTGCTGTCAGGATGTTGGTGAATTTCAGGAGGGGTGAATGTAACCAGGTTAAAATTAATGTTTTTATTTTATTTTGTTTGAGTATGAAATATCACCAAATCCTGTCTGTGTGCTGTTATTTGTGTTTACTACATTTTATTTTATGTCATTATTTACTTTTATGTATGTTTTCCAACGACCGTCATATACGTGTACTGTCGCTTTAAGAGAGAGGTCTTGTGGGTACACGGAAGAGGGAACGCGGGAGAGGCCATTTTTGTTTTGTGGGAGGAGTCTCAAGCAGCAATCGAGCCGAGCCACACGTGTTTCTTACCGTGGGACAGTTTTGCTGGTTGAGGAGAACGTAACCTTGAGTGTCCCTGTAAGAAGATACTGCAAGCTGTGGGATAAAATACTTGTTTATCCTTTCTTACATCGGAGTCCCGTGGACGGTTTCTCCTTCTAACGCACACGAGTGGAGTCCGGGCAGTGGTTGAACTTCGACCCCCACGTCCGTAAGAAACACCGCTCCCGCTGGAGGACTGGACGGTTGTCGAAGGGTTTGAAACCAAAATAAATGGCAAGGTGGGCCAAATAGAGTCCTGTGTGTCCCCGCTCCTTCCTTGATGATGATGATGATGATGATGATGAGAGACTGAGGGCCCCCCACAACACCTGGGGCCCCACCCAACTAGAACACAACGCAGAGCTAATGATGAGAGTGACGGGCATGCAGCAGGCTGACCAGCATAGAACAGCATAGGACTGCCCCCGTTACACATATAAAATGAAATGACACATCTACAGTGATAATGCAATATCACTGTTTTCCACTCAACGTTACACTATCTAAACAGATGCATGGCAACATACAGCTGAGTACATGACGCCACTGCGCCCCCTAGAACTGTATACACATAGCCTACATTAGCCACAGTCAACATGACACGCTATCGCCAAAAATATGATACAAACGAGATGAAATGCACCAGCCAAAATGACCTCAAGTTAGATAAGATTATAATGTCATAATTCACAATCTTGAACATGTCAGTACTTACAAAGATTTAACCGAGGCTCGTAGTGGAGTCAACTCTAAACTGTAACCATGCTGTTTAGAACCTGCTGGTCCGTCCCTGAAAAGTGTCCCGCTAGGAACGTCCACCAAACCCCGCAGGGCGGAGCACGTGCCTTGAAGTTCATGGATTTCACAGAATTTAACGCCGCACAAATAATGTATTGTAACGATCACAGATGAATAGGCTCGGTAGCCCTTGGCAAGGGGTTGGACCGTTTAGCCGACTGGTTAACGTTGTTGCTTGCGGTGCGGGAGCCCCAGGTTCGCGTCCTGGCTGTGGCGAATCCCGAAGGAAGGGTGCAATGTAACGATCACGGATGAATAGGCTTAGTGGCGCTTGTGTAACCAGGTTAAAATTAATGTTTTATTTTATTTTGGTTGAGTATGAAATATCACCAAATCCTGTCTGTGTGCTGTTATTTGTGTTTACTACATTTTATTTTATGTCATTATTTACTTCAATGTATGTTTTATAACGACCGTCATATACTTGTACTGTCGCTTTAAGAGAGAGATCTTGTGGGTACACGGAAGAGGGAACGCGGGAGAGGCCATTTTTGTTTTGTGGGAGGAGTCTCAAGCAGCGACCGAGCCGAGCCGAGCCACGCGTGTTTCTTACGGTAGGACAGTTTTGCTGGTTGAGGAGAACGTAACCTTGAGTATCCCTGTAAGAAGATACTGCAAGCTGTGGGATAAAATACTTGTTTATCCTTTCTTACATCGGAGTCCCGTGGACGGTTTTTCCTTCTAATGCACACGAGTGAAGTCCGGGCAGTGGTTGAACTTCGACCCCCACGTCCGTAAGAAACACCGCTCCAGCTGGAGGACTGGACGTTTGTCGAAGGATTTGAAACCAAAATAAATGGCAAGGTGGGCCAAATAGAGTCCTGTGTGTCCCCCCTCCTTCCGTGATCATGATGATGATGATGATGATGATGAGAGACTGAGGGCCCCCCACAACACCTGGGGCCCCACCCAAAATAGAACACAACGCAGAGCTAATGATGAGAGTGACGGGCGTGCAGCAGGCTGACCAGCATAGAACAGCATAGGACTGCCCCCGTTAAACTTGGCTAGGGGTCGGACCCTTTAGTCGACTGGTTGACGTTGTCGCCCGTGGTGCAGGAGATACGAGTTCGCACCCCGGCTGTGACGGTCCAGCCGGGGACGTCCTTCCCGAAGGAAGGGGGCAATGCGACGATCAAATGCAGCAAATTCAGGAGGGCAGCCCGGGAACCGTCGCCACACCTCCCTCGAGGACCTGATCAAGCTCGCCATCCGCATCGACGGACGCCTCCGGGAAAGGAGGCGCGAGCGAGCCCTGCGTGGATCCCTGTCCTTTCCCCAGTCGTCCAGCACTCCTAACAGGATCCCTACTCCTGTTCGCCCCACTTTCCCTGTGGCCGTTTCTGCCCCCGCACCCCAGACCATGACGGGGGAGGAACCTATGCAGCTGGGGCGCACGCGCCTTAGTCCGGCCGAACGGGAGGCCCGGTTCAAGGCGGGTCAATGCCTCTACTGTGGCCAGAAGGGACATCTGATCAGCGGTTGCCCCACCCGGCCAAAAGACTAGGCTCACTGGGGCCCCGGGAGATCCTAGTGAGCCGACTTTCCTGTTCCCGCCGTCCTGCCCCACAGAACCATCTAGTTAGCGTTACCCTGGCCTGGGCTGACCAGCGGCTCACGGTGGGTGCACTCTTCGACTCGGGGGCTGATGAGTGTTTCCTGGACTCGGAGTTTGCTGCCCAGGCTAACATCCCGCTGGAGACGCTGGAGAAGCCCATGGAGGCCTTCGCGCTGGACGAGCGCTGCCTGGCCAGCGTCACCCAACGCACCCACCCTGTCTCTCTCACCATAGCAGGTAACCATGTGGAGAGACTTCGGTTCTACATCATCCAGTCCCCGTTAGTCCCTGTGATCCTAGGGCGCCCCTGGTTCGTGCAGCATGAGCCACACATCGCCTGGGCCTCCGGTACCATCATTGCGTGGAGCTCCTCCTGTCATGCCCAATGTCTCCAGGCTGCTCCCGGCCCATCCCCCCGACGTGCCCCTAGTACCCCGCCTCCTGACCTCTCCTCTGTTCTCCCTGAGTACCATGATCTAGGTGAGGTTTTCAGCAAGACCCAGGCCCAATCTCTTCCTCCTCATCGGCCTTATGACTGTGCTATCGACCTCCACTCTGGGGCACCCCTTCCCAGCAGTCGTCTGTACAGTCTGACCATCCCCGAGAAAGCTGCGATGGACGAGTACATCTCCGAGTCCTTGGCAGCGGGGCTCATTCGGCCCTCGTCCTCCCAGGTGGCAGCTGGATTCTTTTTCGTGAAGAAGAGGGACGGGGGCCTCCGACCCTGCATTGACTATCACCAACTCAATGAGATAACCGTCAATAACAAGTACCCCCTTCCTCTCATGAGTTCCACCCTTGAGCCCCTAACCCAGGCTACAGTCTTCACTAAGCTGGACCTCCGGTGTGCCTATCATCTGGTCCGGATCCGGACGGGGGACGAGTGGAAGACAGCCTTTAAGACGCCCCGGGGTCATTATGAGTACCTGGTCATGCCGTTCGGCCTCACCAACGCCCCGGCGGTATTCCAGGCTCTCATGACTGACATTCTCCGCGACATGCTCGACGAGTTTGTGGTGGTGTACCTCGATGACATCCTCATCTTCTCCAGGACCCTCGAGGAACATGTCCATCCAGCATGCCCGCCGGGTACTCGAACGTCTCCTCCGGAACCGGCTCTTCGTCAAGGCAGAGAAGTGCCGGTTCCATTCCCCTTCCGTTGACTACCTGGGCTTGGTTGTTGAGGGGACAGACCCGGGCCGACCCCCGCAAGATCCAGGCTGTGGTGGACTGGCCCGATCCCACATCACGGAAGGAATTACAGAGCTTCCTCGGGTTTGCGAACTTCTATCGGAGGTTCATCCGGAACTACAGCTGCGTGGCAGAACCTCTCACCAGGCTGACCTCCCCCTCTCAGCCGTTCATCTGGTCCCCGGCTGCCCGCTCTGCATTCCAGTCCCTCAAGGAGAGGTTCACCAGCGCCCCGGTCCTGCTCCACCCCGACCCCAAGAGGCAGTTCATCGTAGAGGTGAACGCTTCAGACACCAGGTTGGGGGCTGTTCTCTCCCAGCGGTCAGCGTCTGACCAGAAGGTCCACCCATGCGCCTTCTTCTCTCGCCGGTTCCTCCCCGCCGAGGAGAACTATGATGTCGGGAACCGGGAGCTGCTGGCAGTGGTGGCTGCTCTGGAGGAGTGGCGCCATTGGCTGGAGGGGGCGGAACAGCCGTTCACCATCTGGACGGATCATAAGAACTTGACGTTCGTCCGAGCAACCAAGCACCTCAATGGTCGGCAGGCACGGTGGGCCAGCTTCCTCAGTCGGTTTGACTTCACGCTGACTTATCGCCCCGGGTCCCGCAACATGAAGGCAGACTCCCTGTCCTGACAACACCCGAGGAGGGAGCCAGCTACAGAGGAGCCGACTCCCATCCTTCCTGAGGCCAGGGTGGTTGGCATGGTTACCTGGGGCATCGAGACCATGGTCAGGCAGGCGTTGCACTCCCATCCCCTCCTGAGCCACGTCCCTCCACGCCGCCTATTCGTCCCGGACGCAGTCCGGCCCCAGGTTCTCCAGTGGGGACATGCCAGTCAGTTTGCTTGCCACCCGGGTGTCCACCGCACCTTCACCTTCCTGGCTCGGCGTTTCTGGTGGCCCACCATGAGGAACGACGTCAGGGACTTCGTAGGGGCCTGGTCCGTCTGTGCTCGCAGCAAGGCCTCTCACCAGGCTGCAGCCCCTCCCAACTCCAAGCGGGCCCTGGTCCCATGTGGTGTTGGATTTTGTCTCCGGACTGCCTCCCTCCCAGGGTAACACTGTGATCCTGACAGTGGTGGACCGCTTCAGTAAGGGAGTGCACCTGGTGGCCCTCCCCAGACTCCCATCGCCTTCTGAGACGGCGGACCTCCTGACGAGCCACGTGTTCCGTCTCCACGGCCTTCCCCTGGACGTCGTCTCGGACCGAGGGCCCCAGTTCGTCTCCCAGGTATGGCGGGCCTTTTGTAAGGGGCTGGGTGCCTCTGTTAGTCTCTCCTCTGGATATCACCCACAGACTAACGGACAGACAGAGAGGATGAACCAGAGCGTGGAGTCTGCCCTCCGGTGTGTGGCCGCCAAGAAGCCCAGCTCCTGGAGCCGGTTCCTCCCCTGGGTCGAGTATGCCATCAACTCCCTGGTCAGCTCTGCCACCGGCCTCTCACCTTTTGAGGTGTCCCTGGGCTACCAGCCGCCTCTCTTTGCTGCGCAGGAGTCGGAAGTGGCGGTTCCCTCCGTGCAGGCCCATCTGAACCGGTGTCGTCGTGTCTGGGAGGTGACCAGAGCTGCTCTGCTCCGGGCAGCTGAGCACGCCAGTCGGGGAGCCAACCGACGCCGGTCCCCAGCACCCACGTACCAACCAGGCCAAAGGGTGTGGCTGTCCTCTAAGGATCTCCCGCTTCAGTCCACCGCGAAGAAGCTGAACCCCCGGTTTGTCGGGCCCTTTGAGATCAGGAAGGTTCTCAGCCCCGCGGCGGTGAGTCTTAAGCTTCCGGCTTCCTTGAAGACCCATCCCGTGTTTCATGTGTCTCGGGTTAAGCCTGTCTCCCACAGTCCTCTGATGCCTCCGGCCCCGGCTCCGCCTCCCCCTGAGATCGTGGATGGGCACCCCCAGTGGAAGGTCCGCCGGCTGCTGGACGTCCGGCGCCGAGGACGGGGGTTCCAGTATTTGGTGGACTGGGAGAGCTACGGTCCGGAGGAACGTAGCTGGGTCTCCCGCCAGCTCATCCTGGACCCCGGGCTGCTCACTGAGTTCCATCATTCCCATCCCGACAAGCCGGGCAAGTCCCCTGGTGGCTCCCGTGGAGGGGGGGGGGTACTGTTACGGCTCGCCCACCCCACGCCGTGGCCCGCCCACCCCGCGCCGGCAGCCAATCGGCTCGTCAGGGCCGGGCTTAGTCATCAGGGCTGGGCTTAAGTTTGGTGGCCTCCCACGCGCCCGTTGTCAGTTCGTGTTGTAACCTCCCCGCAGTAGCGGCTACTCTCCTCTCACGGTCCTTTTCTCTACGAACTCATCCCAGCCCTTGGTTCATGTTTTTCCCTTGCAAAGTTTCCCCTGTCTGGTGTCGTGCGCTTGGGGTCTTCCACAAACCCTAACAGTACGTTTCTCAATTAAGACAACATGTGGTTTGAAGAACGCAGCTTATAGCTAATGCTAATGGCTCTGCAAAAAGCCCTAAAATCATTAAAGGAGAATCACTCTGAAAGCAAGTTGCTTTTTGCATGGCCACAAAAAGGTTAGGGTTATTATGGGGTTTGAGGTTGATAGTCTTTCCTGTTTGTACCCATCGTGATTCACTTCGCACTCACCAACATCACTTACAGGATAAAGCCCCCACTAATTTGTTTGTATTACTCCATTTTTTATTCACCTCCTTTGCAGAAAAGCATGCAGAAGGGGCAAATTCTCAGGAGTTGTCTTTTATGTTGCCAACACTAAAAGAAAACATAATGACACCAGATGCACTCATGATTCACAGCTTCATTTCTCTCCAAAGACCTTAACTCTCGTCATTTCAGTCTAAACCAGCACTTACACACAACCAGTTTGCAAAGACTGCAAGGACACACTGAATTATGAATACAGCATTTTGTGATAGACACCTTGAGGTTCTTTCCTTTTTAAATGTTTCAGAATAATGCAAAATTATCCCATTTAGTCTGGGTGATAACTTCAACACTAGTCAAGGCAAGTCAATTTTATTTGTATAGCACAATATCACAAATTAAAAAGTTGCCTTGGGGGGCTTTACGGCAACACAACATCCTGTCCTTAGACCCTCACATCGAGTAAGGAACAACTCCCTAAAAACCTTTAACGGAGAAAAAACAGGAAGAAACCTCAGGGAGAGCAACAGAGGAGGATCTCACTCCCAAAACGGACAATGTGCAATGATGTTGTGTTTACACAATTTACACAATACAACACTGAAAGAGGAAAACACAATTATAATGGAATTATAAAATGTATGAAGAATTTGATGAGCAGGATGCCAAGCAGTGTCCACATGCCACCGGAACAGCCCAGGACCTGAGCCACGCAACCAGCATCACCATGGATGGAGGACACACTACACACACACACAGGGGGACTCACGTCACACCATTCACATACACGGGACAAGAGACAAGAAAAAACATTAGTCACACATCGGAGTGACAGAGGGATATAACATTGGAACAGAATGTGGATATATAAGATATATATAAAAAAAATGGGACGAGGAGGATGTCAAGCAGTGTCCAGGTGGCGACCACCATCACCATGGAGACCTGGGAGGACAGACTGCACGTACACACAGGGGAGTCTCACATGACACCATTCACACACACAGAAGAAGAGAAAGGAGAAGACATCATTCAGAGAGAGAGAGAAAAGACATCTGAAAGAAGAGAACAGTTTGAAATAATCAATCATCGATACTATATACACTCACTGGCCACTTTATTAGGTGCACCTTGCTAGTACCGGGTTGGACCCCCTTTTGCCTTCAGAACTGCCTTAATCCTTCGTGGCATAGATTCAACAAGGTACTGGAAACATTCCTCAGAGAGTTTGGTCCATATTGACATGATAGCATCACGCAGTTGCTGCAGATTTGTCGGCTGCACATCCATGATGCGAATCTCCCGGTCCACCACATCCCAAAGGTGCTCTATTGGATTGAGATCTGGTGACTGTGGAGGCCATTTGAGTACAGTGAACTCATTGTCATGTTCAAGAAACCAGTCCGAGATGATTCGAGCTTTATGACATGGCGCGTTATCCTGCTGGAAGTAGCCATCAGAAGATGGGAACACTGTGGTCATAAAGGGATGGACATGGTCAGCAACAATACTCAGGTAGGCTGTGGCGTTGACACGATGCTCAATTGGTACTAAGGGGCCCAAAGTGTGCCAAGAAAATATCCCCCACACCATTACAGCACCACCACCAGCCTGAACCGTTGATACAAGGCAGGATGGATCCATGCTTTCATGTTGTTGACGCCAAATTCTGACCCTACCATCCGAATGTCGCAGCAGAAATCGAGACTCATCAGACCAGGCAACGTTTTTCCAATCTTCTATTGTCCAATTTTGGTGAGCCTGTGCGAATTGTAGCCTCAGTTTCCTGTTCTTAGCTGACAGGAGTGGCACCCGGTGCGGTCTTCTGCTGCTGTAGCCCATCTGCCTCAAGGTTCGACGTGTTGTGCGTTCAGAGATGCTCTTCTGCATACCTCGGTTGTAATGAGTGGTTATTTGAGTTACTGTTGCCTTTCTATCAGCTCCAACCAGTCTGGCCATTCTCCTCTGACCTCTGGCATCAACAAGGCATTTTCACCCACAGAACTGCCGCTCACTGGATATTTTCTCTTTTTCGGGCCATTCTCTGGAAACCCTAGAGATGGTGGTGCGTGAAAATCCCAGTAGATCAGCAGTTTCTGAAATACTCAGACCAGCCCGTCTGGCACCAACAACCATGCCACGTTCAAAGTCACTTAAATCACCTTTCTTCCCCATTCTGATGCTCGGTTTGAGCTGCAGCAGATCGTCTTGACCATGTCTACATGCCTAAATGCATTGAGTTGCTGCCATGTGATTGGCTGATTAGAAATTTGCGTTAACGAGCAGTTGGATAGGTGTGCCTAATAAAGTGGCCGGTGAGTGTAATCAATAATCTATACTCTATAATCTACAAACCCCAATTCCAGTGAAGTTGGGACGTTGTGTAAAACGGGAATAGAAACAGAAGACAATGATTTGCAAATCCTTTTCGACCTATATTCAAGTGAATACACTACAAAGACAAGATATTTAATGTTCAAGCTGATAAACTTTATTGTTTTTGCAAATATTCACTCATTTTGAATTTGATGCCGGCAACATGTTCCAAAAAAGCTGGGACAGGGGCAACAAAAGACTGGGAAACTTGAGGAATGCTCAAAAAACTCCTGTCTGGAACATTCCACAGGTGAACAGGTTAACTGGAAACAGGGGAGTGTCATGATTGGGTATAAAAGGAGCATCCCCGAAAGGCTCAGTCGTTCACAAGCAAGGATGGGGCGAGGTTCACCACTTTGTGAGCAACTGCGTGAGCAAATAATCCAACAGTTTAAGAACAACATTTCTCAACGTACAACTGCAAGGAATTTAGGGATTTCATCATCTCCAGTCCATAATATCATCACAAGATTCAGAGAATCCGGAGAAATCTCTGCACATAAGCGGCAAGGCCCAAAACCAACACTGAATGCCCGTGACCTTTGATCCTTCAGGCAGCACTGCATTAAAAACCGACATCATTGTGTAAAGGATATGACCACGTGGGCTCAGGGGAACTTGGGAAAACCATCGTCAGTTAACACAGTTCACCGCTACATCTACAAGTGCAAGTTAAAACTCTACCATGCAAAGCCAAAGCCAGATATCAACACCACCCAGAAATGCCGCCAGCTTCTCTGGGCCCGAGCTCATCTGAGATGGACTGACGCAAAGTGGACAAGTGTGCTGTGGTCTGACCAGTCCACATTTCACATTGTTTTTGGAAATCATGGACGTCGTGTCCTCCGGGCTGAAGAGGAAAAGGACCATCCAGATTGTTCTCAGTGCAAAGTTCAAAAGCCAGCATCTGTGATGGTATGGGGGGGTGTTAGTGCCCATGGCATCATGGGTAACTTGCACATCTGTGAAGGCACCATTACTGCTGGAAGGTACATACAGGTTTAGGAGCAACATATGCTGCCATCCAAGCGACGTCTTTTTCAGGGACGTCCCTGCTTATTTCAGCAAGACAATGCCAAGCCACATTCTGCATGTGTTACACCAGCGGGGCTTCGTAGTAAAAGAGTGCGGGTACTGGACTGGCCTGTCTGCAGTCCAGACCTGTCTCCCATTGAAAATGTGTGGCCCATTATGAAGCGCAAAATATGACAACGGAGACCCCAGACTGTTGAGCAACTGAAGTCGTACATCAAGCAAGAATGGGAAAGAATTCCACCTACAAAGCTTCAACAATTAGTGTCCTCAGTTCCCAAACGCTTATTGAGTGTTGTTAAAAGGAAAGGTGGTAACACAGTGGTGAACATGCCCCTGTCCCAGCTTCTTTGGAACATGTTGCAGGCATCAAATTCAGTGAATATTTGCAAAGAAACAATAAAGTTTATCAGTTTGAACATTAACTACCTTGTCTTTGTAGTGTATTCAACTGAATATAGGTGGAAAAGGATTTGCAAATCATTGTATTCTGTTGTTATTCACCTTTTACACAACGTCCCAACTTCACTGGAATTGGGGTTTGTATACTCTGTAATCTATATTCTATAATCTATACTCTATAATACATATTGTGGGAGGGCAGGAACGAGGAGACAGAGAGGTCGAGTCGAGTCAATTCCGTTTACTCGCCATACAAAACAACACCGATACAGCACAATTTCTCCTGGCAACCAGCTAACCAACCGCTAGCTGCTGCTAACATGGCTCAGCCCAGGAACCCTCTGCAGTGCCTACGTCAGCACTCTGAATGTCCACCTTAAAGGAGCAGCAGCCCCTGGTGAATCTACCCTCATTTGTGTATCACCACACAGGCCCTCCCCAGAATTCACCATCATGAAAAAATGCAACACAACAGTACTCAGCGAAACACAAACTGCCAACAAGCGAACAGCCCTCAGTGAAACCGTCAACGTCTCAGGGGGCGGACCAGGCGGCCAAAACGGCTGCGCTGAATGGGTATGGGGGCGGGGGCAGGGGACAGAGCCGGAGCCCGGGCAGGGGCCGAGGCTGGGCCAGGGGCCTGAGAAGGGGGACGTCCACGCCGTGAGAGCAGGGCCAGTTCGACCGGCCCACCCAGGTCAAATGGGCAGGCTTGAGACGGTCCACCGAGACCCGCTCCGGCTTGCCCCCCATGTCCACCACAAAGTTCTTAGGCCCCGCTTCCAGGACGCGGAAGGGCCCGTCGTAGGGGGGCTGCAGGGGGGTACAGTGGCTGTCGTGGCGGATGAAGACGTACCTGGCTGACAGCAGATCCTTGGGGACGTAGGACTGAGGGAGGCAGTGGTGAGATGTAGGGATTGGAGCGAAAGCGTTGGCACTATCCCGGGCCACAGCCCGATGAGAAGCTGCTGACCAGGGGGCCACGACGTCCGGGAGAAACTCATCCGGGACACGCAGCGGCTGGCCGTAAACCAGCTCGGCAGACGAGGACTGGAGGTCTTCCTTGGGGGCAGAGCGAAGGCCGAGCATGACCCATGGGAGGCGATCAACCCAGTTGCTGTCCGTGAGGCTGGCACGAAGAGCGGCCTTCATAGACCGATGAAACCACTCACAAAGTCCGTTGCCCTGCGGGTTGCATGCTGTGGTGCAGTGGAGCTTCACCCCCAGCCCCTCTGCGACTGCAGTCCAGAGCTCTGACGTGAACTGCAGGCCCCTGTCAGAGGTGAGGTCAGCCAGCGTGCCAAAACGGGCCACCCAGAACCCGATGAACGCTGGGCCACCTCAGTAGACGTGGTCGATGACAGGGGAACAGCTTCTGGCCACCTGGTGGTCCTGTCCACCATGGTGAGAAGGTGAGTGAACTCGTGGGAGTGGGGCAGGGGGACCACCAGGTCAACATTCACATGGTCAAAATGCCTCTTGGGCACCAGGAATGGTGCCAAGGGGGCTTTGGTATGACGGTGTACTTTGGAACGCTGGCACACCACGCAGGAGTCAGCCCAGGCCTTGACGTCCTTCCTGAGGCCTGGCCAGACAAACTTGGCCCCCACCAGCTTAGCGGACGCCTGCACACCCGAGTGAGAAAGGCCATGGATAATGTCAAAAATACGGCGCCACCAGAAGGTGGGCACCATGGGGCAGGGCTGGCCCGTGGAAACGTCGCAGAGGAGCGTGACGTTGGCACTGTCAAGCACCACATCCTCCAACCGCAGCCCCGTAGCGGCCGTCCGATAGGCCTGGATGTCCGCGTCAGTGGCTTGGTCTGCAGCCATGGCAGCGTAATCGGGTCCCAAGTGAAGAGAGCCAGTCAGCAACCAAGTTGTCCTTGCCAGCCACGTGCCGGATGTCCGTGGTAAACTCCAAGATGACAGAGAGCTGACGCTGTTGGCACCCAGACCACGGCTCGGAGGTCTTGGCCATGGCAAAAGTCAGTGGCTTGTGGTTGACGAAGGCAGTGAAACAGCAGCCTTCCAACAGGAACCTGAAGTGTCGGGAGGCGAGGAAGAGACCCATGAGCTCCCGGTCGAAGGTGCTGTACTTCCGCTCGCTGTCCTTTAGCTGTTTGCTAAAGAAGGCAAGGGGCTGCCAGGCGCTGCCCACCCAATGCTCGCACACCGACCCGACCGCATAGTCACAGGCGTCGGTCGTGAGGGCAATCGGGGTAGTGGGGGACGGGTGCGCCAGCAAAGCGGCATTGGCCAGCGCAGCCTTGGCGGCGTTGAAAGCTACGTCCATCCCCGGGGACCAGTCTACCTCGCCCTTGGCTTCCTTGCCCCGCAGGGCCTCGTACAAGGCCCGCATGCGGTGAGCTGCGTGGGGAATAACCCTATCATAAAAGTTCACCATGCCCGTACCGTACCGTCCCGCGTTATTCCTCCCAGCTCGAACTGGGCTTCAATGTGCTGAACCATGGCCGGGGACGGTGCTGCCAAAACTCGGGCAACTTCACCGTCGCTGCTGAGATGCTAGCGCTAACATGAGCCATCCCGTTAGCATCCCTCGGAACCGGAGCGGTGTCGTCATCGCTTTGGGTCGACATGTTGGTTGTCAACGTGCGGGGTCACCAATGTGGGGGTGGAGGGAGGAGGAGACGGAGAGGTCGAGTCGAGTCCATCCCGTTTACTCGCCACACAAAACAACACCGATACAGCATAATCTCCCCTGGCAACCAGCTAACCAACCGCTAGCTGCTGCTAACATGGCTCCGCCCCGGAAACTCTAAGCAGTGCCTACGTCATCACGCTGAACGTCTGCCTTAAAGGAGCAGCAGCCCCTGGTAAATCTACCCTCGTCTGTGTATTGCCACAACATAATATATAATCTATACTCTATACCATAGGCGTTTCTAGCCCATTTTTGGGGGTGCTGCAGCACCCCTAAATTGAACCCCAGCACCCCTAAAATTGAAGAGATTTTTTATTTTTTATTTCTTACTGTATGTCCATGTTCAATAAGCTGAAGAAATGTCAAAACCATATCCAGTATATGGTTTAAACGTAATATTTTAACAACAAAAATACAGCACCTCCCCCCCATGCTTCGAAAATGGTTTGATCCACCCCCCAAAATTTATCTTGCCTGGCCGGCTAGCACTCTGGGTGCTCAGCACCCCTAAAGCTCTGATCCTAGAATCGCCCCTGCTCTATACTACACTATAATCTGGTCGGCAGTAAATTCGTTGAGACAGAAACTGACCCACCATGCAGTGCAAGCCAGGGCCGGCCCGTGGGTCTGCTGGGCCCTAGGCGAGATCTTGAAAATGCCTCCCTCCCCCAGGCGAGATCTTGCCCCCCCCCCCAAACTAACAAATAATAATACAAATAAAATCGGACAGGCAACAATGATATTTATTAATAGTGCTATAATGTACTATATTGTACAAAATGTATGTATACTTGTATACTGAACTTTACACCTGCAAACTGTCAAAAATAAAATAAAAAAATTAGTCAACAAAAATAGTGCTACAACATATATTTGGCAGTATAGTCCACAGTAGTTCCCAGTATATTTCTCAGTATAGCTCACTCAGTATATTTCTCAGTATAACTCACAGTATATTTCTCAATATCTCTCTCTGTATAACTGACAGTATATGTCTCAGCATAACTCACAGTATATTTCTTAGTATAACTCACAGTATATCTCTCAGTAAATCACAGTATATCTTCCAATATAACTCACAGTATATCTCTCAGTATAATACACAGTATATCTCTCAGTATAACTCACAGCATATCTCTCAGTATAACTCACAGTATATCTCTCAGTATAACTCACAGTATATTTCTCAGTATATCTCTCAGTATAACTCACAGTATATTTCTCAGTATATCCCTCAGTATAACTCACAGTATATTTCTCAGTATATCCCTCAGTATAACTCACAGTACATTTCTCAGTATAACTCACAGTATATTTCTCAGTATATCCCTCAGTATAACTCACAGTATATTTCTCAGTATATCCCTCAGTATAACTCACAGTACATTTCTCAGTATATCAGAGTAGTTCTCAGCAGAGTTACCATTATAGCTCACAGTAGAGTGTCTTTTAGATCTTGACTCTACGTGACTTCACAGCAGCAAAACCATTGATTACGTCACTGTATGTGATTCTCTCACTTATTCTATGATTCACTCTGAGAATCACAAGGCCAGTGAGGCGCTGCTGGGACATTGTGGATCGTAAGTACGTTTTAATTAGTTTTAGCTTTGCAAAGCTTCTCTCTGCACTGGCCACAGTTACTGGTAGAGTTAATGCAAGACGAAGAGCTGTCCAGAGATTGGGGTAAACCTCTTTCAAATGCTGGCTGTGAATGAATGACAGGAAGTCCAGCAGGGACATATTGGGTGAAGGCAACTGTGGTAAGCTTCTTAACTCCTGGGCTAGCTCCCTACCATCGATGTCATGATCATGATTTGTTGTTAGAGCAGCACTAGTGTCTCACACTGAGTTGACAGTTCATCATTTGTCAGATTAGTAAGGGTTTTCAGCACACTGAACTTGTTTTTTACCTCAAACAGACAGACAAACCTTTCCTCAACAGACGATTTGGCCGCATCTACAACAGTGTTAAAGAATGTCACCTCTGACCTCTTTAACGCATCTCTGAAAGGCTCATCACACGATTCATAGACAAACAGCCATTTGGTGCTTCTCAGCCGCTTCTGCTTTAGTGTGGCCTCCACATTCATCCCATCACAGATTTCTTTAGCTGTTGCTTGAGCTGCTGCCAAACCAGTGACTCTGTAGTCATCAAGGAATCTCTGTCTGTCCCTCAGCAGACCATCAGCTACATCTCTGTGTGTCCCTGAGCAGACCAACAGCTACATCTCTGTGTGTCCCTCAGCAGACCAACAGCTACATCTCTGTGTCCCTCAGCAGACCAACAGCTACATCTCTGTGTGTCCCTCAGCAGACCAACAGCTACATCTCTGTGTGTCCCTCAGCAGACCAACAGCTACATCTCTGTATGTCCCTCAGCAGACCAACAGCTACATCTCTGTGTGTCCCTCAGCAGACCAACAGCTACATCTCTGTGTGTCCCTCAGCAGACCAACAGCTACATCTCTGTGTCACTCAGCAGACCAACAGCTATATCTCTGTGTGTCCCTCAGCTGACCAACAGCTACATCTCTGTGTCCCTCAGCAGACCAACAGCTACATCTCTGTGTCCCTCAGCAGACCAACAGCTACATCTCTGTGTGTCCCTCAGCAGACCAACAGCTACATCTCTGTGTGTCCCTCAGCAGACCAACAGCTACATCTCTGTATGTCCCTCAGCAGACCAACAGCTACATCTCTGTGTGTCCCTCAGCAGACCAACAGCTACATCTCTGTGTACCTCAGCAGACCAACAACTACATCTCTGTGTGTCCCTCAGCAGACCATCAGCTACATCTCTGTGTGTCCCTCAGCAGACCATCAGCTACATCTCTGTGTCCCTCAGCAGACCAACAACTACATCTCTGTGTGTCCCTCAGCAGACCATCAGCTACATCTCTGTGTGTCCCTCAGCAGACCATCAGCTACATCTCTCTGTCCCTCAGCAGACCAACAGCTACATCTCTGTGTGTCCCTCAGCAGACCAACAGCTACATCTCTGTGTGTCCCTAAGCAGACCAACAGCTACATCTCTGTATGTCCCTCAGCAGACCAACAGCTACATCTCTGTGTGTCCCTCAGCAGACCAACAGCTACATCTCTGTGTACCTCAGCAGACCAACAACTACATCTCTGTGTGTCCCTCAGCAGACCATCAGCTACATCTCTGTGTGTCCCTCAGCAGACCATCAGCTACATCTCTGTGTGTCCCTCAGCAGACCATCAGCTACATCTCTGTGTGTCCCTCAGCAGACCATCAGCTACATCTCTCTGTCCCTCAGCAGACCAACAACTACATCTCTGTGTCCCTCAGCAGACCATCAGCTACATCTCTGTGTGTCCCTCAGCAGACCAACAGCTACATCTCTGCCTGTCCCTCAGTAGACCAACAGCTACATCTCTGTGTGTCCCTCAGCAGACCAACAGCTACATCTCTGTGTCCCTCAGCAGACCAACAGCTACATCTCTGTGTGTCCCTCAGCAGACCAACAGCTACATCTCTGTGTGTCCCTCAGCAGACCAACAGCTACATCTCTGTGTGTCCCTCAGCAGACCATCAGCTACATCTCTGTGTGTCCCTCAGCAGACCAACAGCTACATCTCTGTGTGTCCCTCAGCAGACCAACAGCTACATCTCTGTGTGTCCCTCAGCAGACCAACAGCTACATCTCTGTGTGTCCCTCAGCAGACCAACAGCTACATCTCTGTGTGTCCCTCAGCAGACCAACAGCTACATCTCTGTGTGTCCCTCAGCAGACCAACAGCTACATCTCTGTGTGTCCCTCAGCTGACCAACAGCTACATCTCTGTGTGTCTCTCAGCAGACCAACAGCTACAACTCTGTGTGTCCCTCAGCAGACCAACAGCTACATCTCTGTGTCCCTCAGCAGACCATCAGCTACATCTCTGTGTGTCCCTCAGCAGACCAACAGCTACATCTCTGTGTGTCCCTCAGCAGATCAACAGCTACAACTCTGTGTGTCCCTCAGCAGACCAACAGCTACATCTCTGTGTGTCCCTCAGCAGACCAACAGCTACATCTCTGTGTCCCTCAGCAGACCAACAGCTACATCTCTGTGTGTCCCTCAGCAGACCAACAGCTACATCTCTGTGTGTCCCTCAGCAGACCATCAGCTACACGTCTGTGTGTCCCTCAGCAGACCAACAGCTACATCTCTGTGTGTCCTCAGCAGACCAACAGCTACATCTCTGTATGTCCCTCAGCAGACCATCAGCTACATCTCTGTGTGTCCCGGAGCAGACCAACAGCTACATCTCTGTGTGTCCCGGAGCAGACCAACAGCTACATCTCTGTGTGTCCCTGAGCAGACCAACAGCTATGTCTCTGTGTCTCTCAGCAGACCATCAGCTACATCTCTGTGTGTCCCTGAGCAGACCATCAGCTACATCTCTGTGTGTCCCTGAGCAGACCATCAGCTACATCTCTGTGTGTCCCTCAGCAGACCATCAGCTACATCTCTGTCTGTCCCTCAGCAGACCAACAGCTACATCTCTGTATGTCCCTCAGCAGACCAACAGCTACATCTCTGTATGTCCCTCAGCAGACCAACAGCTACATCTCTGTGTGTCCCTCAGCAGACCAACAGCTACATCTCTGTGTACCTCAGCAGACCAACAACTACATCTCTGTGTGTCCCTCAGCAGACCATCAGCTACATCTCTGTGTGTCCCTCAGCAGACCAACAGCTACATCTCTATGTGTCCCTCAGCAGACCAACAGCTACATCTCTGTGTGTCCCTCAGCAGACCAACAGCTACATCTCTGTGTGTCCCTCAGCAGACCAACAGCTACATCTCTGTGTCACTCAGCAGACCAACAGCTATATCTCTGTGTGTCCCTCAGCTGACCAACAGCTACATCTCTGTGTGTCCCTCAGCAGACCATCAGCTACATCTCTGTGTGTCCCTCAGTAGACCATCAGATACATCTCTGTGTGTCCCTCAGCAGACCATCAGCTACATCTCTGTGTGTCCCTCAGCAGACCATCAGCTACATCTCTGTGTGTCCCTGAGCAGACCAACAGCTACATCTCTGTGTCCCTCAGCAGACCAGCAGCTACATCTCGGTGTGTCCCTCAGCAGACCAACAGCTACATCTCGGTGTGTCCCTGAGCAGACCAACAGTTACATCTCGGTGTGTCCCTCAGCAGACCAGCAGCTACATCTCTGTGTGTCCCTCAGCAGACCAGCAGCTACATCTCTGTATGTCCCTCAGCAGACCAGCAGCTACATCTCGGTGTGTCCCTCAGCAGACCAACAGCTACATCTCTGTATGTCCTTCAGCAGACCATCAGCTACATCTCTGTGTGTCCCTCAGCAGACCAACAGCTACATCTCTGTATGTCCCTCAGCAGACCATCAGCTACATCTCGGTGTGTCCCTCAGCAGACCAACAGCTACATCTCTGTGTGTCCCTCAGCAGACCATCAGCTACATCTCTGTGTGTCCCTCAGCAGACCAACAGCTACATCTCTGTATGTCCCTCAGCAGACCAACAGCTACATCTCTGTGTGTCCCTCAGCAGACCAACAGCTACATCTCTGTGTACCTCAGCGGACCAACAACTACATCTCTGTGTGTCCCTCAGCAGACCATCAGCTACATCTCTGTGTCTCCCTCAGCAGACCATCAGCTACATCTCTGTGTCCCTCAGCAGACCAACAACTACATCTCTGTGTGTCCCTCAGCAGACCAACAGCTACATCTCTGTGTACCTCAGCAGACCAACAACTACATCTCTGTGTGTCCCTCAGCAGACCATCAGCTACATCTCTGTGTGTCCCTCAGCAGACCATCAGCTACATCTGTGTCCCTCAGCAGACCAACAACTACATCTCTGTGTGTCCCTCAGCAGACCAACAGCTACATCTCTGTGTATCCCTCAGCAGACCATCAGCTACATCTCTCTGTCCCTCAGCAGACCAACAACTACATCTCTGTGTCCCTCAGCAGACCATCAGCTACATCTCTGAGTGTCCCTCAGCAGACCAACAGCTACATCTCTGCCTGTCCCTCAGTAGACCAACAGCTACATCTCTGTGTGTCCCTCAGCAGACCAACAGCTACATCTCTGTGTGTCCCTCAGCAGACCAACAGCTACATCTCTGTGTGTCCCTCAGCAGACCAACAGCTACATCTCTGTGTGTCCCTCAGCAGACCAACAGCTACATCTCTGTGTGTCCCTCAGCAGACCATCAGCTACATCACTGTGTGTCCCTCAGCAGAACAACAGCTACATCTCTGTGTGTCCCTCAGCAGACCAACAGCTACATCTCTGTGTGTCCCTCAGCAGACCATCAGCTACATCTCTGTCTGTCCCTCAACAGACCAACAGCTACATCTCTGTGTCCCTGAGCAGACCATCAGCTATATCTCTGTGTCTCTCAGCAGACCATCAGCTACATCTCTGTGTGTCCCTGAGCAGACCATCAGCTACATCTCTGTGTGTCCCTGAGCAGACCATCAGCTACATCTCTGTATGTCCTTCAGCAGACCATCAGCTACATCTCTGTGTGTCGCTCAGCAGACCAACAGCTATATCTCTGTATGTCCCTCAGCAGACCATCAGCTACATCTCTGTATGTCCCTCAGCAGACCAACAGTTACATCTCGGTGTGTCCCTCAGCAGACCAGCAGCTACATCTCGGTGTGTCCCTCAGCAGACCAGCAGCTACATCTCTGTATGTCCCTCAGCAGACCAGCAGCTACATCTCGGTGTGTCCCTCAGCAGACCAACAGCTACATCTCTGTATGTCCTTCAGCAGACCATCAGCTACATCTCTGTGTGTCCCTCAGCAGACCAACAGCTACATCTCTGTATGTCCCTCAGCAGACCATCAGCTACATCTCGGTGTGTCCCTCAGCAGACCAACAGCTACATCTCTGTGTGTCCCTCAGCAGACCATCAGCTACATCTCTGTGTGTCCCTCAGCAGACCAACAGCTACATCTCTGTATGTCCCTCAGCAGACCAACAGCTACATCTCTGTGTGTCCCTCAGCAGACCAACAGCTACATCTCTGTGTACCTCAGCGGACCAACAACTACATCTCTGTGTGTCCCTCAGCAGACCATCAGCTACATCTCTGTGTCTCCCTCAGCAGACCATCAGCTACATCTCTGTGTCCCTCAGCAGACCAACAACTACATCTCTGTGTGTCCCTCAGCAGACCAACAGCTACATCTCTGTGTACCTCAGCAGACCAACAACTACATCTCTGTGTGTCCCTCAGCAGACCATCAGCTACATCTCTGTGTGTCCCTCAGCAGACCATCAGCTACATCTGTGTCCCTCAGCAGACCAACAACTACATCTCTGTGTGTCCCTCAGCAGACCATCAGCTACATCTCTGTGTATCCCTCAGCAGACCATCAGCTACATCTCTCTGTCCCTCAGCAGACCAACAACTACATCTCTGTGTCCCTCAGCAGACCATCAGCTACATCTCTGAGTGTCCCTCAGCAGACCAACAGCTACATCTCTGCCTGTCCCTCAGTAGACCAACAGCTACATCTCTGTGTGTCCCTCAGCAGACCAACAGCTACATCTCTGTGTGTCCCTCAGCAGACCAACAGCTACATCTCTGTGTGTCCCTCAGCAGACCAACAGCTACATCTCTGTGTGTCCCTCAGCAGACCAACAGCTACATCTCTGTGTGTCCCTCAGCAGACCATCAGCTACATCACTGTGTCCCTCAGCAGAACAACAGCTACATCTCTGTGTGTCCCTCAGCAGACCAACAGCTACATCTCTGTGTGTCCCTCAGCAGACCATCAGCTACACGTCTGTGTGTCCCTCAGCAGACCATCAGCTACATCTCTGTCTGTCCCTCAGCAGACCAACAGCTACATCTCTGTGTGTCCCTGAGCAGACCAACAGCTATATCTCTGTGTCTCTCAGCAGACCATCAGCTACATCTCTGTGTGTCCCTGAGCAGACCATCAGCTACATCTCTGTGTGTCCCTGAGCAGACCATCAGCTACATCTCTGTGTGTCCCTCAGCAGACCATCAGCTACATCTCTGTCTGTCCCTCAGCAGACCAACAGCTACATCTCTGTATGTCCCCCAGCAGACCAACAGCTACATCTCTGTATGTCCCTCAGCAGACCAACAGCTACATCTCTGTGTGTCCCTCAGCAGACCAACAGCTACATCTCTGTGTACCTCAGCAGACCAACAACTACATCTCTGTGTGTCCCTCAGCAGACCAACAACTACATCTCTGTGTGTCCCTCAGCAGACCATCAGCTACATCTCTGTGTATCCCTCAGCAGACCATCAGCTACATCTCTCTGTCCCTCAGCAGACCAACAGCTACATCTCTGTATGTCCCTCAGCAGACCATCAGCTACATCTCTGTGTGTCCCTCAGCAGACCATCAGCTACATCTCGGTGTGTCCCTCAGCAGACCAACAGCTACATCTCTGTGTGTCCCTCAGCAGACCATCAGCTACATCTCTGTGTGTCCCTCAGCAGACCATCAGCTACATCTCTGTGTGTCCCTGAGCAGACCAACAGCTACATCTCTGTGTGTCCCTCAGCAGACCATCAGCTACATCTCGGTGTGTCCCTCAGCAGACCAACAGCTACATCTCTGTATGTCCTTCAGCAGACCATCAGCTACATCTCTGTGTGTCCCTCAGCAGACCAACAGCTACATCTCTGTATGTCCCTCAGCAGACCAACAGCTACATCTCTGTATGTCCCTCAGCAGACCATCAGCTACATCTCTGTATGTCCCTCAGCAGACCATCAGCTACATCTCTGTATGTCCCTCAGCAGACCATCAGCTACATCTCTGTGTGTCCCTCAGCAGACCAACAGCTACATCTAACTACATTTCAGATGACTGCATAAGTTTGCAGACATGCTGGATCTTTGCTAGAATGTCATACCACATAACCGAGTGTAAGGCAGGGCACCCGACTAGATATGTTTACAATGTCCAAATGCCCCGGATGTAAGGACCTTGTCGAGGAGGAGTGACTCAATGAAAATCAAAAACGCTTCTTTCAGTTTAACTCAGAACAACAGCCGGCATTATTAGAGATGAACTGCTCAACACACTGTTTGTGACTTCTCACTTTCTTTTTCAATGTCCTCTCAGTTGTAGTAAATCAAAACGCATGTGTAGCCCAAAAATATGAAATAAAAGTACCTATCCAGAGCTTTGATAAAATAGACCCAAAATAAAACCCCGAGTCCCTCTACCCGGGCAGTCTGCTTCTAAAGTGTGGTGAGATCTCCCGCGCTTATCTGTGTGACGGCATGGAGACAGCGTGGAGTTGCAACAGTCCGTGTTGGCGGTGAGACGCTGCACTTCCGCCCTCCGTTCCGCGGCTGCGCACTCGTCTGTCCAATGGCTGGCGGTCCGCTGGATCGTCTCAATGTCTCGCATAAACAAAAAACTCACCTGCATAGCGGGTCAATACTCCATTACTCTTTAGAACATAAACATTAGCAGATCTGGAATTAGCATCACTCGATAATCCGCAGGGCTCAACACTAACGTGTTTCTCATCCGGGGTCCGCGGACCCCTAGTGGTCCGTGGTGTAATTGCAAGGGGTCCGTGAAAATAAAATATCTTTAAAAAAAAAGATCCTATGACATTTATAGAAATAGGATTATTTTACTCAAATGTGACCGAGACCTTTATCTACCTGAACTATAAAGGGTAACAGGACTTTTTTCTCTAATTACATCTGTTTCACAAGTGTAATTTATTGTATTTTAATAAGAGATCTCGCTCCCGTTTGCATTGTTAAAAGTTACTGCATAAAAATTCTGTTGTTACATATATCTGAAAGTTACTGAATACATATTCTGTGTTGTTACATATATCTGAAAGTTACTGAATACATATTCTGTGTTGTTACATATATCTGAAAGTTACTGAATACATATTCTGTTTTGTTACATATATCTGAAAGTTACTGCATAAGAATTCTGTTTTGTTAACTATATCCAAGTTACAACTGAAAGCTCTTATTTTTGCCCCAAAGAGTGAATAAATGCTATAATGCAATTTAAAATGCAGTTTCTACTGTTTCTACCAAATTGCAACCCCCCCTCCCCCAAGATCAGGTGGAGGGGTCCTCAGGGTAGATCAGAAATACGCAGGGGGTCCAGGACCCCAAAAAGGTTGAGAACCACTGCTCTACACTAACTTGTTGCACTGGTGCGCCTAACTACTTTCTTTAGGTGCACCAGCACAAAATTTAGGTGCACCCACATTTTTCACCGCGTCGCCTTTAACACCAAAACAATAAGGTGCAGAAGAAGCTTGTCTTTATTTTAAACACAGTATAGTGTGGCGAATTCTACTAGTGTTTCTGCTCCGGGGTTCATTCACATATTACCCACAATGCAACTGAGCTGTCGATGTTTTGGTTATGTTGTGGGATGTGGAACATGTTAAAAACGGACATATCTGTTACAGATAGCGGTCATGTGGTGGAAGGTAATGGGGACGTTATGAGAGAAGTTGTATTAGACAACATGCTACCTCCCACCATGAGGGTAAAGAGTAGGCAGGTAGATAGGGTCGCTTCGGTGGCCAAGAAAAGGGGCGGAGCTAAGATCCATACACGCTTGTGTCTGTTCTGACTTGTTTGACTTGCGGTCATTAAAAGCTTACTTGTTAACTCTGAAAGGGTGTCTAAGAAGTCCATTACATAACCACGTCACAATATAAAGGATATATATATGAAGAATATATAAAGAAAAATAAAGTGTTTAAAGTGCTACACTGAGCTTAAATTGAACATTTAAAACATTTAAACATTTCCAAATAAAAGTGGTGCTTTTAATGAGAAACCTTTCAATGGCTCCACCTCTCTTCATTCTCACTCGTGTTGTCGCGTAGACCAGCGTTTCTCCACCTCTCCTCCAGGAGGAGCATTTGTCCTGCATGGTTCAGACCTCTCCCTGCTCCACCACAGCTGATTTAAATGATCAGTGTTGTTATGAGACAGCTTCGGGAGCTCATAACGAGGTGATCATGTGAATCAGATGTCTTCCTCCTCGTGCTCGTCCGCCCCCTCAGGTCTGCACTGGATTTAGAGACCACACAAACCACAAGTCAGTCAAGTCAAAAGAAAATGCCTGGCTCATGTTAAAGGAGCAAAGTGGCGGTTCTCAACCGAGTCATCACTTGTAGAATAAACCGGTACCAGCGGTACCACTCACCTCCAACAGGACATCAAGGGAGCCCAACCTAAACCTGCTGGGGCACCGGGGCGACTTCCCTGTGTCCCGGAAGTACTCCCATGGCAGCTAAAAGAAATAACAAACATGCGACGAGTCTTTGAAACCTTTTCAGCAGTTTCACCTGGTACTTATCTAATGTGTTTTCTGAGCGGCTGAAGCAGGAAGTTGTTAGGATGCACTACCTTGAGCCTCCAGGTTTGATGGTTTGAGTCCCTGGTGAATAAACACCTCGTCCTCAAACCAGCATCCAACAAGTGATCTGCTGGCATGCCTTGTGTCGCCACAATGGCTCTCATCTGGAGAGACAACACAACATCACGTTAACCCACCTTCAGCTTCAACACTGGGTTGGGAGATTCTGTGTGTGTGATGAAGCAGCTGGTGAGGGACATCAGGTGACTTACCATGTCAAACTCTTTCCAAGAAGGGTAGAGGTGTCTTCCCAAGAACATCGCTGCCATGACACAGCCAAGGGACCACATGTCTATTGCCTCTGAGATGGGGAGGCCCAAGACAACTTCTGGTGCCCTAAAGGTGGGGAGACAAGGACCAAAGACAGCAAACATTACCAAGGACCCACAAAACAAAATCACACATTTGTAGATGAATTCCCCCATCACCCCCACCTGTAATAAAAGAGGGTGTAGGGAAGAGTGAAACTGCTTTTCCTAAGCTTGATATAGCTCTGTTTTCTCCATTTGTGTATCCGCTGTATGTCTTAACATGCTTTTGTGATTGTGGTGTGCTGTCTTGGCCAGGTCTCCCTCAAAAAACAGATTTTCAATCTCGAGAGACCTTCCTGGTCACATAAGGTTAAACAAATAAATGAACAAAAATCAGTCCTGAATGTGCTCAGCAACTGAGCATGATCAGATCTAACATGTCTCCTCATCAGTATGGAAGAATAGCACAACTGCAGCTTCTGGTGTCCAGCAGAACTGCAGACACACTGCTGGACCCTTCAGGTCTCAGTACTGCTCACCTGTAACCAAGAGGCTGAAGGATGCTGCCACGCTGAACCTCAGAGGAGGGAACAGCCAGACCAAAGTCCATCAGCTTCCCCCTGAACGGCTGACTGACTTGGTCCACCAGCATGATGTTGTCTGGTTTCAGGTCTGTGTGGATCAGCCCGATGCTCTTCAGAGCTGTGAAGGCGGTGGCCAGCTGGAGACGGAGAGGCAGGAATAAGAGAGGACTCTCCACACTCGCCACACTGGCAGAGTTGTGAACGTTGGCCACCGTGTCATATTCTGTCCTTCATTTTCCCAGTAGATTCAAGGTGTGCAAGACGAACAACCCGGGAGTCTAACGTGTGACTGTACCTGCACTGTGATGGGACGAATCTCATTCAGAGACAGAGGTCTAAAGTGTGTCTGTCTCATGTAGTCGAGGAGACTCATGTGTAGCTGGTCAAACACCAGACACGTGAGTCCGCGATAGAAAAAGCCTTCATGGAAGCGGACGATGTGATGAGTGTCTGGATCAAGACTGCTGACTACTTCCAGCATGGCCAGCTGTGGATACACGAGTTAGAGAGGTTCATACAAAGTACTTCTACCCAATATACACACTGATACCAGCTGTTCACCTCAGACATCTTGAGGAGACAGGTTTTTTTGTTTGTTTGACCTTTTTCCTTCTTTTGCTCCCTGGTTGTATTTGGCCGATTACCCCACACCTCCGAGCCGTCCCCGTCACTGCTCCGCCCCCTCTGCCGATCCGAGGAGGGCTGCACACTACCACATGCCCCCTCCAATACATGTGGAGTCACCAGCCGCTGCTTTTCACCTGGCAGGAGCCCGACCAACCAGAGGAGGCGCTAGTGCAGCGACCAGGACACACACCCACATCCGGCTTCCCACCTGCAGACACGGCCCGTTGTGTCTGTAGGGACGCCCGACCAAGCCGGAGGTAACACGGGGATTCGAACCGGCGATCTCCGTGTTACTAGGCAACGGAATAGAGCGCTACGCCACCCGGCGCCCTGGAGACTAAATATTCTAGCAACAGAAACAGACGTTAAAACAAGGCTTTAGTCAGCCTCCTCCTTATTGTGTAGGCTGCAGTCTTGACCTCCTTCTCAGCCTCCAGAGCAGACTTGCTCTTAGCTTTCAGGATCTTAACAGCCACGGTCTCTTTGGTGGGTAGTCTGAGACACTGGGCCACTTGGCCAAAGCAGCCCTCTCCTAGAAAGCTCTGCAGCAGGAGTAGGAAGTACTGCTGGGCAGAACATAGTACTGACATTCCTTCACGTCTGAGCTGGACTTCTCTGATGAGGACCTCATTCTGGTTTCACAAATCAAACAATCTGCAGTTTACATGTTATAGTACGTCTTCACTCGTTCACCTCCACACGCCAAATGGTCCGTTTCCACATGAGCCAGCTCTAAATAGGCTGCCTCACTAGTTCTAGAACCCATCCATCACCAAGCATTCTAGAACCTGTCAGCAAGACAATACAACCAGGGGCCAATAATGCAGATATATGAAATTAACAACTATTGACAATGAACTGCTAAATTATTTAATAATTGCTGCTCATATGGTTTGTTTGTTTGTTTGTTTTGTTTGTTTTGTTTTTGGGTTTTTTGTTGTTTTGGTTCAGTTTTTCTGACATTAAAACATAATATTTCACCACAACGATAGATAGATAGATAGATAGATAGATAGATAGATAGATAGATAGATAGATAGATAGATAGATAGATAGATAGATGCCCAATTGTCCTTACTTAATGAATTTTGTTACCACACAGTCTGTACAGCCAAATACAAGTTCATCACATCAGAAAACAAGTTTATCTTCATACTTACACATACAGTATGTGTATTTTGGGGGGGGGGGGATTTTGTGCTTCTTTTTCTCCCTAATTGTATTTAGCCGATTATCTAATTTATCTTTGGTCAGTTATCTGTGTGTAACTATGGACGTATGTATTATGTATACAGTATGTGACATACTGTTTACATAATACATACGTCCATAGTTACATACAGTTACACAGTTGTTACACAAAACAACTGTGTAACTGTATTAATGGCCATGCACAGTTATATGTTGTATGTTGTGTGTAACACAACATACACTCACTGGCCACTTTATTAGGTACACCTTGGTAGTACCGGGTTGGACCCCCTTTTGCCTTCAGAACTGCCTTAATCCTTCGTGGCGTAGATTCAACAAGGTACTGGAAACATTCCTCAGAGAGTTTGGTCCATATTGACATGATAGCATCACGCAGTTGCTGCAGATTTGTCGGCTGCACATCCATGATGCGAATCTCCCGGTCCACCACATCCCAAAGGTGCTCTATTGGATTGAGATCTGGTGACTGTGGAGGCCATTTGAGTACAGTGAACTCATTGTCATGTTCAAGAAACCAGTCTGAGATGATTCGAGCTTTATGACATGGCGCGTTATCTTGCTGGAAGTAGCCATCAGAAGATGGGAACACTGTGGTCATAAAGGGATGGACATGGTCAGCAACAATACTCAGGTAGGCTGTGGCGTTGACACGATGCTCAATTGGTACTAAGGGGCCCAAAGTGTGCCGAGAAAATATCCCCCACACCATTACACCACCACCACCAGCCTGAACCGTTGATACAAGGCAGGCTGGATCCATGCTTTCATGTTGTTGACGCCAAATTCTGACCCTACCATCCGAATGTCGCAGCAGAAATCGAGACTCATCAGACCAGGCAACGTTTTTCCAATCTTCTATTGTCCAATTTTGGTGAGCCAGTGCGAATTGTAGCCTCAGTTTCCTGTTCTTAGCTGACAGGAGTGGCACCCGGTGTGGTCTTCTGCTGCTGTAGCCCATCTGCCTCAAGGTTCGACGTGTTGTGCGTTCAGAGATGCTCTTCTGCATACCTCGGTTGTAATGAGTGGTTATTTGAGTTACTGTTGCCTTTCTATCAGCTCCAACCAGTCTGGCCATTCTCCTCTGACCTCTGGCATCAACAAGGCATTTTCGCCCACAGAACTGCCGCTCACTGGATATTTTCTCTTTTTCGGACCATTCTCTGTAAACCCTAGAGATGGTTGTGCGTGAAAATCCCAGTAGATCAGCAGTTTCTGAAATACTCAGACCAGCCCGTCTGGCACCAACAACCATGCCACGTTCAAAGTCACTTAAATCACCTTTCTTCCCCATTCTGATGCTCGGTTTGAACTGCAGCAGATCGTCTTGACCATGTCTACATGCCTAAATGCATTGGGTTGCTGCCATGTGATTGGCTGATTAGAAATTTGCGTTAATGAGCAGTTGGACAGGTGTGCCTAATAAAGTGGCCGGTGAGTGTATAACTGTGCATGGCCATTAATGAGACACATGGACGAGCGTTGTCAGCGGGGTACTTTATTTAAAGCTGCTGTGGCAAAGGGGACAGAACTTCGGCCAAAGCAGGCTTTGTTTCTCCAGGATGTCGGCCTTTATCTGCAGCAGATGGGAGGAATGTGGAGAACGGGTGGAGGGGCATCAACAGCTCACGCTGCATCAACAGCAGCAGCAGCAGCATCCCATCCCACATACCAAGTTACAGCAGCCACCCTGCCTACCTTGTTATACAGCCAGAGCTCTACAGCCACCACACAGAGACGTCCCCACAAGAACGGCGGCCTGACGCCAAAACTACTCCTGTATGTCTCTCTCTCTCTCTCTCTCTCTCTCTCTCTCTCTCTCTCTCTCTCTCTCTCTCTCTCTTTCTCTCTCTCTCTTTCACTCTCTCTCTCTCTCTCTCTCTCTCTTTCACTCTCTCTCTCACTCTCACTCACTCTCTCACTCTCACTCAGTCTCTCTCCCTTTCTCTCACTCTCTCTCACTCACTCTCTCTCACTCACTCTCACACATGCACACGTTTCCTAATTTTGTTGGATAACTATTTAAAATCCACAATGTCTTTGGGTCCAAGTCGTGTCTCCTCCAAACATCAAGCATGGGAAACAGAAAAGGGAATTCTTAAGCTCCACTTGCCGTTAGCCAGTCCTTTCGTTGAAACCAAGTAACACAAACTTAGATTTTGTCATTTGTCCTTTTGTGTTATTTGGACATCGTTTGGACGCTGTTACACCAGTCTTTTCGCTTTCAATTTTTCCTCTAAAGACATTGAAGAAAATGGATGATAAATTAAATATCCACCTCCTTCATGCTAACACTCCCGCTCATGCACAGAATAGTCAACAAACTTTCACCTGCACCTACCAGCAGTCGGGTGAAAAGTTTCAAGTTGGACATATCAAGTTACGTCCACCATTATGAGGACTCATCCTCATAACATGCCATTGTCAATGGCACGCGCCAACAAACAGGAAACTGGAATGACCGCTGCAGTAGAAACCGGAAGTCAGTGGACTACAGTTATGGACAGAGTCTAGTGGGAAGCCGGATGTGGGTATGTGTCCTGGTCGCTGCACTAGCGCCTCCTCTGGTCGATCGAGGATCCTGTTCGGGGGGGAAGGGGAAACTGGGGGGAATAGCGTGATCCTCTCACGCGCTACTTCCCCTTGGCGAAACTCCTCACCGTCAGGTGAAAAGAAGCGGCTGGCGACTCCACATGTATCGGAGGAGGCATGTGGTAGTCTGCAGCCCTCCCTGGATCGGCAGAGGGGGTGGAGCAGAAGAGTGGGGTAATTGGCTGGATACAATTTCGGAGAAAAAGGGGGGGGGTCCAAAAAAATAAAATCCCCAAGTAAGGCGAAAGAGAAAACTTATGGTCAGACTATGGAAATACTACAAGCCCATTTCTCCCTGTAAGCCACTGTGATATCTGGAAGATATGGCTTTCACAAAAGAAATCAAGTGGAGAGGACACAACAGCACAGTATATCACAGATCTGAAGAAAAACTGTCAGAGCACTGTGAGTTTTGAGCTTATCTGCAGGATGCATTGAGGGACAGGTTGGTCTGCGGCCTCAACACCAAGTATATACAGAAGAGACTACTAAAAGAAGCTGCCCTTACCTACCAGAAAGCGGTGGAAATTGCCATCTCTATAGAGACGGTGGCAAGGGAGTCCCAGCCGCTTACCAGCTCCATGAAGGTGAACGCCACGTCCCTCATCAACTCCAGGGAGGACATGCACCCGGAGTGGTAGTTCAACGTGTTGTGCGTTCAGAGATGCTCTTCTGCATACCTCGGTTGTAATGAGTGTTATTTGAGTTACTGTTGCCTTTCTATCAGCTCCAACCAGTCTGGCCATTCTCCATTGACCTCTGCCATCAACAAGGCATTTTCGCCCACAGAACTGCCGCTCACTGGATATTTTCTCTTTTTCGGACCATTCTCTGTAAACCCTAGAGATGGTTGTGCGTGAAAATCCCAGTAGATCAGCAGTTTCTGAAATACTCAGACCAGCCCGTCTGGCACCAACAACCATGCCACGTTCAAAGTCACTTAAATCACCTTTCTTCCCCATTCTGATGCTCGGTTTGAACTGCAGCAGATCGTCTTGACCATGTCTACATGCCTAAATGCATTGAGTTGCTGCCATGTGATTGGCTGATTAGAAATTTGCGCTAACGAGCAGTTGGACAGGTGTGCCTAATAAAGTGGCCGGTGAGTGTATGTCTTGATGCGTGCTCAATAATCCAGGTAAGAAAATCAAAGAAGGTTGAATCAGTTCATCTGGACACAACGTTTGTTGACAGATACGTTTCGTCACTCATCTAAGTGACCTCTTCAGTCTAACTGACTGCAGGTGTCCCACCCTTATAAACAATACATTTGCATAACGATTGAACCAACGACCAGTTTCATATGCAAATATGGGCGTGGCCGTTAACTACAGTTTCAATGGCCATGTGTACTTTTCACAGAGGATTGGGGAATAGTTGCAATCACAGCATTGTAAGATGGTGACAGATGTACTCTTAGACCCCTCACCTCGGTTCAGGGATGGTGATTCCCTCTAAACATAGATGGCCCTGGGGTCAGTTCAGACTGAAGAGGCCACTTAGATGAGTGATGAAACGTATCTGTCAACAAACGTTTTATTCAGATGAACTGATGTAACCTTCTTTGATTTACTACATATGTTCTTCAAAATTCAGATAATGAAGCTTTACTGGCTGATTTACACCCCAAAAAACTCACCTACATCTCAAAGACTTGTGCTGACAACAATGCTCTTTTGATATGTGTGGGGGGGGGGGCAGAGAGCAGTTAAGTTAAAACCAAACCTACACCCACAGGACCATTAAGCATGTACTTACATAATATAAATATTAATTTTCTATCCATACAGAGGAGGCCTACTTTAAATATATTTTAATTATAAGGTATCTTTGAGTAAACCCCCGAGTATCATTGAAGTATCTCGAGGCTGGAGGCAGAGTGTCCTCTTTTTTGGACACAGTGGACATGAGAAAATGATTGTAATTTAACAAAAACAGCTAAAAATATACAAATTGTATATTTATTATGTAATTGTATTTTGCTTCATGCTAACCAGTACACTTGAATCAGTGGCTTCAGACACTGAAAACATTACTGACAGTTTTGTTATGCCTCCTTGTCCCCTTTGAATGTTGTGGACTCAAACTTAACACTTTCTGTGGAATGAGCCAAATGCTGCTAGATGGCCAGACTGTGTAGCCTACTATGACATGGCGAGGAAGGTATGAGCTGCTTTTGGTTACAGTTGATCTGAGGTTTGATGGCATCCTGGGGGAAACAGATTAAAAACATACACAGCTGGCTAGCTAGCTAGCTATGTCTTACCTTTGCCATTATGAGGTACACCCCCCTGCTGTGGGCGTAGCACCGCGGTTCTGCAACCCCACCAGCTACAAAGAACTGGTCAGCATCCAGACTTTTGTGTGCTTTTAGGTCAGCACCTGTGTGTGTGGGGGGACACTCCGTTGGTAGCATAGTGGTACAGACCGTGTGGACTGAACTCGGGCAGACTGGACGGTTTTGCTAGATCCGGAAGGAAGAAGGTACGGGTCGCTAGCTAACCCTGCTATCGCTAGCTAACCCTGCTATCGCTAGCTAACCCTGCTATCTCTAGCCTCTCCACATATCGCTCGTTGTGCCGTCCTACAAGGTGACTCACTTCACAGGACAACTCCACAACATTACTCTGACTATCGGTAGCCATCACTTCTATTTAAACTATAATAGCTACTCATCCGTCGCCATATTTTGTTTGTTTTTGTTGTTCGCTTTTGAATTTCCCGGTCTATCACTTCCTGCCTTCCGTCCGTCATGGCGCAGTACATGACGTTACACACTCTTGTACAGTAGGTGGCGGTATGCACCTTAAAGTTGTTTGCGATCCGCCAGTAAACTGGGCGAAGAAGAAAAAACCATGGACAACGTCACGTGCCACACCCTTCCAACGGAAATCAGCCACGTGCGACATGCTGCCGTCTGAGTTCAACTCGTTTTTTGTCCCATTGAGCAGCCGTGAGTAGCATTAGTAGTAGTACTTTGCGGTGTCCAGAATGAATCTTTTCAGATCGTTCGTCATCGAGCGACTAACCGCAGCAGCTGAGGAGATATTAGGAGCGTTCGAGAGGACGATAGAGGAGCGCGAGGAAGAGATTGATCGACAGCGGAGACTGCTGGAGGACCGCGAGGAAGAGATTGATCGACAGCGGAGACTGCTGGGAGAGCGCGAGGGAGAGATTGATCGACAGAGGAGACTGCTGGACATCGTCTTGAAGCCCAGTGTTACGTTACACAGAACAGGTTGGGGTCAAATCAAGTTTGCGTGTGTTTCATCCATAATCAAAACATCCTTGCATTTCTTCTTTCAATCTGATGTCCTTGTTTATTCGCTACGGGAACCAACACAGATGTGTGTGAGTGTAGGTTATAGCTATCAGAAGGCTGACGAGAATAACGCCTCTGAGCCAAATCTTCAACCTGTGCAGAGACTTCAGCCACTATCTCCATCCGGTGCGCGCGGGTCTGGACCGACTCGTGCTTGTTTATTTATGTGAGGGTGTGGTGACCCACATCTATATAACTAGAGACATTCACCTAAGAGGTCAGTGTACCGTTAAGGGAAGAGGCCAGGGGAGAGATAATGCACTTCCGCTTCCGGTACACAGTTCAGTGTCGTTGTCGAACGTATGACATGCTAAGTCGGAGCTAGTAAACTACCTCGACTACGTCTACTCTCACGTCTCCTGTCTCGTTGTTTTCTAACTCCACGAGGGAATATTTATGTTGCACAGTGCTGATATGAAGCTGAGAGCTGCTAATGCCAATACACGTATAGTTAAGTTCAAGTACCGTTCATTTTCTAAATACTGCACCTTAATGTATGTTTATTTTGTCATTTTGTTTACGGGAGGGGAACGTTTAAGTGAGTTTTACTTTTTTTATTAGTAGGTTGCAGCCAGTTGCAGCAGTATTGACAGACCAAACCCTGGTTTGTTCAGCAAACCCCTTTTAATAAAAATTGGCCTTTTTATGTTTTTCTCCTCCCCCAGCCATAGTCCTGACAGTATCAGGACTAGTTTGTTCAGTAAACTACTGTTTATAGTCAGCCCTGACAGTATCAGGACTAGTTTGTTCAGTAAACCACTGTTTATAGTCAGCCCTGACAGTATCAGGACCAGGTTGTTCAGTAAACTACTGTTTATAGTCAGCCCTGACAGTATCAGGACCAGTTTGTTCAGTAAACTACTGTTTATAGTCAGCCCTGACAGTATCGGGACTAGTTTGTTCAGTAAACTACTGTTTATAGTCAGCCCTGACAGTATCAGGACCAGTTTGTTCAGTAAACTACTGTTTATAGTCAGCCCTGACAGTATCAGCACTAGTTTGTTCAGTAAACTACTGTTTATAGTCAGCCCTGACAGTATCAGGACTAGTTTGTTCAGTAAACTACTGAAAATTCTGCCGTTTATCCCAAAATCGGGATTATAGTAGCTTTATCATATCCGTGATGAAGTGTGGCCCAGGTAGACATTTACGCTCTCTTGTTTATTTCTTTTAAATTTAGATGGATGGTTTGATTTATTTGATTAAGGGAAAACTGCTGTAGTTTTGTTGTATTTTATTGCTGCTACTTTGCTCATCCTTGGTTTTAAATGTTGACAGAAAAAATTGATATTGGGACTGAATTTTTATTTATCTTTTGTATCAGCAGGAAAGTTCATTAAAAGACGTATTTTGAATGAAGTATTCATCTTTATTGTCTTTATTGTTAGTTATCACATGCCTAAAACAACCTCAAGCTAAATTTAAAAGCTGATAGCTAAATAAGAGCCATTGAGCAACTGTGCGATTCATAATCCGAATAGTCGATTATTCGTTTCAATAATCGATAGATTATTCGACTATCAAAATAGTCGTTAGTTGCAGCCCTACTCCTAATGTCCACATTGCCTTGAATACTTGCATTGTGAAACCAGAGCAAGTCCTGCCCCTGATAACGATAAAGAAAGTTAAATCAGTTCATCTGGACACAACGTTTATTGACAGATACGTTTCATCACTCATCGAAGTGACCTCTTCAGTCTAAACTGACTGCAAGTATCCCATAGCGACCGAAACCAACGACATTTCATATGCAAATAAGGGCGTGGCTAGTAATTAGTCTTCAATGGCTATGTGTACTATTCAGAAAGAATTTAGGAATGTTTGCAATCACAGCATTGTACGATGGCGACAGTTGCAGGCCCCCCCCCCCCGTTACCTAAGATACGTAAACAGGATGTGCCACTATGGCAAAACTTCAGTAGGTATCCTGAATCAAATTTAACCTACCTCTGTAGATGTTAATAACAGCATTGATTTTGTTTTTTCCCCCTTATCCAGACTTTGTACAGTTATCTGATCAGCAGCATGGTGAGCAGGAGAGAACCCCCAGTGTGGCCAAGCAGGAACAACAGGAACTCTGGATCAGTCCACAGGAAGACCAACTTCCATTGCAGGAGGTAGCTGATACCTCTGAGTCCATATTTACCCCTCTCTGTGATGGAAATGATGATGGTAAAGATCAGCCTCTGCCCCCGCAACTCTACCAAACCCAGACAGAGGGAGACACAGAGCCCCCTACTGTCACCTCATTTGAACTGAAACAACTGGAAGCCAAAAAAGACAACTTTTTAATATCAGAACCAACAAGTGACCACCATACCCTCTCTAACTGCTGTCATGTAACTAAGAGTGAAGCTGACCATACTTGTAGTCACCAAAACTGTGAGGTGGCAGGTTCATCTCAGAGAGCAAGACTGAAATCTTACAAAAAGCCCCACAACAAGTGCAACATTTGTGGGAAAGTTCTTCATAATTTGGAAATTTTTAAAATTCACATGACATTTCACACAGGGGAAAAGCCTTTCAAATGCACCACTTGTAGGAGAGATTTTACCTGGAAGTATGACATGGAGAGGCATACAAGGACTCATGCAGGGGAGAAGCCATTCACATGCGCCACATGTGGGAAAATGTTTACCCGCAAGTCACATTTACAATCACACATAAGGATTCATACAGGGGAGAAGCCATTCACATGCGTCATGTGTGGGAAAATGTTTACCCGCAAGTCACATTTACAATCACACATAAGGATTCATACAGGGGAGAAGCCATTCACATGCGCCACATGTGGGAAAATGTTTACCCGCAAGTCACATTTACAATCACACGTAAGGATTCATACAGGGGAAAAGCCATTCACATGTGCCACATGTGGGAAAATGTTTGCCCATAAGTCAGATTTACAAAGGCATGCAAGGACTCATACAGTGGAGAAGCCATTCTTATGTGCCACATGTGGGAAAATGTTTACCCGCAAGTCAGATTTACAAACCCACATAAGGATTCATACAGGGGAGAAGCCATTCACATGTGCCACATGTGGGAAAAGGTTTACCCGCAAGTCAGATTTACAAAGGCATGCAAGGACTCATACAGTGGAGAAGCCATTCAGATGCAACACATGTGGGAAAATGTTTACCAAGAAGTCATATTTACAGACACACATGAGGACTCATACAGGGGAGAGCCATTCAGGTGCTGTGGTTGTGGAAATGGGTTCAGCTCAAAATGGCATCTCAAACAACATGCCATGATCCATACTGGTGAGAGGCCTCACAGGTCACTGTAAAAAAAGTAAACTGATTATTCATCTTAATCATTTATATTCATTTCATATTGCAACATATGTCAGAGGATTCAATTAAATCATTATATGGTGCACCTGCACAAACAAGATCTGATGCCCTCTATGATCATTTTGTCAATATGGAGAGATCACTTAGATGAGTGATGAACCCTTTATCTCAGGAAACTTTGTGTCCAGATGAACTGATTCGACTTTCTTTGATCTTCTTACCTGGATTATTGAGCATTGAGCATAAAGATTTACTGGTCATGGATAAACAGCATCGCTATGGTGTTACTACATGTGGAACAGGATACTGTGAAGTGCTCGTCACAGACCAATTTACAGCTGAGGGCTTGAAACAGTCTGCAGTCTGGTGCCACAAAAATGGAAAATCCGCATGCCGTATAGATGCCGGTTGGCCACCAGGGTATCAATCACAGATATTGATAACCCCACAGTAGCCACTCAGACTGTTGAAACCCCTCTAATGTGATGGTTTGATACCTATAGGGGAAATCTGCCCATAACTAAGATGAAAGAATGAGCCACTGCTCGAAACTTCACTAATTGTTGGATTTGTCAACAATTACCTGCATCGTCTCAAACACCTATGGTAGTTCCAGTACTGTTGTCTACAGCGGACTTTAAGGTAATCAGTGTTAACCTGCCTGACACCTCCTCAGTCTGTCGTGTCTCAGGGCTTGTTCGTTATGATCTACCCGAGATTGGGGTAGATATAATGTTATTTGAATTGTCTGAATTCAGTAAGGTTTTTACAGGCCGCGTGAGTTGAACCACGCGTATTGTGGAAGGAATCTAAATATGAAACAAGAATAAATGTTTCTGGCCCTGCCTGCTAATTACAGTAACCATACAGGAAGTAAGATAACTGGGTCAGTCCTATCGTATCGTAGCCGGGTTGTATTCAGCCCCATGGATATTGCAAATACAGCTGGTATTTTTAGGTTTTACTGTATATAATTCCTCTAGGCCAATATTCTATACTAAGTCTTCGACTCGAAACTGTTCATTTGCTTGGCCCACTCTGTGTGTGTTTGCCCTGCCTGATGTTTCTTTGTGTGTACAGGACCCCAGTTATGAAATCACATCAGACACTACTCTCTGTAATTGGGCAGTAAAGATAACCTTCAGTAAACAACCTGCACTGCCTGAAAAGGCCTCTTTGATTTGTGGTGATCAGGCTTATAGCTGTTTCCCAAGAGAAACCCACAATTGGTGTGGCTTTGCATTTTTGGTGCCCTCTATGTTGTGTTGCTCACAGACGTCTGTGTGTTGCGTGTCCTGGACCTTGCCATTGAAGGATGTGGAAGAGCAACTGAGGAGTATTTCAGGACCAAAACAAAGAACAAGGATGTCCAGTCTGTCCTCTCCCAGGGTGAGGACATGGTGAGATAACCTCTGTGTTGTCCATCTGCTGATGGCCCACTTCACTGAGAACACACAGGGGGACTGATGCTTCTTACTGGCTTTAGTTTAGCTTCCTACTCTTGGTCACAGTGCATGTGTTTCCTATGGTCTTATGCACCTATTATGTTATTTTTGTTTCCTCGGTGGATATTTAGGGTGAGATGGAGATGTCTACTAAACGTTCCCTTTTCCAGCCACTTTTCAGTCAGCTTTAGCCCAAACACCGTGTCTAGACTTAAAGCCGTCTTAAGGCTACAACATGGCTGTTAAAGACGTGGTTCTCTGATTTCCAACCTAAAATGTGTCTATGTAGATATTGTCTGAGCTGTCTTAGATCTTCCACAGCTCAGACAATATCTACATTGATGGTGGTATGGTAAGTCTTAGATCATTGGAATAAATCTTGTTTTTAAATGTTGGTTTTTTTTACCCATGGTATAAACAGATGGGTGACAAATGAACATAAAAACCAACATAAATTGTCTTAGTATAAGGTCTTGGTCCACCACGAGTCTCCAGAACAGCTTCAATGGTCCTTGTCATAGATACTACAAGTGTCTGAACTCTACTGACGGGATGGACGCCATTCTTCCAGAAGATATTCCCTCATTTGGTGTTTTGATGATGGTTGTGGAGAGCGCTGTCTAACACGTCGGTCCAAAACCTCCCATAGCTGTTCAGTTGGGTTAAGATCTGGTGACTGTGAAGGCCATAGCATGTGATTTACATCATGTTCATCCTCATCAAACCATCTAGTGACCCCTTGTGCCCTGTGGATGAGAGCATTGTCATCCTGGAAGAGACCACTCCCATCAGTATAGAAATGTCTCATCATAGGATAAAGGTAGTCACTCAGAATAACTTTGTATTTATCTGCAGTGACCGTTCCCTCTAAAGGGACAAGTGGAGCCAAACCATGCCAGGAAAATGCCCCCCACAGCATAAGAGAGGCCCCGGACCCCCTCACTGTAGGGGTCACGCATTCAGGGTTTTCCTTAAAACAGTCAATGAGACGAGGATCCTTCAAATAAAGCTTTTATTGGCACATCAACAAAGTCTGAGTTGGTCTGCAGAGCAACTGAAGTTCTAACAAAAGCCTTCCTCTCTTTATACCATTACACATCTACACATCCAGTGAACAACCTACTCGTGTTAATCAACATCCTGCCTCTCTTGGCTTCCTGCCCCCATCATGTTTACATCCTTTCATGGGTTTCCCTCCACCTCTTGCCCCTCCTTCTGCCAGTAGTTGATCAGAACATAATGGTGGAGCAGGCGCCTCTCTATCTGTGCAAGATGTCTTCAATCTACAAACCCCAATTCCAGTGAAGTTGGGACGTTGTGTAAAACGTTAATAAAAACAGAATACAATGATTTGCAAATCCTTTTCGACCTATATTCAATTGAATACACTACAAAGACAAGGTAGTTAATGTTCAAACTGATAAACTTTATTGTTTCTTGAATTTGATGCCTGCAATACGTTCCAAAGAAGCTGGGACAGGGGCAACAAAAGACTGGGAAAGTTGAGGAATGCTCAAAAACCACCTGTCTGGAACATTCCACAGGTCAACAGGTTAACTGGAAACAGGGGAGTGTCATGATTGGGTATAAAAGGAGCATCCCCGAAAGGCTCAGCCGTTCACAAGCAAGGATGGGGCGAGGTTCACCACTTTGTGAACAACTGCGTGAGCAAATAGTTCAACAGCTTAAGAACAACGTTTCTCAACATACAACTGCATGGAATTTAGGGATTTCATCACCTACAGTCCATAATATCATCAAGAGATTCAGAGAATCCGGAGAAATCTCTGCACGTAAGCGGCAAGGCAGAAAACCAACATTGAATACCTGTGACCTTCGACCCCTCAGGCGGCACTGCATTGAAAACCGACATCATTCTGTAAAGGATATGACCACGTGGGCTCAGAAGCACTTGGGAAAACCATCGTCAGTTAACACAGTTCGTCGCTACATCTACAAGTGCAAGTTAAAACTCTACCATGCAAAGCCAAAGCCAGATATCAACACCACCCAGAAACGCCGCCGGCTTCTCTGGCCCGAGCTCACCTGAGATGGACTGACGCAAAGTGGACAAGTGTGCTGTGGTCTGGCGAGTCCACATTTCACGGTGTTTTTGGAAATCATGGACGTCGTGTCCTCCGGGCTGAGGAGGAAAAGGACCATCCAGATTGTTATCAGCCCAAAGTCCAAAAGCCAGCATCTGTGATGGTATGGGGGGGTGTTAGTGCCCATGGCATCATGGGTAACTTGCACATCTGGGAAGGCACCATTAATGCTGAAAGGTACATACAGGTTTTGGAGCAACATATGCTGCCATCCAAGCGACGTCTTTTTCAGGGACGTCCCTGCTTATTTCAGCAAGTCAATGCCAAGCCACATTCTGCACGTGTTACACCAGCGGGGCTTTGTAGTAAAAGAGTGCGGGTACTAGACTGGCCTGCCTGCAGTCCAGACCTGTCCCCCATTGAACATGTGTGGTGCATTATGAGGCACAAAATACAACAACGGAGACCTCGGACTGTTGAGCAACTGAAGTCGTACATCAAGCAAGAATGGGAAAGAATTCCACCTACAAAGCTTCAACAAGTAGTGTCCTCAGTTCCCAAACGCTTATTGAGTGTTGTTAAAAGGAAAGGTGGTGTAACACCGTGGTGAACATGCCCCTGTCCCAGCTTCTTTGGAACGTGTTGCAGGCATCAAATTCAAAATGAGTGAATATTTGCAAAAAAACAATAAAGTTTATCAGTTTGAACATTAACTACCTTGTCTTTGTAGTGTATTCAATTGAATATAGGTGGAAAAGGATTTGCAAATCACTGTATTCTGTTGTTATTCACCTTTTACACAACGTCCCAACTTCACTGGAATTGGGGTTTGTATACTCTGCGATCTATACTCTATACTCTATAATCCATGTTGTGGGAGTGCAGGAATGTGGAGACGGAGAGATCGAGTCGAGTAAATACCGTTTACTCGCCACACAAAACAACAGAAGCACGTCCAGCTGTCTCAGGGCAGGTATGTCAGAGGACGTCCTCCCAGCAGGAAGACGACTCAGGAGCTCTGATGAGAGTGCTGACACCAAGCACCTCCAGCTGTCTCAGGGCAGGTATGTCAGAGGACGTCCTCCCAGGAAGACGACTCAGGAGCTCTGATGAGATTGAGAGGCAGAGGGGGTGGAGCAGAAGAGTGGGGTAATTGGCTGGATACAATTTCGGAGAAAAAGGGGGGGAAATCCAAAAAAATAAAATCCCCGAGTAAGGCGAAAGAGAAAACTTATGGTCAGACTATGGAAATACTACAAGCCCATTTCTCCCTGTAAGCCACTGTGATATCTGGAAGATATGGCTTTCACAAAAGAAATCAAGTGGAGAGGACACAACAGCACAGTATATCACAGATCTGAAGAAAAACTGTCAGAGCACTGTGAGTTTTGAGCTTATCTGCAGGATGCATTGAGGGACCGGTTGGTCTGCGGCCTCAACACCAAGTATAGACAGAAGAGACTACTAAAAGAAGCTGCCCTTACCTACCAGAAAGCGGTGGAAATCGCCGTATCTATAGAGACGGTGGCAAGGGAGTCCCAGCCGCTTACCAGCTCCATGAAGGTGAATGCCACGTCCCTCATCAACTCCAGGGAGGACATGCACCCGGAGTGGTAGTTCAACATGTTGTGCGTTCAGAGAGGCTCTTCTGCATACCTCGGTTGTAATGAGTGGTTATTTGAGTTACTGTTGCCTTTCTATCAGCTCGAACCAGTCTGGCCATTCTCCTCTGACCTCTGGCATCAACAAGGCATTTTCGCCCACAGAACTGCCGCTCACTGGATATTTTCTCTTTTTCGGACCATTCTCTGTAAACCCTAGAGATGGTTGTGCGTGAAAATCCCAGTAGATCAGCAGTTTCTGAAATACTCAGACCAGCCCGTCTGGCACCAACAACCATGCCACGTTCAAAGTCACTTAAATTACCTTTCTTCCCCATTCTGATGCTCGGTTTGAACTGCAGCAGATCGTCTTGACCATGTCTACATGCCTAAATGCATTGAGTTGCTGCCATGTGATTGGCTGATTAGAAATTTGCGTTAACGAGCAGTTGGACAGGTGTGCCTAATAAAGTGGCCGGTGAGTGTATGTCTTGATGCGTGCTCAATAATCCAGGTAAGAAAATCAAAGAAGTTTGAATCAGTTCATCTGGACACAACGTTTGTTGACAGATACGTTTCGTCACTCATCTAAGTGACCTCTTCAGTCTAACTGACTGCAGGTGTCCCACCCTTATAAACAATACATTTGCATAACGATTGAACCAACGACCAGTTTCATATGCAAATATGGGCGTGGCCGTTAACTACAGTTTCAATGGCCATGTGTACTTTTCACAGAGGATTGGGGAATAGTTGCAATCACAGCATTGTAAGATGGTGACAGATGTACTCTTAGACCCCTCACCTCGGTTCAGGGATGGTGATTCCCTCTAAACATAGATGGCCCTGGGGTCAGTTCAGACTGAAGAGGCCACTTAGATGAGTGATGAAACGTATCTGTCAACAAACGTTTTATTCAGATGAACTGATGTAAACTTCTTTGATTTACTACATATGTTCTTCAAAATTCAGATAATGAAGCTTTACTGGCTGATTTACACCCCAAAAAACTCACCTACATCTCAAAGACTTGTGCTGACAACAACGCTCTTTCGATATGTGTGTGTGGGGGGGGGGCAGAGAGCAGTTAAGTTAAAACCAAACCTACACCCACAGGACCATTAAGCATGTACTTACATAATATAAATATTAATTTTCTATCCATACAGAGGAGGCCTACTTTAAATATATTTAAATTATAAGGTATCTTTGAGTAAACTCCGAGTATCATTGAAGTATCTCGAGGCTGGAGGCAGAGTGTCCTCTTTTTTGGACACAGTGGACATGAGAAAATGATTGTAATTTAACAAAAACAGCTAAAAATATACAAATTGTATATTTATTATGTAATTGTATTTAGCTTCATGCTAACCAGTACACTTGAATCAGTGGCTTCAGACACTGAAAACATTACTGACAGTTTTATCATGCCTCCTTGTCCCCTTTGAATGTTGTGGACTCAAACTTAACACTTTCTATGGAATGAGCCAAATGCTGCTAGATGGCCAGACTGTGTAGCCTACTATGACATGGCGAGGAAAGTATGAGCTGCTTTTGGTTACAGTCGATCTGAGGTTTGATGGCATCCTGGGGGAAACAGGTTAAAAACATACACAGCTGGCTAGCTAGCTAGCTATGTCTTACCTTTGCCATTATGAGGTACATCCCCCTGCTGTGGGCGTAGCACCGCGGTTCTGCAACCCCACCAGCTACAAAGAAGTGGTCAGCATCCAGACTTTTGTGTGCTTTTAGGTCAGCACCTGTGTATGGGGGGGGGGCACTCCGTTGGTAGCATAGTGGTACAGACCATGTGGACTGAACTCGGGCAGACTGGACGGTTTTGCTAGATCCGGAAGGAAGAAGGTACAGGTCGCTAGCTAACCCTGCTATCGCTAGCTAACCCTGCTATCGCTAGCTAACCCTGCTATCGCTAGCCTCTCCACATATCGCTCGTTGTGCCGTCCTACAAGGTGACTCACTTCACAGGACAACTCCACAACATTACTCTGACTATCGGTAGCCATCACTTCTATTTAAACTATAATAGCTACTCATCCGTCGCCATATTTTGTTTGTTTTTGTTGTTCGCTTTTGAATTTCCCGGTCTATTCGCGTCTTAAGCTATGACGTAGGCACGTCCCTGTTGCGTAGGCGCGCGCGCGCGAATTTGCTTCCGGCTCCATCGACTTGTTGACAATATGCCTCACTGCTGTGTCCCCCTTTGTTTAAATCGATCAGAGAGTAAAACCGAGACCAAACTGTCTTTCTATCGCTTTCCTCCGAAAGACAAAGATAAGAAGAGGTGGCTGCAGTTAATACGGTAAGTTGCTATTGAAGAAATGCATTGAAAATCGAAGTTTGGCGCCGACTTTTGTGCTAAGTGCAGACTAGCTACCCTGCACTGCAGACTAGCTACTACCGGTAGCTACCCTCTTGTTTCCGAAATCCACGTTACATACTAGACAGGTATTTAGATTTTTAGCTAATTCAACAAGCGAGGATCAATATATGTGCTTTTCCATATGTTTTTCTGCTCAATAAGGCTTTAATCAGAGTGTAGTGGAGGGTAAACAAGCATCGGTTAGCCACTTATGTTGTTACTACTACAACCCTGTCTGTGAAGACATACAGTTACTGTAAGCAAGCATTATGTCAGCTACACACTCGGAAAACTGCATTATTCTATGCATTGTTAGCCCATGATTATCTAAAACGAGATGATGCATCTCAAGGGGATTATCATTAAAGAGACTTGGAGTAAATGCATGAATAAGCAGGGGTACATAACGTTAGATAGTCCAGGTGAATGTGCTGTTTCTGCCTGTTTTGTTACAGTAGTTTCACTTCTGACTTTTCCCATATAAATCAAACAATGAAACTTCATATCTACAAAAAATAATGTTTCTGTAGGGAGACTGACATCTAATTCTAAAGCCTTACTATGTAACCTTTCCTTTATGAAAAGGCTATGAAAAGGCTATAATATTTCCCCCCCCCCCCAAAAAAAACTGTATTGTATAGTATGTGAATACAATATAACTTGCCCAATCTGTATGGTAGACTGTTTGTATAATATCATTATACAATCTTTACAGTAGAGTATGTTAACCCAATAGAAATTGTGTTTTAAATAATTGATGGTTAAAGTGGCATTCTTTAACTTTTTTTGATAAAAAAATAAAGTTGATTTTGGTCACAATTTACCACTATCTTTCACTGAAGGAGGTAACAGAGGACTGATTTAGCCTATTTCCCATTCACAAATCCTTCACCATCTGTTACAATGCCCATGTTTGTGACTGTGTCTAACCAGACACAGACACAAAAATGGGCATTGTAGCAGATGCTGAAGATTTCATGAATGGGAAATAGGCTGAATTAGTACAGTGTTACCTCCTTCAGTGAAAGATAGTGGTTAATCTTGACCAAAATCAACTTTATTTTTTATCGAAAAAAGTTAAAGAATGCTACTTTAATTGTTCAAATCCAGGGCAGACGATAAGTTACAATGCAGCTTCAAGTTTTCATTGCCAATCATTTCTAAATCTCTCATTCTTTTTTTTTTTTACAGGCGTGATGGCTTTACACCAAGCCCCTGCTCAAGGGTGTGCAGTTGGCATTTTCCAAATGGCAAAGCTGCTGGCCCATCACGTTTTGCTTGGAACGAGGGGAAGACTTTCCCAGGCCACCTCAGCCTTCCACACAAGAAGAGAAAAACAGTACCACTCCCTCCCAGTGGTGAAGAAGGGACAAATGAACTTGAATTACAAAATTCTGACATTGCAACCGCAGAGCCCCCTAGTACTTCAGACAACCCAACCGCAGAGACCCCTAGTACTTCAGACAACCCAACCGCAGACACCCCTAGTACTTCAGACAACCCAACCGCAGACACCCCTAGTACTTCAGACAACCCAACCGCAGACACCCCTAGTACTTCAGACAACCCAACCGCAGACACCCCTAATACTTCAGACAACCCAACCGCAGACACCCCTGGTACTTCAGACAACCCAACCGCAGACACCCCTCGTACTTCAGACAACCCTTTTAACAGTGTTGCGCTGCTAGAGATAGAGGTTGACATGTTGAGAAGAGAGAATGAAAAATTGAAAAGAGAATTGGAGAAACAAAAACAGACCTTTTCCTTCAGCCAAATATCTTCCAATCGTGTCAAAGTAAAATATTTCACTGGCTTACCAGATGTTGCTACCGTCCTGGTTTTGGAAGCACTCTTATCTAAGTTTGAGCTACAATATCATTCGAATTGGACAGTCCAGTCTATGCCACTAGTCGATCAGTTGCTACTGACTTTGATGAAGCTCAAACTTAATTCTGGTCATGAAGACCTTGCAACCAGGTTTAATTGCAGTACAGCCACAGTTACCAACATTTGTATCACCATTGTCAGTGCCCTGTATGACATTTTATATGTTGGTATGCTTGAGAACAACATCCCCTCCATAGAGAAGAACCAGGCATCGTTGCCAGAGTGTTTCCGTCCGTTTCCTAACTGTAGGATTGTGCTCGATTGCACAGAGTTAGCAGTCTCCAGGACAGAGAGGCTTGACAAACAGAATCATTTATGGAGCCAGTACAAAAAACGGACCACACACAAAGCCTTAATAGGTGTGGCTCCTAATGGAGTGATAACATTTGTCAGTGACTTTTATGGTGGAAGTGCCTCAGACAAGGCTATTACATTAGATTCTGGAGTTCTCAATCATCTATGCCCAGGAGACATGGTGATGGCAGATAAAGGCTTCACAATCCGGGACATCTTGCCAGAAGGGGTTTCACTCAACATCCCGTCTTTCCTTGTTAATGGACAGTTCACACAAGAAGAAGTTAAGAAAAACAAACTCATATCCAGTGCTAGGATCCATGTGGAGCGCTCCATTCAGAGGTTGAAATTGTTCAACATTTTGGACAATATCCCATATCAGTTCACTAAAAACATAAACAAAATACTGAAAGTGTGCGTGTGTCTTACCAACCTACAAACACCAATTCTTCGGGAAATAGCATGAAATGACTTGAATAAATGTAAGCAGAATCAGATTCATGTATTTATACTTTTAATAAAGTAATACTGAATTAAGAACACTGCTTGATTTTTTTTAATCAAAACACATTTGTAACAAAATGCATAGTGCAAAAACTAATGTCACTGTAAAAAGTATAAAGTGCAAAACATCAACATTGGTAACAAAATGCATAGTGCAAAAACTACTGTCAACGTAAAGAAGAGGATCACCATATGATGAATACAACATTTAGATATGCAAATTTGCATATTTAAATGAATGATGTACCGTGCATGTTCACATCATGTATACTTTACATTACTTAACCACTTATCCAACCCATATGGTTGGACAGAGTCCTTCAGGGCTCTAACTAAGTGTCTTGTGTTTTATGTTATTATGTTATGCTCTCCTCGAACCATCACCTTAACGTGGTGGAGAGGTTTGAGTGACCCCATGAATCCCGAGAGCTATGTTGTCTGTAGCCTTGCGCTACTGTAGGGTCACACATGGCAAACTGGTCTAGGAGGGAACAGACTAAGAATGGTTCAAGAGCTGTGAGGAGTTGTGCCCCACAGTCCTTAAATACGCACAAAGGTTTAAATTTGATTAATTTGATTAATTAAATTTAATTAAAACCCTTGGCAAACTCGTCTGAGGATGACTAAATGAATGCTGGGGTTCATGTGGTTAAGACCATTCTTCTAATATTACATGTTTCCAAACATTTTGGACAAAATAGAACATTTTACATCAAGGTGCCCAGAGATTTCCTGGTGCCCAGCTGACCTGTATCCAACGTGGCCTATAACGTTAATAAGAAACAGATCGTAGCACACATGGTAGCCCTAAAATGGCTGTGATCTTACATGTAAGTCTATATTTCATTAATTCCTAATATGTATTTTAAATTCATTAAACCTTTACAGCGTTACAGTATGTACGATCATAGCCATTCTGGAGCTAGACACATGAAAAGCTAGCCTTGGATCCAAGAACGTCAGAGTTATTTTAACAAGTCAAACGTCGGAAAACAATTATCTACCGACAAAATAAAGCACTGGCAGTCTTTATCCAAGGCTTATGAATCGCCAGTAAACGTGGGATATAACATCAGAAGCCAGAATACCCAACATTACCAAGCTAACGCTAGCTAACCCTGTTAGCTCACTCACCTCAACCTGATAAACTTTCTGTTTCATGGAAGCCTGTACCTTGCCTTTTATAATGCCCCCTGAAACATTTACGTTCACAACTCTATCTGAATTGAAAGCATTGAGACCCTTTTTCACCCTGAGAGGTTCGTCTTTTAAAAAAGACGTTAATGTAAATATATTTACGGGTTCAGACATATTGTTTTGAGTGGAAAATAATGCAGTGAGATTCCCCAAAGCACCGGAAGTATAACCCCGCCCACACGTGACGTCGCGTCGTGACGTTGTGCTTAAGAGCCGAATCACTTCCTGCCTGCCGTCCGTCATGGCGCAGTACATGACGTTACACACTCTTGTACAGTAGGTGGCGGTATGCACCTTAAAGTTGTTTGCGATCCGCCAGTAAACTGGGCGAAGAAGAAAAAACCATGGACAACGTCACGTGCCACACCCTTCCAACGGAAATCAGCCACGTGCGACATGCTGCCGTCTGAGTTCAACTCGTTTTTTGTCCCATTGAGCAGCCGTGAGTAGCATTAGTAGTAGTACTTTGCGGTGTCCAGAATGAATCTTTTCAGATCGTTCGTCATCGAGCGACTAACCGCAGCAGCTGAGGAGATATTAGGAGCGTTCGAGAGGACGATAGAGGAGCGCGAGGAAGAGATTGATCGACTGCGGAGACTGCTGGAGGACCGCGAGGAAGAGATTGATCGACAGCGGAGACGCGAGGGAGAGATTGATCGACAGAGGAGACTGCTGGACATCGTCTTGAAGCCCAGTTTTACGTTACACAGAACAGGTTGGGGTCAAATCAAGTTTGCGTGTGTTTCATCCATAAGCAAAACATCCTTGCATTTCTTCTTTCAATCTGATGTCCTTGTTTATTCGCTACGGGAACCAACACAGATGTGTGTGACTGTAGGTTATAGCTATCAGAAGGCTGACGAGAATAACGCCTCTGAGCTAAACCTTCAACCTGTGCAGAGACTTCAGCCACTATCTCCATCCGGTGCGCGCGGGTCTGGACCGACTCGTGCTTGTTTATTTATGTGAGGGTGTGGTGACCCACATCTATATAACTAGAGACATTCACCTAAGAGGTCAGTGTACCGTTAAAGGAAGAGGCCAGGGGAGAGATAATGCACTTCCGCTTCCGGTACACAGTTCAGTGTCGTTGTCGAACGTATGACATGCTAAGTTGGAGCTAGTAAACTACCTCGACTACGTCTACTCTCACGTCTCCTGTCTCGTTGTTTTCTAACTCCACAAGGGAATATTTATGTTGCACAGTGCTGATATGAAGCTGAGAGCTGCTAATGCCAATACACGTATAGTTAAGTTCAAGTACCGTTCATTTTCTAAATACTGCACCTTAATGTATGTTTATTTTGTCATTTTGTTTACGGGAGGGGAACGTTTAAGTGAGTTTTACTTTTTTTATTAGTAGGTTGCAGCCAGTTGCAGCAGTATTGACAGACCAAACCCTGGTTTGTTCAGTAAACCCCTTTTAATAAAAATTGGCCTTTTATGTTTTTTCTCCTCCCCCAGCCATAGTCCTGACAGTATCAGGACTAGTTTGTTCAGTAAACTACTGTTTATAGTCAGCCCTGACAGTATCAGGACCAGTTTGTTCGGTAAACTACTGTTTATAGTCAGCCCTGACAGTATCAGGACTAGTTTGTTCAGTAAACTACTGTTTATAGTCAGTCCTGACAGTATCAGGACCAGTTTGTTCAGTAAACTACTGTTTATAGTCAGCCCTGACAGTATCAGGACCAGTTTGTTCGGTAAACTACTGTTTATAGTCAGCCCTGACAGTATCAGGACCAGTTTGTTCGGTAAACTACTGTTTATAGTCAGCCCTGACAGTATCAGGACTAGTTTGTTCAGTAAACTACTGTTTATAGTCAGTCCTGACAGTATCAGGACCAGTTTGTTCAGTAAACTACTGTTTATAGTCAGCCCTGACAGTATCAGGACCAGTTTGTTCAGTAAACTACTGTTTATAGTCAGTCCTGACAGTATCAGGACCAGTTTGTTCAGTAAACTACTGTTTACAGTCAGTCCTGACAGTATCAGGACCAGTTTGTTCAGTAAACTACTGTTTATAGTCAGCCCTGACAGTATCAGGACCAGTTTGTTCAGTAAACTACTGTTTATAGTCAGCCCTGACAGTATCAGGACTAGTTTGTTCAGTAAACTACTGTTTATAGTCAGTCCTGACAGTATCAGGGCCAGTTTGTTCAGTAAACTACTGTTTATAGTCAGCCCTGACAGTATCAGGACTAGTTTGTTCAGTAAACTACTGTTTATAGTCAGCCCTGACAGTATCAGGACTAGTTTGTTCAGTAAACTACTGTTTATAGTCAGCCCTGACAGTATCAGGACCAGTTTGTTCAGTAAAATACTGTTTATAGTCAGCCCTGACAGTATCAGGACTAGTTTGTTCAGTAAACTACTGTTTATAGTCAGTCCTGACAGTATCAGGACTAGTTTGTTCAGTAAACTACTGTTTATAGTCAGTCCTGACAGTATCAGGACTAGTTTGTTCAGTAAACTACTGTTTATAGTCAGCCCTGACAGTATCAGGACCAGTTTGTTCAGTAAACTACTGTTTATAGTCAGCCCTGACAGTATCAGGACCAGTTTGTTCAGTAAACTACTGTTTATAGTCAGCCCTGACAGTATCAGGACTAGTTTGTTCAGTAAACTACTGTTTATAGTCAGCCCTGACAGTATCAGGACCAGTTTGTTCAGTAAACTACTGTTTATAGTCAGCCCTGACAGTATCAGGACTAGTTTGTTCAGTAAACTACTGTTTATAGTCAGCCCTGACAGTATCGGGACTAGTTTGTTCAGTAAACTACTGAAAGTTCTGCCGTTTATCCCAAAATCGGGATTATAGTAGCTTTATCATATCCGTGATGAAGCGTGGCCCAGGTAGACATTTACGCTCTCTTGTTTATTTCTTTTAAATTTAGATGGATGGTTTGATTTATTTGATTAAGGGAAAACTGCTGTAGTTTTGTTGTATTTTATTGCTGCTACTTTGCTCATCCTTGGTTTTAAATGTTGACAGAAAAAATTGATATTGGGACTGAATTTTTATTTATCTTTTGTATCAGCAGGAAAGTTCATTAAAAGGCGTATTTTGAATGAAGTATTCATCTTTATTGTCTTTATTGTTAATAGTCCATGGGCCAGACGATATTTCGGTACACTCAAGGTGGCAAAACTTACTTATAATTTTTGAAAGGATCCATGTCTGTAGATGATATTTTGGTATGATAAGCATTCCTGAGTGGCAGCTGTATCACAGTTATCAGCTCATGAAGTTAACCACCCGCTAAACTAAATTGCATTTTAGACGCTGGTGCATTTAGCCTCATGGTCAGGACATTTTTCAATGTTCTATAATATTGTCTTTGGTATCATTTTAAAGGGGACCTTCTTAGCTTTCATTCAAGCCCTGTTGTGGATATTTCTCACAAATATAGAGGTCACTTGAGCTCTTCAACCCGTCAATAACACACATCTTTCTGCAATTTTCGCCTAAACTATATACTTTCTTTTAGCCCTGTGGCATCTAGGAATATCAGGGACATAAAACACAAAAACTGGAATACTCACAGGACTGTAAAGATTCAGGAAATGTATAATATATCCATACTATTTCATTGTGTGAGGTGATTGTGAGCCTTAAATGAGAACTAGACCAAAGCCAGTTAGGTCACAAACTGGTCTCTATACATTTGTTTAAATACACAATCAAAATACATGATAAAAAGGAATACCATAGTGAGGTAATGAACTATTTTAATATTTTAAACAACATTGACATTTACATATACTTAGTCAATGATACATGTAATCCCATATCATTAGTGGGTATATGTAATGGTAATGGGTAGGGTAATGGGTATATGTGAATATGGTTACATTATTGTTATCAAGCTCTGGGTAACCAAGTCCAGAATCAGCATCCTGTGCATCAATAGACTACTACCACAGTAATACCATCAGAATCATCACACTGTCATTCATCAAACTGCTCGTTTCTCTCATCATCTGACTCCCCAAGTTCAAAGTCCAGTTCTGGACCATCCTGCTGTTTTTGGTTACTGCAGGTCTGTAACCTGCACATGTCTGTGCATGGAAGTCCATTTGACAGGCACATGCAGCTTGGCATTTTGCATGAATGCACACACTTGCATGTTAGCATTTCCAAGACCACATCTGGTGCAGGTGGGGAGCGCATCCAGTAAATGGCCAGCTTGCCTTCATCGTCTGTTCATCCATACTCAGTAGGGCTTGGCACCACAGGGTTAGCGTGCAGACAGCACTTCCATATTGCTGCCTGATAATTGGCTCGTTGAACATGCATAAAGAGACAGTCTCTACATGGTGGCAGCTGGCTGGACTCAACCTCTCCCCTTTTGGTGCAGAAGAGCTGGTAACGCAGTTTGTTCACCTCAGCAGTGCTGCTATTAGCAACATACATCCGACAGGTGAACTGCTCAATTTTCTGGAACAGCTCATCACTCACATTCCATGTCTGTCCCAGTTGACTAAAAGTCTCTTGGCAGGAAGTGTGCTTTCTCACTATCTTCAGGGCATTCAGCTTCCCTCGACCAGCGAATGCACTGACAGTGTCGCAGCCTGTGAAGGCATGTAGGCCAATTAGGCTGTCACAGATGCTGTCTCCAAGTGAACTTGCCAGTTTGGTGATGTCGACAAACCGTGTGCGGTTCTGAGTCCCACACTTCTGGTAGATGGGACAGGTGATGTCCTTCTGGAAGCCAAGACAAAGCACCATGACATCAGTGTCCTCAGCTGTGATGATAACTGACTTTGAGCCCGCATTTGCTGCATGCAATGCATGCAGGAGCAGACGGGTGTCAGCTTCTTCATGTGTGGAGTGCAGTTCTGCTGCTTCCTCACACCCATCTTCTGTCAACTTGTAGCAGGTTTCCTCACAGGTCATGTACAACACCTTGCCATGCAGCATAGCTCTGTATCGTGGGAGTTTCCACTCTTCCACCAGAAACTTGATGAGACTGGTCTTGTTGGAGGAACTGCACAGAAATTTTCTCCACTGCTGGACGTGGTGTCCCCCTGCAAGATTCTTGTACTGGAGAGTGATGTCTCCACCCCGGTTCAGTCGTTCAGCATCTTTGATCGAAGTCTGGTGATAGACATCAAAAACAACATCAATCCTCCCACTCTGTGCTCCCTCATGGAGGACCTGGGTCAAGGCTGACTCTGCCACCTGTGCAAAGGTTTTGTTGTTGCCATTCATTTTTTGGACCAGGCTCATCCCATCAATGATGGAAGTAGATGGGATTGGGATGTCTTCTGCAGGAGATACATTCTTTTCAAGCTCTCTGGCAAGTGCAGCCTTGTTTGTTTTTCGTAAGGACCCATCAGCATTTGCCAGTGCCCATGGTAGTGGGCCCAATGGGTAGGCAAGGACATCCTTCAGATTCACCTTCCTGCTTTCAGCCACCAGGATCATGTGACTGAAAAGGTTTCTATCTGCCTTCAGAACCACATCCTGTGCTTTCTTTCCATGAGCTTATTTTGTGATGACATTGGAGAATGTTTTCAGACTTTGCTTGGTCATCTTGTCGTGGAATTTCACAGGTGGTGGGTCTGCATCTAACCTTGTTTGCTGGAATGCTTGGTAGGCCTCTTCTCCTTTCTCAAGAGATCTATGGTCACATCAGGTGGAGCCATGTTGCCAGTGGAGAGGCTAACCAAATCAATCTCATCAGGGGACATAGGATTGAGCCAGTTATTCTCCATAAGGTCCATGAGAGACTGGACATCTGCTTCATCTCTCTTGATCCTTGGACTCTGGAGATCTGGATGAGACCATTTGCACCTGCCTTGACCTGTCAGGTCTCTCAGCTGTCTGAGGTACATGCTTCTATACTCAGCTGTGAGATAATATTTGGTCACAGCTCCTGGCTTCAAGCTGAATCCCTTTGTCCCTCCAGCTGTTTGGGTGTCTTTGTTCACCGTTTCTTCTATAGCTTGGTCAACAGGGATTCGGCCAAAGGGATTGGTGGAGCCCAGTTGGACTGAGAAGGCTCCTTCCATGAATTCTGTGTACACATCTGGGTGTGTGATGGGCAGCTCAGACATCTGGGCGTAGTAGTAGGGGAGGTAGCGTGCATAATTCATCCTGTCATAAGCAAAGCACCATGGGAGCATTGCTCGAATGCTAGCCAAGTGTAGCATCCAGTCTCCCTCTCTGGATGCTCGGATGAGCCCCAACAAGATTTCAACCATGTCCAAATAGGACATCCAGAAGTTCGAGAGGCTGCCGTTTCCACCTCTAAGGAACTCACGGTAGACTTCAAATAGATCCATGATGCGTGTACTGGAGCTGTTCTCGAGGACCTCCTTCAAAGCATGTTGTGAGACTTCTTTCCCAAGGCTGTCAATGGTCTTCAGTGTCTCATTCAGGTGAACCATGTCATTCCTGTGAGTTTCTTCCAACCAGGACAGGAAACCATTCAAGGTCAGTCGCATGAGAGCCTCATACAGGAGCTTGTGTAGTCGCACTGCCCTGTTGTACTTGCGGCCATCCATAACACCAGCAATTGAGCCTTCTGCAATCATGCCAGACTCAATGCAGAGGTCTTTGAGTCCAGCATCTTGGAAACGCTTTCCTATTATTGCCAGCAGTGTGCAGATGGTGTGGAATACCCCAAGCCTAACGATGATATCATGGAACTTGTCATGGTGTTTCCATGTGATCTCGACAGCCTTCGCATACAGGGCTTGGTCAAAGACACAGACAATCTTCCCCAGGCCTAAGCACTGCATGATGCTCAGTGACTGGTTAAGCACCTCGTTGACAGTAGACATTTGTGTCGCTGGAGCATTGATGGTAGGCAGATAGCCTATATTGTCGGGGATGACCGTCATCTCTCCTCGAGTCAGGATGTTGAAGCCTGTCCAGCTGCTGACTGACTGTTCTTGTTGTGACATGCGTGCTAGGACCCAAAGAAGGTTTTTCTCTCTGGCAAGCTTAGTATTGGCTGCAGTATCGGCATCTGACTTTTTGCTTTGTGGTGGCCCTACCCGTTGTCCAGCATTGTAAGTTGGTAACATTGGTGGGGGTCCATCAATGCTTCTCTTCTTTGTTTTGGGAACAGTGGGCATGGGTTGGACAGGAAGTGGGTTGACTGGCTTTGCTTGCACAGCAATTCCATTGACTCTGTGAGATGTTCCCTCACCACTGACAGTTTCTTCAAGACGGTCGATATTGTCCCAGGCTAAAGTTGTGAATATGCCAGGATGGATGTTAGCTGGAAGGGCAATGCCACTCCCTGATGATGAGAGTTTCTGGAGACACAGGGCAGTGTTGATCTCTTCCATCTGTGAATAGGACACACTGTGACCAAGTCGGTTGAGGATGTTTATCAACTCTACATTTCCTGTCAACGATTTGACACTGAATGGCAGAACAATGTGCTTGGAAGGCTTGGTATTTCCACATGTCACTGCATATACTATGTCATGGCCAAATGACTGCAGAAGGCACTGCACTCTCTGGGATGCATGATCAGGATCATTTGAGCCTGTGAGTAGAGAGTACAGGAAGATAATGAGCGACTCTGGAATGGTAGGACATTCTGCTTCTGGTTTGACTTCAGGCGGCCAGGTTTGAGGAACATCTTGACTTTTAATGTCTGCTCTCAATTTGATGGCTGCTTTGGCTATAACATCTTGTGCACTGACACTTTTCAGGGTCTGCAGCTCCCTTTTGAGAGACTGATTTTCTTTGGCAAGTTCCCTCATGGACAAGTTATCGGGATAGAGGAGGAATTTTCCTTTCTCATCAGGGAATATCTGCAAGGCTCCAGCAAACTCACTCTCCAGGTTTCGCCTTATGTGCTTCTTGGTTGATTCCTTGACTTGGGCAATGCCTTGGGAGTTCATTGAAGCTACCAATCTAGAAGAGAGATCAGTCATTGTCATCACTTGAGGATTGCCAAAAAGCTCCATCCCGATGAAGAGGAACAGCTCATTGTATGCCTTATTCACAGCAGCTTCATACTGGGCTGCAGCATCATCATCTTCATTGCTGGCAACCTCTCCTTTGGAAACCTCTTCTTTGGTGTAAAGTCTATAGCATGACCTGTGGTAGTGCCCTTCAGCTGCTACAAGGTCTCTACTCACAATGGCAAGGATTCTGCTGTCCCTTTTCTTTGTGGCTGCACTCCTGATCTTTGCATCAGCTCGCAGTTCTCGACACTGCACCAGTACTTCTCTCGTATTCTGTCTCTTGGAATATTTGCTGTTTTTCTGACAAAATATGCACTCTGCATCATAAGTCCTAGATGTACTTGGAGCATGTCGAGCTACTCTCTTAGATTGTTTCTCTTCAGCAGAGACACAACTTTTCTTTTCTTTTGCAAGGAGGTCATCAAGAATTTGCTTCATAGTGAAGATACTGCGACACTTTCTGTGGTAGTAGATTGCTGGAATCTGTCCCTCAGGAATGTCTTTTGCCAGTTTCAAAACTGGTGCATGATTTCGTATCTGAGCTGCCCTGAGCAGAGTTCTCCATGAGTCGACACTTTGTAGTGAAACCAGCTTATCTGTATCATCAGAACAGTGGATAATGCACTCCACCCGTGGGCGCTTTGGTATTGGGTAAAAACTTGCTTGTTCACCAGTGGCCATATTCAGTCAGTTTTCACCTGCCTCATACAAACAAATACATGTAACTTAGGTGTATGAACACTACTAAAACAAAGTTTACTTTGCTTCACCAGCGTCATATTACCATTATTTATCTTACATAGCCACAAATAGATACATTACCTAGTTGCTATGCAACAGCTGTATTTTGTCCACATGAGGCCGCTAAAATCAACACAAGATGAAAGTTCCTCGTAGCCACTTTAACTAATCATATTAACATATACATTAAAAGAACATGCTAACATTATGGGAAATTAGCTTACAATCTTCTCCAGAGTGAGACAAGAAGATAGATACCAGTTTCCTCTATATGTGTTTAGTAGAAAGCTATCTGGCTGCACGTTAGCCTAGCTTAGCACAATGAATGGAAATACACAGTACTGGTTATCCTTGGTTGTTGGCCAACTAAGAACTGTCCCAGAGTTTAAGCTAGGCTAATCAGTACCAGGGGTGTTGAAATGCTATATTTGTAAAAATCTGGGCAAATACACAATCGTGAGAGGCACAGAAACAGGTTTCCTGAAAGAAAAATGAAATAGCTGCTCATTTGGAAAGGTTATCATGTATTATTTTACTTCTGTTAGTGTACCAAATAAAATGGCACCAGTGAAGTTGTGTCACCTTGGGTGATATCGATATCTGGTCTGACCCATGGACTAACTGGCTTTGGTCTAGTTAGTTTCTTAGTAATAATGCCCTTCTAATTTAAGGTTCACAATCACCTCACACAATGAAATAGTATGGGTATATTATACATTTCCTGAATCTTTACAGTCCTGTGAGTATTCCAGTTTTTGTGTTTTGTGTCCCTGATATTCCTAGATGCCACAGGGCTAAAAGAAAGTATATAGTTTAGGCGAACATTGCAGAAAGATGTGTGTTATTGACGGGTTGAAGAGCTCAAGTGACCTCTATATTTGTGAGAAATATCCACAACAGCGCTTGAATGAAAGCTAAGAAGGTCCCCTTTAAAATGATACCAAAGACAATATTATAGAACATTGAAAAATGTCCTGAACATGAGGCTAAACCAGGATATGCACCAGCGTCTAAAATGCAATTTACTTTAGGGGGTGGTTAACTTCATGAGCTGATAACTGTGATACAGCTGCCACTCAGGAATGGTTATCATACCAAAATATCATCTACAGACATGGATCCTTTCAAAAATTATAAGTAAGTTTTGCCACCTTGAGTGTACCGAAATAGGAAATTTTGGGCTCTGGCCCATGGACTATAGTTATCACATGCCTAAAACAACCTCAAGCTAATTTTAAAAGCTGATAGCTAAATAAGAGCCATTGAGCAACTGTGTGATTCATAATCCGAATGGTCGATTATTCGTTTCAATAATCGATAGATTATTCGACTATCAAAATAGTCGTTAGTTGCAGGCCTACTCCTAATGTCCACACTGCCTTGAATACTTGCATTGTGAAACCAGAGCAAGTCCTGCCCCTGATAACGTTGGTTGAATGCTCATCCACTCTGCAGAACAACTAACCCCTATCAAAGAAAGTTAAATTAGTTCATCTGGACACAACGTTTATTGACAGATACGTTTCATCACTCATCGAAGTGACCTCTTCAGTCTAAACTGACTGCAAGTGTCCCATAACGACCGAAACCAACGACATTTCATATGCAAATAAGGGCGTGGCTAGTAATTAGTCTTCAATGGCTATGTGTACTATTCAGAAAGAATTTAGGAATGTTTGCAATCACAGCACTGTACGATGGCGACAGTTGCAGCCCCCCCCCCCCGTTCAGTGACGGTCATTCTCTCTTCCCCCTAGATGGTCTCTTTGACTCATCATTCAAACCAGCGTTCCACCCTATCAAGGATGTGCACATCATCATCCTTGAAAGAGTGGCCCCTGGCCTGTAGGTGGGTGTAGACTGTGGAGTCCTGGCCAGCGTCTGTTTAGTTTCCCCTATGTACAAGTCATGACAGTCCTCCTGGCACTTAACAGCGTACACTATATTGCTCTGTTTATGCTGGTGGACCAGATCCTTGGGGTGGACCCTTCTCTGGCGCAGCTTGTTTTGGGGTTTGGAAAATACACATCTCAGCTTTTCTGATCCGCCGAGTAAAGAATCACCACTGGTTTACACTGTTTACACTGCACGTCTTCCTGGCTTTGACAAATGTCCAGTTACGATGGGATCTCTCCCCTTCCACTGCTGCTGTGTCGGAGGGGATGTTCTCAGCTCGGTTGTTCAGCCTTCTGATGAATCCTAGTTTGTGTTCCAGTGGATGATGAGAGTCAAACCTTAAGTACTGATCAGTATATGTTGGTTTCCGGTAAACATTCATAATCAAATGTCCCCCATCACCAATTGCAATTTCACAGTCCAAAAAGGCTAACCTGTCGTTTTTCACACCCTACCCGGTGAACTTGATGTGGTTGTCCACCGAGATAATGTGATCAGATACGGATTAGGTGTAGCTTCCCCGGGCTATAAGCTGTGGTAAAAAAACTCAATTTTGGGAAGCTACACCCAGTCTAGGTTTACCTAAGATACGTAAACAGGATGTGCCACTATGGCAAAACTTCAGTAGGTATCCTGAATCAAATTTAACCTACCTCTGTAGATGTAAATAACAGCATTGATTTTGTTTTTTTCCCCTTATCCAGACTCTGTACAGTTATCTGATCAGCAGCATGGTGAGCAGGAGAGAACCCCCAGTGTGGCCAAGCAGGAACAACAGGAACTCTGGATCAGTCCACAGGAAGACCAACTTCCATTGCAGGAGGTAGCTGATACCTCTGAGTCCATATTTACCCCTCTCTGTGATGGAAATGATGATGGTAAAGATCAGCCTCTGCCCCCGCAACTCTACCAAACCCAGACAGAGGGAGACACAGAGCCCCCTACTGTCACCTCATTTGAACTGAAACAACTGGAAGCCAAAAAAGACAACTTTTTAATATCAGAACCAACAAGTGACCACCATACCCTCTCTAACTGCTGTCATGTAACTAAGAGTGAAGCTGACCATACTTGTAGTCACCAAAACTGTGAGGTGGCAGGTTCATCTCAGAGAGCAAGACTGAAATCTTACAAAAAGCCCCACAACAAGTGCAACATTTTTGGGAAAGTTCTTCATAATTTGGAAATTTTTAAAATTCACATGACATTTCACACAGGGGAAAAGCCTTTCAAATGCACCACTTGTAGGAGAGATTTTACCTGGAAGTATGACATGGAGAGGCATACAAGGACTCATGCAGGGGAGAAGCCATTCACATGCGCCACTTGTGGGAAAATGTTTACCCACAAGTCACATTTACAATCACACATAAGGATTCATACAGGGGAGAAGCCATTCACATGTGCCACATGTGGGAAAATGTTTACCCGCAAGTCACATTTACAATCACACATAAGGATTCATACAGGGGAGAAGCCATTCACATGCGCCACATGTGGGAAAATGTTTACCCACAAGTCAGATTTACAAAGGCATGTAAGGACTCATACAGGGGAGAAGCCATTCTTATGTGCCACATGTGGGAAAATGTTTACCCGCAAGTCAGATTTACAAACCCACATAAGGATTCATACAGGGGAGAAGCCATTCACATGTGCCACATGTGGGAAAATGTTTACCCGCAAGTCAGATTTACAAAGGCATGCAAGGACTCATACAGTGGAGAAGCCATTCAGATGCAACACATGTGGGAAAATGTTTACCCAGAAGTCATATTTACAGACACACATGAGGACTCATACAGGGGAGAGCCATTCAGGTGCTGTGGTTGTGGAAATGGGTTCAGCTCAAAATGGCATCTCAAACAACATGCCATGATCCATACTGGTGAGAGGCCTCACAGGTCACTGTAAAAAAAAAGAAAAGTAAACTGATTATTCATCTTAATCATTTATATTCATTTCATATTGCAACATATGTCAGAGGATTCAATTAACTCATCATATGGTGCAACTGCACAAACAAGATATGATGCCCTCTATGATCATTTTGTCAATATGGAGAGATCACTTAGATGAGTGATGAACCATTTCTCTCAGGAAACTTTGTGTCCAGATGAACTGATTCGACTTTCTTTGATCTTCTTACCTGGATTATTGAGCATTGAGCATAAAGATTTACTGGTCATGGATAAACAGCATCGCTATGGTGTTACTACATGTGGAACAGGATACTGTGAAGTGCTCGTCACAGACCAATTTACAGCTGAGGGCTTGAAACAGTCTGCAGTCTGGTGCCACAAAAATGGAAAATCCGCATGCCGTATAGATGCCGGTTGGCCACCAGGGTATCAATCACAGATATTGATAACCCCACAGTAGCCACTCAGACTGTTGAAACCCCTCTAATGTGATGGTTTGATACCTATAGGGGAAATCTGCCTATAACTAAGATGAAAGAATGAGCCACTGCTCGAAACTTCACTAATTGTTGGATTTGTCAACAATTACCTGCATCGTCTCAAACACCTATGGTAGTCCCAGTACTGTTGTCTACAGCGGACTTTAAGGTAATCAGTGTTAACCTGCCTGACACCTCCTCAGTCTGTCGTGTCTCAGGGCTTGTTCGTTATGATCTACCCGAGATTGGGGTAGATATAATGTTATTTGAATTGTCTGAATTCAGTAAGGTTTTTACAGGCCGCGTGAGTTGAACCACGCGTATTGTGGAAGGAATCTAAATATGAAACAAGAATAAATGTTTCTGGCCCTGCCTGCTAATTACAGTAACCATACAGGAAGTAAGATAACTGGGTCAGTCCTATCGTATCGTAGCCGGGTTGTATTCAGCCCCATGGATATTGCAAATACAGCTGGTATTTTTAGGTTTTACTGTATATAATTCCTCTAGGCCAATATTCTATACTAAGTCTTCGACTCGAAACTGTTCATTTGCTTGGCCCACTCTGTGTGTGTTTGCCCTGCCTGATGTTTCTTTGTGTGTACAGGACCCCAGTTATGAAATCACATCAGACACTACTCTCTGTAATTGGGCAGTAAAGATAACCTTCAGTAAACAACCTGCACTGCCTGAAAAGGCCTCTTTGATTTGTGGTGATCAGGCTTATAGCTGTTTCCCAAGAGAAACCCACAATTGGTGTGGCTTTGCATTTTTGGTGCCCTCTATGTTGTGTTGCTCACAGACGTCTGTGTGTTGCGTGTCCTGGACCTTGCCATTGAAGGATGTGGAAGAGCAACTGAGGAGTATTTCAGGACCAAAACAAAGAACAAGGATGTCCAGTCTGTCCTCTCCCAGGGTGAGGACATGGTGAGATAACCTCTGTGTTGTCCATCTGCTGATGGCCCACTTCACTGAGAACACACAGGGGGACTGATGCTTCTTACTGGCTTTAGTTTAGCTTCCTACTCTTGGTCACAGTGCATGTGTTTCCTATGGTCTTATGCACCTATTACGTTATTTTTGTTTCCTCGGTGGATATTTAGGTTGAGATGGAGACGTCTACTAAACTTTCCCTTTTCCAGCCACTTTTCAGCCAGCTTTAGCCCAAACACCGTGTCTAGACTTAAAGCCGTCTTAAGGCTACAACATGGCTGTTAAAGACGTGGTTCTCTGATTTCCAACCTAAAATGTGTCTATGTAGATATTGTCTGAGCTGTCTTAGATCTTCCACAGCTCAGACAATATCTACATTGATGGTGGTATGGTGAGTCTTAGATCATAGGAATAAATCTTGTTTTTAAATGTTGGTTTTTTTTACCCATGGTATAAACAGATGGGTGACAAATGAACGTAAAAACCAACATAAATTGTCTTAGTATAAGGTCTTGGTCCACCACGAGTCTCCAGAACAGCTTCAATGCTCCTTGTCATAGATTCTACAAGTGTCTGAACTCTACTGACGGGATGGACGCCATTCTTCCAGAAGATATTCCCTCATTTGGTGTTTTGATGATGGTTGTGGAGAGCGCTGTCTAACACGTCGGTCCAAAACCTCCCATAGCTGTTCAGTTGGGTTAAGCATAAGAGAGGCCCCGGACCCCCTCACTGTAGGGGTCACGCATTCAGGGTTTTCCTTAAAACAGTCAATGAGACGAGGATCCTTCAAATAAAGCTTTTATTGGCACATCAACAAAGTCTGAGTTGGTCTGCAGAGCAACTGAAGTTCTAACAAAAGCCTTCCTCTCTTTATACCATTACACAACCTACTTGTGTTAATCAACATCCTGCCTCTCTTGGCTTCCTGCCCCCATCATGTTTACATCCTTTCATGGGTTTCCCTCCACCTCTTGCCCCTCCTTCTGCCAGTAGTTGATCAGAACATAATGGTGGAGCAGGCGCCTCTCTATCTGTGCAAGATGTCTTCAATCTACAAACCCCAATTCCAGTGAAGTTGGGACGTTGTGTAAAACGTTAATAAAAACAGAATACAATGATTTGCAAATCCTTTTCGACCTATATTCAATTGCATACACTACAAAGACAAGGTAGTTAATGTTCAAACTGATAAACTTTATTGTTTTTTGAATTTGGTGCCTGCAACACGTTCCAAAGAAGCTGGGACAGGGGCAACAAAAGACTGGGAAAGTTGAGGAATGCTCAAAAAACACCTGTTGGGAACATTCCACAGGTGAACAGGTTAACTGGAAACAGGGGAGTGTCATGATTGGGTATGAAAGGAGCATCCCCGAAAGGCTCAGTCGTTCACAAGCAAGGATGGGGCGAAGTTCACCACTTTGTGAACAACTGTGTGAGCAAATAGTCCGACAGCTTAAGAACAACGTTTCTCAATGTACAATTGCAAGGAATTTAGGGATTTCATCATCTCCAGTCCAGAATATCATCAAGAGATTCAGAGAATCCGGAGAAATCTCTGCACGTAAGCGGCAAGGCAGAAAACCAACATTGAAATCCAGTGACCTTCGACCCCTCAGGAGGCACTGCATTAAAAACCGACATCATTCTGTAAAGGATATGACCACGTGGGCTCAGGGACACTTGGGAAAACCATCATCAGTTAACACAGTTGGTCGCTACATCTACAAGTGCAAGTTAAAACTCTACCATGCAAAGCCAAAGCCAGATATCAACACCACCCAGAAACGCCGCCGGCTTCTCTGGCCCGAGCTCATCTGAGATGGACTGACGCAAAGTGGACAAGTGTGCTGTGGTCTGACGAGTCCACATTTCACATTGTTTTTGGAAATCATGGACGTCGTGTCCTCTGGGCTAAAGAGGAAAAGGACCATCCAGATTGTTATCAGTGCAAAGTTCAAAAGCCACATCTGTGATGGTATGGGGGGGTGTTAGTGCCCATGGCATCATGGGTAACTTGCACATCTGTGAAGGCACCATTAATGCTGAAAGGTACATACAGGTTTTGGAGCAACATACGCTGCCATCCAAGCGACGTCTTTTTCAGGGACGTCCCTGCTTATTTCAGCAAGTCAATGCCAAGCCACATTCTGCACGTGTTACACCAGCGGGGCTTCGTAGTAAAAGAGTGCGGGTACTGGACTGGCCTGCCTGCAGTCCAGACCTGTCCCCCATTGAACATGTGTGGTGCATTATGAAGCACAAAATATGACAATGGAGACCCCGGACTGTTGAGCAACTGAAGTCGTACATCAAGCAAGAATGGGAAAGAAGTCCACCTAAAAAGGTTCAACAAGTAGTGTCCTCAGTTCCCAAACGCTTATTGAGTGTTGTTAAAAGGGAAGGTGGTGTAACACAGTGGCGAACATGCCACTGTCCCAGCTTCTTTGGAACATGTTGCAGGCATCACATTCAAAATGAGTGAATATTTGCAAAAAAAAACAATCAAGTTTATCAGTTTGAACATTAACTACATTGTCTTTGTAGTGTATTCAATTGAATATAGGTGGAAAAGGATTTGCAAATCATTGTATTCTGTTGTTATTCACCTTTTACACAACGTCCCAGCTTCACTGGAATTGGGGTTTGTATACTCTGTAATCTATACTCTATATTCTATACTCTATAATCCATGTTGTGGGAGTGCAGAAATGAGGAGACGGGGAGGTCGAGTCGAGTAAATTCCGTTTACTCGCCACACAAAATAACACCGATACAGCACAATCTCTCCTGGCAACCAGCTAACCAACCGCTAGGCTGCTGCTACCATGGCTCAGCCCAGCAACCCTCTGCAGTGCCTACGTCAGCACTCTGAATGTCCACCTTAAAGGAGCAGCAGCCCCTGGTGAATCTACCCTCATTTGTGTATCACCACACAGGCCCTCCCCAGAATTCACCATCATGAAAAAATGCAACACAACAGTACTCAGCGAAACACAAACTGCCAACAAGCGAACAGCCCTCAGTGAAACCGTCAACGTCTCAGGGGGCGGACCAGGCGGCCAAAACGGCTGTGCTGAATGGGTATGGGGGCGGGGGCGGGGGCAGGGGCAGGGGACAGAGCCGGAGCCCAGGCAGGGGCCGAGGCTGGGCCAGGGGCCTGAGAAGGGGGACGTCCATGCCGTGAGAGCAGGGCCAGTTCGACCGGCCCACCCAGGTCAAATGGGCAGGCTTGAGACGGTCCACCGAGACCCGCTCCGGCTTGCCCCCCATGTCCACCACAAAGTTCTTAGGCCCCACTTCCAGGACACGGAAGGGCCCGTCGTAGGGGGGCTGCAGGGGGGTACAGTGGCTGTCGTGGCGGATGAAGATGTACCTGGCCGACAGCAGATCCTTGGTGACGTAGGACTGAGGGAGGCAGTGGTGAGATGTAGGGATTGGAGCGAAAGCGTTGGCACTATCCCGGGCCACAGCCCGATGAGAAGCTGCTGACCAGGGGGCCACGACATCCGGGAGAAACTCATCCGGGACACGCAGCGGCTGGCCGTAAACCAGCTCGGCAGATGAGGACTGGGGGCAGAGCGAAGGCCGAGCATGACCCATGGGAGGCGATCAACCCAGTTGCTGTCCATGAGGCTGGCACGAAGAGCGGCCTTCATAGACCGATGAAACCGCTCACAAAGTCCGTTGCCCTGCGGGTTGCATGCTGTGGTGCAGTGGAGCTTCACCCCCAGCCCCTCCCCCCGCGACTGCAGTCCAGAGCTCTGACGTGAACTGCAGGCCCCTGTCAGAGGTGAGGTCAGCCAGCGTGCCAAAACGGGCCACCCAGAACCCGATGAATGCCGGGCCACCTCAGTAGACATGGTCGATGACAGGGGAACAGCTTCCGGCCACCTGGTGGTCCTGTCCACCATGGTGAGAAGATGAGTGAACCCGTGGGAGTGGGGCAGGGGGCCTACCAGGTCCACATTCACATGGTCAAAATGCCTCTCGGGCACCAGGAATGGCGCCAAGGGGGCTTTGGTATGACGGTGTACTTTGGAACGCTGGCACACCACGCAGGAGTCAGCCCAGGCCTTGATGTCCTTCCTGAGGCCTGGCCAGACGAACTTGGCCCCCACCAGCTTAGCGGACGCCTGCACACCCGAGTGGGAAAGGCCATGGATAATGTCAAAAATACGGCGCCGCCAGAAGGTGGGCACCATGGGGCAGGGCTGGCCCGTGGAAACGTCGCAGAGGAGCGTGACATTGGCACTGTCAAACACCACATCCTCCAACTGCAGCCCCGTAGCAGCCGTCCGATAGGCCTGGATGTCTGCGTCAGCGGCTTGGTCTGCAGCCATGGCAGCGTAATCGGGTCCCAAGTGAAGAGAGCCAGTCAGCAACCAAGTTGTCCTTGCCAGCCACGTGCCGGATGTCCGTGGTAAACTCCGAGATGGCAGAGAGCTGACGCTGTTGGCGCCCAGACCACGGCTCGGAGGTCTTGGCCATGGCAAAAGTCAGCGGCTTGTGGTTGACGAAGGCAGTGAAACAGCAGCCTTCCAACAGGAACCTGAAGTGTCGGGAGGCGAGGAAGAGACCCAGGAGCTCCCGGTCGAAGGTGCTGTACTTCCGCTCGCTGTCCTTTAGCTGTTTGCTAAAGAAGGCAAGGGGCTGCCAGGCGCCGCCCACCCACTGCTCGCACACCGCCCCGGCCACATAGTCAGAGACGTCGGTCGTGAGGGCAATCGGGGCAGTGGGGGACGGGTGCGCCAGCAAAGCGGCATTGGCCAGCTCAGCCTTGGCGCCGTCGAAAGCTACGTCCATCCCCGGAGACCAGTCTACCTCGCCCTTGGCTTGCTTGCCCCGCAGGGCCTTGTACAAGGCCCGCATGCGGTGAGCTGCGTGGGGAATAACCCTATTATAAAAGTTCACCATGCCCAAGAACTCCTGCAGGGACTTCACAGTGTGGGGGCGTGGAAAACTGGCGACGGCGTCCACTCTGGGAGGAAGCGGAACGGCTCCTTGTGGGGAGATGCGGTGGCCGAGGAAGTCGATGGACGACAGGCCGAACTGGCACTTGGCTGGGTTGACTATGAGTCCATGTGCACTGAGCCGCTCGAACAACTGCCGGAGCTTCGTCAGGTGCTCCTCCTTGGACATGCTGGCCATGAGAATGTCATCCAAGTAAACAAACAAGAACGGCATATCCCGTAGCACAGAGTCCATCAGCCGCTGGAACGTCTGCGCTGCCCCCTTGAGACCGAAGGGCATCTGCAGGAACTCGAAGAGTCCAAATGGCGTGATGACCGCTGTCTTGGGCACGGCCCGAGGGTGGACCGGTACCTGGTTGGTAGCCCTGCACCAAATCTACTTTGGAAAAGATGGTGGCCCCTGCCAGGTGGGCGGAGAGGTCCTGTATGTGCGGGACGGGGTACCGGTCAGGGGTTGTGGCATTGTTCAGGCGACGAAAATCGCCGGAGGGACGCCAACCGCCATCAGCCTTAGAAACCATGTGCAGGGGGGAGGCCCACAGGCTGTCTGAGAGGCGCACAATGCCGAGGCGTTCCATGGTGGCAAACTCCTCCCTTGGCGATCGCGAGCTTAGCAGCGTCGAGGCGCCGAGCATGTGCGTAGACCGGGGGGGGGGGGCGTCGGTGGCAATATGGTGCTCCACGCCGTGCTTGGCCACCACTGATGAGAACATAGGTGTGGTGAGGTCAGGGAACTCTGCGAGCGGTCGTTGATACGTGTCTCCGGCGGCGAGCATGTTTGACAGGCTGAGCGTCCCTGCACCTCCCCGTGTGCACGGGTATGTAGTGAAAGAGACAGCATCGATCAAGCGACAGTTCGTAACATCCACCAGCAGCCTGATGGCGCACAGGAAGTCTGCGCCCAGGAGGGGAACCGACGCCGCGGCCATAACGAAGTCCCAGCCGGAACGCCGCCCGCCGAAACACACCTCCACATACCTGGGGCCGTAGGTACGTATGGGCGTGCCGTTCGCGGCATCCATCGGGGGGCCTTGACCGCCGGCCATGGTGTCCGCGGCCGCTGCAGGCAGGATGCTACGCTGAGCGACCGAACCGACCAGCAGCCGACCAGCGGCCAGATGAGGCGGCCTTGATAAACAACAGCCTGCTGTTCTCGCCGGCGCTCATAGCCGCTATAGCGCGCCCCCTGGCGTTTCCCTGGACTTTTTTTTTTAGGTGCACCAGCACAAAATTTAGGTGCACCCACATTTTTCACCGCGTCACCCTTAACACCAAAAGGTCTCCTTTTTATCGCTCTTCTGTCATATAATGTGAATGATGTTTTAAAACAATAAGGTGTAGAAAAAGCTTGTCTTTATTTTAAACACAATATATATATATATATATATATATATATATATATATATATATATGAAGAATATATAAAGAAAAATAAAGTGTTTAAAGTGCTAAACTGAGCTTAAATTGAACATTTAAAACATTTAAACATTTCCAAATAAAGGTGTTGGTGCTTTTAATGAGAAAACTTTCATTGGCTCCACCTCTCTTCATTCTCACTCGTGTTGTCGCGTAGACCAGCGTTTCTCCACCTCTCCTCCAGGAGGAGCCCTTGTCCTGCATGGTTCAGACCTCCCCCTGCTCCACCACAGCTGATTTAAACGATCAGTGTTGTTATGAGGCAGCTTCGGGAGCTCATAACGAGGAGATCATGTGAATCAGCTGTGGTGGAGCAGGGGGAGGTCTACACCATGCAGGACAAGTGCTCCTCCTGGAGGAGAGGTGGAGAAACGCTGGCGTAAACCTATAGGCTGTTATTCTCCCGTCCAAGGTCTCCGGCGCTCAGCCTGCTCAGCTCGCTCGCATTGTTTGAACTGACACTACTTAGATAAGTGAAAAGGACCACAGCCAATCAGAGGCGAGGACCCGCCCGAGCGCTGTCTCTTATTGGTTTAGACACGATACCGTCAGGAGAACGCAGAGAGATGCTGCGCTTGCGGAAGAGATTTCAGTGTTCCCCCGAGCAGCATCGGGAGCACCAGCGCCACCTATCGTTTTTTTCAGTCGCACTCTTCAAAATGTTGGTGGCACTCGAGCCCTGATCCGTATTCATGACCGCTTAGTGACTCGGAACTTTACTTTCAATCATACCGTTTACTCATGCGAGTTCAGACGCTAGCTTACAACCCAGCAATACCGGTTCACCATGGCTCTGCGTCGCACTTCAGCTCATTAGACTAAAGTTCACCTCCGATCGGTTTTTGTTTAACTTGTACACATCTTGTCAAGACATTTACTCATTACCAAGGAAATGGTCGAGCTAACAAAAAGAACAGAATACAGTAAAGTCTTTCAACCAGAACCTTGCATGATCAACATGACGCCCATTTCACGCCGCGGCCATCTTGGATTTAAAAAAACCAAGCGGTGGGAACTTAGCCACGCCCCCTTCTTCATTGAAAACACTGCTGGAAGCAACATGTCGTACTGCTGTGTACCGTCCTAAATTCAACTGACACATTAAGATGCCATATGGCTAAATGTTTACTCCTCCTGCTATTATTGCAGCAGACATGATGTACATGTAGGCCTACTGTATGCATTGAGCTGCAGAGGTTGTATGTACATTTAACGTTACTGTATGCACTGAGCTGCAGAGGTTGCACCATGTACAGCCAGTTAAATAATATTGGGGTGACCAGTTTCACTGTCACTAAAACATTAGAAGGGAGACAGAAGTTTGACGTTGAATAATGTTTGCTCCTGTTTGTAGTCGCATTGGTGACTTAATAGCGGAAGAAGATGAAGAGGAACATGAAGAGGAACATGAGGGAGATAGGTGAGTTGTTACTGTCAGTACAGTACAATTTTTCAAACATGTAGATTACTGCATTGTATAATATCTATATCTATCTATCTATATATATATATATATATATATATATTCACTAATCTTTCAATAGTGGATAGCTCTGTTCTGACACATCATCTTGATAACAGGAAAATGTGTGGATTTATATTGCTTCCCACATGTATGACATATCCTCATGTGTCCAGTGAGGTTTGGGTGACTCTACCTGATCATGACTACGACGTGAAGCCCCTTTCTGTGGAACACCAGCTTGACGCAGTAAAGAAATGCATCGCTTTCCTGGAGGACGAAAATAAAAAGCTGAAAAGTGAGCGTTTTGGTCTAGAACGCTTCCAGTGTGCACCCAATCTGATCAGGTTTTACACTGGTTTTAAGGATTACCACACCCTCAAAGCACTCTTCCTAGCTTTACAGCCTACTGCAGAGTCCATGGTGCGATGGACTCAAATGCAAAGGAACAGCCATAACCTAGAACACATTTCTGTGCCTGGCTTCCATGCAGAGCATTTATCGCTGATTGATCAGTTTTTCCTGTTCTTGTGCCGTGTGAGGCAGGGCTCTTTTGCTCTGGATTTATCTGTACGATTCAATGTGTCGCCGGCCACAGTCAGCAGGAACTGTACGACGTGGGCCAACTATTTGCTCTTTATGTTAGGGACCCTCCCAATAGTAGAGCAGCAGTAGACGAGCTAATGCCACCAGTATTCAGGGAATTCTACCCTAACACAAGAGTGATACTAGACTGCACAGAGATCTGCATCGAGACAGCTAGTTGGAAGGTTTTGAACACCATGACATGCTCCCATTATAAAAGTAACACTACACTGAAATCCCTAATTGGGATCACTCCCTCGGGGTCAGGTAGCCTGGTAAGTAATCTATACACAGGATGTATTTCTGATAAGGAGATAACTAAGAGGTCAGGTGTTCTGGACCTCTTAGAGTCAGGTGATGAGGTCATGGCCGATAAGGGCTTCCTTATCAAAGACCTGCTCGATGAAATAGATGTAAAACTTGTCATCCCTGCATTTTTAGGCCCAAGTGGACAGTTTAGCTGTGATGAGCTCACAGACACACAGAGTATTGCTGGCTTGAGAATACACATCGAACGGTCAATAAGACGCATAAAGTAGTACCACATTTTTGATGGAGTCATACCCCTTTCACTAAGTGGAACAGTCAACCAACTGTGGACTGTGTGTGCTCTCCTAACACATTTTCAGGGACCACTGTTTTAAACCTTTGTTAAATTCAGCTGACAAGAAAATAGTGCACACAAACCTTAGATAGATTGAAACATATTTAACTTCATTTCAGTACAGTCCCATTTTTTAGCCCACACCTTGAGATGAGCAATCACTATCTTAGTTTAGTAAACAATTGATGATTTAAGTTGGTAGCCAGTTCCAGTTTATTGCTACAACAGAATGACAGTTGACCCAACATATTTTAGTTTAAAGTGAACCAACAGTTTTGTTAAAGTTAAAGGACAAAGAATGAAAATATTGTAGATGGGACAATCTAATGTATAAATATTGATTGTAAAGTATAAAAATGAAATATATCTTATTTTTCATTTTATTGTGATTAAACAGCTTCTTTGAATACAGCCCTGTGTGTGTGTCTCTCCTCACTGGCACAGGAGAGGCAGAAAGTACTCGAAGAAGAAAAGATCCAGCTTAGTTTTCATATTGTGGTAAATGACGGTAGGTGCTCGAGGTTGGTAGTCCAAACCATGTTTGCTGCTGCTGGCCCCGGCTGCATTGATTTCCGATTGAGTCGGAAGGGGGCGTGGCTAAATTCCCACCACTTGGTTTTTTTTTTTAAATCCAAGATGGCCGCGGCGTGAAATGGGCGTATTGACTATGCTGGCAACGCACATGGCGAAATTAAGGTAAGACACTCACCGGAGAAAATAATTATAAGTCCTCCTAAGAACTCCGACACATTTTGCTGTATTACTTGCTGAAAAGTGCATTCTTGAAAGAGAACTCATAAACTAGCTCTTAAATCTCATATTTTCACTTTGTGTCTCTTGTGGTTGAATTCGTTTGTGCTCCCGCTCTGCTGAGCACGATTTTCATTCCTCTTCTTTGCTGTAACCACTGTAGCAGTTGCTACTATCTGCAGCGTTACTATTGCCATCTACTGGGCAAGTTTAATATGCAGGGAAAATGCATAGTGGAAAATGGCAAGGAAACTAGATTAAATCATATATAAAACCAGGAAATAACCTAACACTGCATGTTGGCTACTTTATGTGGGCTACACGAGCAAACAGAAAAACGGTATGAGCCCACCTCTTCTGCCAAAGACTGAGCTTCAATCCTGATGTTTCCATCAGTGGCCTTATCCCTCACCTCCAAGAGGGCCTCCCTTACCTCTGCAGCCTGATAGCGTAGCGCCTCTACGCTTTTGATTCTGCTCTCCCACCTAGTTTCTGCCCAAGGCTTCACACTAATCGGAACATGTTTTTTCAGGATTGCCCATCTCTGAACTCTTGCTGAAAAAAGGACATAGATCTTTTGGAGGTATCCAAAGTAACTAATTGCATCTGTGAGCTGGAGTCCACCAGAAACCGTCTTCCTGACATTGAGTTCTTAATGAAGAGCAGCTCACTACGTCCACCAGCGCCCACAGCTGCTACTGAGCGCTGGCCCTGGCGTTTCCCGGCGCCTCAAACGTGCACGGAGGGACGCAGTGCTTAGCCTTGCCACCGAACCACTGGGGGAAGAAACAGAGGCCGCTCCCGCGCAGTCACTTCAGCCACCACTGCCGGGTCCGCGTCCTCCGACGCCGGCTGCAGAGGCTCCGATGCCACACTCTGCACAGAGAACCGTCTGGTAGCCAGCAGGACCCGATCGGCCTCCTCAGCCAAACCTCGGCAGTCACCAGCGGCCAGACACGGGGAGTTAGCCAAAGCCGTGCGCACAGGAGACGGGAGCTGGCGCAGGAAAACGTGCGGGAAAAGGAATCCGCCTTCGTCCGAGCCTAGCAGCGACAGCATATTGTCCATGAGATCCACAGCCGTCCCGTCGCCCAAACTGGATAGGGAAAGGATTCTATCAGCCCTCTCTGCGGCAGATAGGCTGTACCTCCGGAGCAGAAGATGTTTGAGGGCTACGTATTTACCGTGTTGCGGGGGGGGCGCAACAGCTGCATGGCCCGGCGTGTGGACTGCTGATCCAGCGCAGCGACGACCAAATAGTATCTGGAGTCGTCCGCGGAGATTCCACGTAGGTGGAACAGCGCCTCGACATGCTGGAACCACTAAGCCGGGTCGCTCTGCCAGAACTCTGGGAGCTTCACAGCCGCGGTGAGAACAGCTGGCTGTGAGAGTTGGGGCGGCATGGCCGAAGTGGATTCACACTCTTCTTCTGCTTCAAACATGTTCAATTCGGGGTCACCAATGTGGCAGGATGAGGAAAAACACAGGAGACGAAGGCGAGTTTGAACTTTATTCCTCAGCTCCAAAAACCAAACTGCAACAGGAACAACCCTGCACCAGAGAGCTCACAGCCCTGCTGGGTGAGAGGCATAGCCCCTAGTGTCCGCCACAGCATCACTGTTGCAGTTTAAGAACCAAATGGGTACTTTGGCCTTGATCTCTGTATATCAGCTATAGCTAGCACTAGCCAGATACGAGGGGACAGAAAGTAGGCAGCCGGGCTTTTCAAAGTCCGGACTGCCATCTGTAAGTCATCCTTGAGCAGGGGCCATGCTAATCTTCTCTAGCATAACTTGATTTCAGGCAAACAATGCCATTTCTCCTTAATAAATGATCCTTCTTGAAATATTTCTGCATACAGTTAATGTTACTTCTAACCCAGCCACTGAGGATGCACAAGCCAGTGCATCCTTAGTGCCGGTCCCAAGCCCGGACAAATGGGGAGGGTTGCATCAAGAAGTGCATCCGGCGTAAAATCTTTGCCAAATCAAATAAATAAGACTTACATACCGGATCGGCCGAGGCCCGGGTTACCAACGACCGCCACCGATACTGTTAACCAGCAGGGTGTCGGTGGAAACTATGCTACTGTTGGGCGAAGGAGAAGGAGAGGGGGAAAGCATGTCCAGAGGCAGCTAGAGAGGAGGAAGGGTAGGCATGTGGAGGTGAGAGTTGGAACTTTGAATGTTGGCACTATGACTGGTAAAGGGAGAGAGCTGGCTGACATGATGGAAAGAAGAAAGGTAGGCATACTGTGTGTGCAAGAGACCAGGTGGAAGGGGAGTAAGGCCAGGAGTATCGGAGGTGGGTTCAAACTCTTCTACCATGGTGTGAATGGGAGGAGTAATGGGGTAGGGGTAATTCTGAAGGAAGAGTATGTCAAGAGCGTGCTGGAGGTGAAGATAGTGTCAGACAGAGTGATGAGTATGAAGCTGGAAATTGAAGGTTTATTGCTGAATGTTATCAGCGCATATGCCCCGCAAGTTGGGTGTGAGATGGATGAAAAAGAAGAATTCTGGAGTTAGTTGGACGACATGGTGGAGAGGGTACCCAAGGTGGAGAGAGTGGTGATTGGAGCGGACTTCAATGGACATGTTGGTGAAGGGAACAGAGGTGATGAGGAGGTGATGGGAAGGTATGGAGTCAAGAAGAGAAATGTGGAAGGACAGATGGTGGTCGATTTTGCGAAAAGGATGGAAATGGCTGTGGTGAATACATATTTCAAGAAGAGGGAGGAACACAGGGTGACATACAAGAGTGGAGGAAAGTGCACACAGGTGGACTATATCTTATGTAGAAGGCGCGATCTAAAAGGGATTGGAGACTGCAAGGTGGTGACAGGGGAGAACGTAGCTAGGCAGCATCGGATGGTGGTCTGTAGGACGACTTTGGAGACCAAGAAAAGGAAGCGAGTGAAGACACAGCCGAAGATCAAATGGTGGAAGTTGAAGAAGGAAGACTGTTGTGTGGAGTTCAGGCAGGAGTTAAGACAGGCACTGGGTGGTAGTGAAGAGTTGCCAGATGGCTGGACAACCACTGCAGAAATAGTGAGGGAGACAGATAGGAAAGTACTTGGGTGTGTCATCAGGACAGAGGAATGAAGACAAGGAGACTTGGTGGTGGAATGAGGAAGTACAGCAAAGTATACAGAGGAAGATTGGCAAAGAAGAAGTGGGATAGTAAGAGAGATGAAGAAAGTAGACAGGAGTACAAGGAGATGCCGCGTAAAGCAAAGAGAGAGGTGGCAAAGGCAAAGGAAAAGGCGTATGGTGAGTTGTATGACAGATTAGACACTAAGGAAGGAGAAAAGGACTTGTGCCGATTGGCTAGACAGAGGGACCGAGCTGTAAAGGATGTGCAGCAGGTTAGGGTAATCAAGGATAGAGATGGAAATGTGCTGACAAGCGAGGAGTGTGTGCTGAGAAGGTGGAAGGAGTACTTTGAGGGGCTGATGAATGAAGAAAATGAGAGAGAGAGAAGGTTGGATGATGTGGGGATAGTGAATCAGGAAGTTCAGCGGATTAGCAAGGAGGAAGTGAGGGCAGCTAGGAAGAGGATGAAGAGTGGAAAGGCAGTTGGTCCTGATGACATACCTGTGGAGGCATGGAGATGTTTAGGAGAGATGGCAGTGGAGTTTTTAACTAGATTGTTTAACACAATCCTGGAAAGTGAGAGGATGCCTGAGGAGTGGAGAAGAAGCATACTGGTACCGATTTTCAAGAACAAGGGCGATGTGCAGAACTGTAGCAACTACAGAGGTATAGCGTTGATCAGCCACAGCATGAAGATTTGGGAAAGAGTAATAGAAGCTAGGTTAAGAGGAGAGGTGATGATCAGCGAGCAGCAGTATGGGTTCATGCCACGAAAGAGCACCACAGATGTGATGTTTGCTTTGAGAATGTTGATGGAGAAGTATAGAGAAGGCCAGAAAGAGTCGCATTGTGTCTTTGTAGATTTAGAGAAAGCTTATGACAGAGTGCTGAGAGAGGAGGTGTGGTATTGTATGAGGAAGTCAGGAGTTGCAGAGAAGTATGTAGGAGTGGTGCAGGATACATATGAGGGAAGTGTGACAATGGTGAGGTGTGCAGTTGGAATGACAGATGGGTTCAAGGTGGAGGTGGGATTACATCAAGGATCGGCTCTGAGCCCTTTCTTGTTTGCAATGGTGATGGACAGGTTGACAGCCAGGATCAGGCAGGAGTGTCCATGGACGATGATGTTCGCGGATGACATTGTGATCTGTAGCAAGAGTAGGGTGCATGTTGAGGAGAGCCTGGAGAGGTGGAGGTATGCACTGGAGAGAAGAGGGATGAAAGTCAGTAGGAGCAAGACGGAATACCTATGCGTGAATGAGAGGGAGGACAGTGGAATGGTCAGGATGCAAGGAGTGGAGGTGACGAAGGCATATGAGTTTAAATACTTGGGGTCAACTGTCCAAAGTAACGGGGAGTGCAGTAGTGAGGTGAAGAAGAGAGTGCAGGCAGGGTGGAGTGGGTGGAGAAGAGTGTCAGGAGTGATTTGTGACAGAAGGGTACCAGCAAGAGTTAAAGGGAAGGTTTACAAGATGGTTGTGAGACCAGCTATGTTATATGGTTTGGAGACAGTGGCACTGACGAAAAGACAGGAGGCAGAGCTGGAGGTGGCAGAGTTGAAGATGCTAAGATTTTCACTGGGAGTAACGAAGAAGGACAGGATTAGGAATGATTATATTAGAGGGACCGCTCAGGTTGGACGGTTTGGAGACAAAGCAAGAGAGGCAAGATAGAGATGGCTTGGACATGTGTGGAGGACAGATGCTGGGTATACTGGGAGAAGGATGCTGAATATGGAGCTGCCAGGGAAGAGGAGAAGAGGAAGGCCAAAGAGGAGGTTTATGGATGTGGTGAGGGAGGACATGCAGGTGGCTGGTGTGACAGAGGAAGACACAGAAGAAGACAGGAAGAAATAGAAACAGATGATCCACTGCGGCGACCCCTAACGGGAGCAGGCGAAAGTAGTAGTAGTAGTTAATGTTACTTCTATTATTACTGCACACAAGGCTACTAGCTCTAACTTAAGTTAATATTGATGATGATGGATGGTAGCTAAATCTAGCTGGCTAGCTAACTAACAACATTGCTGCTTAGCCGGTTGTGCTAACCACTAACTAAATAATGAAATTCAAGGACATACATACCTCTACTTTTGCCTTGTTTTTCTTCATCTTCTTTTTTACATTTTCTTTTTCAGGCGCCAGAGGGATACTGCCTACCCGACATATTTGAGATGACCGTTGCGGTGACGATCTAGCCCACCAAGCCCAGCCCACACCCCAGTCAGGTGACTGGTGAAATTAGGTGATTTGACAGAAATTATTCAATCATCTTTGCAGACACCTCATTTCACCAGTCACAGCGTTTCTCATGGACATTGAGCAACGTGGCGATTATTATTTGTTTTGTTTTTTTTAATCTTAACCATTTCGGGGCCCTACTGTTGTTTCGGGGCCCTGGGCAACCGCCTATTTCGCCTATAGGACGGGCCGGCTACGATGCAGGTTGTGAAGTACTAAACTTAAAGGCAACTGACTGTGGGTTAAGACAAAAAGATGAGTTGTAAGTTCGGATTGTTTTCCTTGTTCTCTGAAACACGGCCGGCGCCGACGATACCCCGAACCTCCTCTGGAGGTTCCATAGGTTGGTCTGGAGATTGATAGGACTCCGGGTGACGTGCTCGCACCTGATCAACGTGTCTCCTCATCCTCTGTCCGCTGCCAAGAATCATAGGAAACAGGACCAGAAGATGACTCAACTGCAGCTGGAATCCATTTTGGTCCTATGCCTTAATTCCTTGTGTATACAGCATCTCCGGGTGCAAATCTTCTCAGCTTGGCCGTTTTGTCATGATGTTCTTTCTGTTTCAGCTGTTTCTGTTGAATTTTCAACTTTAGGTCAGGTTTCAGTAGGTCAAACGCAGATCTCAGTCGTCTGGACATCAACATTTCTGCAGGCGACAACCCTGTCATCGCCTGAGGGGTGATGCGGTAGCTGAACAAGAACCTGGAAAATCTGGCCTCGATGCTATCTCCTCTCATTTTTTTCATCCCCTCTTTTAAAGGTCTAATCTGTTAGAGGAGGGGTGGAACAGCACTGAGGTGACATGCTGAATCCCGTTCTGTGACATAAAATGGCTGAACTCTGCACTTGTGAAGCAACTGCCATTGTCAGACACTAATATTTGTGGCAATCCATGGACTGCGAAGCACTGCCGTAGCTTTTCAATTGTTGCATGTGTTGTGTAGAGGCATTCAGCGGATAAACCTCTAGCCACTTCAAATGTGCGTCAATTATCACCAAGAACATCTTGCCCAAGAACGGCCCTGTGTAGTCCACATGAATGCGAGACCATGGCAGCTTGGGCCATTCCCAGGGGTGCAGTGGTGCATTAGTCAGCGATTTTCTGTTTTGCTGGAAATCCACACATATGCTGACCTCCTTTTCAATATCCTCGTCCACCCGCGGCCACCACATGTAAGACCTTGCTAAACCTTTCATACGAGACATGCCGGGATGTGACTGATGGAGCATCTTCAACAGAACAGACCACCACCCCTGCCGAGGAATCACTGTTCTGGCTCCCCACAGGACACATCCATCTCGCGTACTCAACTCCAGACGGCGGATGTGATATGGCATGAGTTGAGGATCCTTTACCTCTGGCCAGCCACTCAAGACATAGTTGTGCACCAGGGACAGTGTGGCATCCCTCGCCGTCCACTTCCTGACTTGTGACATGTTCACCGGTACATCGTCCATATGATCCATCGTCAGCACTTGATCCTGTAGACCGTCATCCTCAACCAGCTATGGAACTGGGAGTCTACTGAGAGCATCGGCGTTACTATGATACTTGCCCAGCTTGGAGATTATCTGATACTCGTATGCCCGAAGTAGAACTGCCCATCTCTGAATTCTTGGGGAAACCATCTGGGGGACAGGTTTCATCTCATGGAATAAGGATAGTAAGGGCTTATGGTCAGTGACAATCGTGAATCTATGACCATAGAGATATTTATGAAATCTCTGTATTCCAAAGATCACGGCCAGGCCCTCTTTATCTAGCAGACAGTACCTTTTCTCAGAAGGAGTGAGTGTCCTTGACATAAACCCTGGTGGTTTTTCTGTGCCATCGGGCATCTTGTGCGAAAGCACTGCTCCCACCCCATACGATGAGGCGTCGCATGCTAGGATCAATTCTCTGTCCGCAGAGTAATGGACCAGCAAGCTTGCTGATTGGAGAAGCTCTTTTGACTTTTGGAAAGCTTCGTCTTGCTTTGTAGTCCATGCCCACTTTTCATCTTTCCGGGGAAGCTGGTGCATCAGCACAAGCAGCGTAGAGAGGTTGGGAAGGAAACGGTTGCCTTGAGCTCTGTGACACTGGATGGGGACGGAGCTTCCACAATGGCTTTAACCTTCGACTCCATGGGATGCAAACCCTGCGCGTCTACTTTATGTCCCAGATAGTACACCTCATTTTCCAGCAGTTAGCACTTGCTTCGTTTTAGCTGTAATCTAGCCTCCTCCAGCCTACTAATCACTTCATTCAGGTTTTGCAGATGTTCTTCCTTGCTAGCCCCGGTGACGAAAATGTCGTCTAAGTATACTGCAACCATGGGTATGCCCTGTGTAGAAGACCCTCCATTGTTCTCTGAAACACGGCCGGCACCGACGATACCCCAAAGGGTAGGCGGTTGTAAGTAAAAAGGCCTTTGTGAGTATTCACCGTGAGGTACTTTTTAGACTTGTCATCTATGAGAATTTGAACATATTGTAGTGAATTCGGGGGGCAGTCCGGGACCGTCGCCACAGCCGGGACGCGAACCCATATCTCCCTCTCCGCGAGCGACAACGTTAACCAGTCGACTAAAGGGTCCGACCCGTTAGTCAATGACCAACGTGTCTACTTATCCATGCATGCTACCTTACCCCTCTCTTTCGGGAAGCGCGTCCCTGCGCTTCAGCATATCACCTCCCTCACACCTCTGGGCGCACGCGCTTCCGATGGCCTTACGGTCCCACAATCCCACTTCTGACACCAATGTAGCGAATTCGGGGGGCAGTCCGGGAGACCGTCGCCACAGCCTGGACGCGAACCCGTGGCTCCCACACAGCAAGCGACCACGTTAACCAGTCGACTAAAGGGTCCGACCCGTTAGTCAAGGACCAACGTGTCTACTTATCCATGCACGTTACAATATGCATGGCTTATGTCTCATTTAGAAAATTGCTGCCCCCCCCCCCGAAAAGGCCGCAAACAAATCTTAAATTCTCTGAATAGGATACTGCTCTAGCGGAGAGACACGATTGACAGTTTGTTTGTAGTCTCCACAGAGTCTAATTGAGCCATCCGGTTCAAAACTGGAACCACGGGACACGCCCACTGCGAGTGTTTGACTGGCATGATGATCTGCTCTTTTAACAGTCTGTTGATCTCTGCCTCCACTTTAGGGCCCATTGCGAATGGAACAGATCGTGGGCGGAAGAATCTGGGAGTGGCGTCAGGTGCAACATGGATTGTGGCCTGAACCCCCTTTAAGGTCCCAAGCTCATCCTTAAAAACATCCTCGTGCTTTGCAGGCACCTGTTGCAATGTCAGCTCTTCTACTTTCATATGCTTAATTTCGCCCCAATTAAGGTTTATTTGCTCTAGCCAACCTCTACCCAGCAGACTTGGACCAGTACCACCCACTACATAGAGTGGTAAGATTTCTGTTGGTTCTGGTATTGGACATTTACCTCTGCGACCCCTAACACCTTTATGCTTTCCTAAGTCTTTAATTTAATTGCTGAGGGCTTTAATGCAGGCTTTTTTGCACTTGTCCACTGCACCTTAAATGTTGACTCATTCATCAGAGTGATGCTACATCCGGTGTCCAGCTCAAAGTCCACCATTTTCCCATTGATTTGCATGTCCACTGTAAAGGGTTTCACTGTTGCATGGCTACTTTGTACGCTGTACATTGAAAGCGCTTGTCCCGAGCCCTCTGATTCGTCTGAATCAGCTGTGACATGATGTGAGCGGCTGCTGTGGCCTCTGTCCTACGCATTGCTACGGTGCCTTTGCTCTCTGCTCGTTTCAGTTTCACTGCGCTTGTTCTGGTTTCTACACGCCTGCGCAGTGTGGCCTGGTTTCCGACAGTCACCTCCTCTGAAGGCGTCCGCTGTTTACTCCGCATACGAGCCGATCCCGGAGCAGTTGTAAAAGCGTTTGTCCGTAACTGCGGTCTTGAGCTAATCTCCGCAGCTCTGCCACAGACTCAGCACCAGACCCGTTGGGCTTTCTCATGCGCGGATCCAATTTAAAGCACTGTACGGTTCCTCTGGGTCTGGGGTTAAAGTGGTCTTTCAGCAACGTCTCTTAACTCTGGGAAGGTGCGTTCTCCTGGCTTATCAAGGCTTAGGAAACTGCGCATGAGACGATCCGTTTGTGCACCGACAACGCTTATGAGAACAGAAGCCGGTTATGGACAGAGTCTAGTGGGAAGCCGGATGTGGGTATGTGTCCTTGCTGCTGCACTAGCGCCTCCTCTGAACGGTCGGGGCGCCTGTTCGGGGGGGAGGGGGAACTGGGGGGAATAGCGTGATCCTCCCACGTGCTACGTCCCCCTGGTGAAACTCCTCACTGTCAGGTGAAAAGAAGCGGCTGATGACTCCACATGTATTGGAGGAGATGTGGTAGTCTGCAGCCCTCCCCGGATCGGCAGAAGGGGTGAAGCAGAGACCGGGACGGCTTGGAATTGGACGGGTACAATTGGGAAGAAAAAAAAGAAGGTGGGGGGGGGTCCAAAAAAATTTTTTTTTTTAATTGTGATTTTTGCCATTTACGTTCCAGTCTCCTGCAGGCCCTCTTAAGAGCACGTGTCTCATCATTAAACCAGGGTGTAGGCCTCTTCAGTCGCCTGGCTCTGGTAGTGAGAGGTGTAACTGAATCGATGAGGCTAGAGAGGGCCACATGTAAGCCACTAGTGAGAGCTTCTACAGAGTCAGTCTCTACGCTGAAAGCAGACAAGACTTCAGGCAACTGCTGGCGAAATAACAGCAACAGTGGAGGGACCAATGTAGCAAGTGGCAATTACATCTGTGCTGACATTAACTGAACAGGGCAACAATGTTTCAAATGTAATGAGAAAAAGATCTGACATAGCAGATGTGGTTGGCAAGACAGCCAGATCAAAAACAGCTATCCCTTTAGATAAAACCAAATCAAAGGCGCAATGAGTCGACTCTCTATCAAACCGAGTGAACCCAAAAGTGTCAACAAGCTCCCGAAAGGATTTACTTAGAGGATCAGCAGCCTTACTCAGATGAATATTGAAATCAATAAAAATTAGAATCTCATCAGAATGAGTAACAAGACCTGAGACGAATTCTCCAAATTCTTCAAGACATATCAAAGAAGGTTGAATCACTTCATCTGGATACAACGTTTATTGACAGAAACGTTTCATCATCAACTAAGTGACATCTTCAGTCCCAGCTGACTGCAGGTGTCCCACCCTTCTAAACAATACAGTGGTATAACGACCCAAACCAACGACCAGTTTCATATGCAAATACGGTTGTGACCATTAACTAGAGTTTCAATGGCCATGTCATGTCATGACTGCGCTAACCAGTCAACTAAAGGGCTAACAGGTCAGACCCTTTAGCTGACAGGTTAGCGTAGTTGCCCTTGGTGCGGGAGACCCGGGTTCGCGTCCCGGCTGCGGCGGTTCCCGGCTGCCCCGGAATTCGCTACACTGGTTTCAGAAGTGGGATGGCGAGACCACCAGAAGCAAGTGTGCCCAGATGCGTGAGGGAGTTGATATGCTGGAGCGCGGGGACACGCTTCCCGAACGAGGGGGCTAGTGTAACGACCAAGTATGTGTAGACTCGCTAGGCTAGCCTTTGGCTAGCGGATCGGATCCTTTAATGGACTGGTTAACATAGTCACCCGTGGTGCAGGAGACCCGGGTTCGCGTCCCGACTGCCCCCCGAATTCCTTACATTGGTAGGGAGACTTGGACGGCTGGTGGCAAAAGGCTCCACACAAACAAGGCACAGGCACTCAACTTCATCTGATGAAGAGACACTTGGAGTCTTTCTTTTTATGTCTGCCTTCTTTTTCTTTGGTGTTTTAGATTATTATTGAGTATTATGTATTTGATTGTTATTATTTCTTTTGGAATATATTCAGTGGTGGTACGTAACGATGTAAAAGTAGTTTGTTACTTTACTTAAGTGTTTTTTCGGGGATCTGTACTTTATTTAAGAATGTTTTATTTGTGTCTACTTTCACTCTTACTCCACTCCAATTTTAAAATCAGGTACCGGTCCACCCTCGGGACATGCCCAAGACAGCGGTCATTACGCCATTTGGACTCTTCGAGTTCCTGCGGATGCCCTTCGGTCTCAAGGGGGCAGCACAGACGTTCCAGCGGCTGATGGACTCTGTGCTACGGGATATGCCGTTCTTGTTTGTTTACTTGGATGACATTCTCGTGGCCAGCATGTCCGCGGAGGAGCACCTGACGCAGCTCCAGCAGTTGTTCGAGCGGCTCAGTGCACATGGACTCATAGTCAACCCAGCCAAGTGCCAGTTCGGCCTGTCGTCCATCGACTTCCTCGGCCACCGCATCTCCCCACAAGGAGCCGTTCCACTTCCTGCCAGAGTGGACGCCGTCGCCAGTTTTCCACGCCCCCGCACTGTGAAGTCCCTGCAGGAGTTCCTGGGCATGGTGAACTTTTATAACAGGTTCATTCTCCAGCAGCTCACCGCATGCGGGCCTTGTACGAGGCCCTGTGGGGCAAGCAAGCCAAGGGCGAAATAGACTGGTCCCTGGGGATGGACGTAGCTTTCGACGATGCCAAGGCTGCGCTGGCCAATGCTGCTTTGCTGGCGCACCCGTCCCCCACTGCCCTGATTGCCCTCACGACCGACGCCTCTGACTATGCGGTCGGGGCGGTGTGCGAGCAGTGGGTGGGCGGCGCCTGGCAGCCCCTTGCCTTCTTTAGCAAACAGCTAAAGGACAACGAGTGGAAGTACAGCACCTTCGACCGGGAGCTCCTGGGTCTCTTCCTCTGCTCCCGACACTTCAGGTTCCTGTTGGAAGGCCGCCGTTTCACTGCCTTCGTCGACCACAAGCCGCTGACTTTTGCCATGGCCAAGTCCTCCGAACCGTGGTCTGGGCGCCAACAGCATCAGCTCTCTGCCATCTCGGAGTTTACCACGGACATCCGGCACGTGGCTGGCAAGGACAACTTGGTTGCTGACTGCCTCTCTTCACTTGGGACCCGATTACGCTGCCATGGCTGCAGACCACGCCTCTGACGCGGACATCCAGGCCTATCGGACGGCCGCTACGGGGCTGCGGTTGGAGGATGTGGTGTTTGACAGCACCAACGCCACGCTCCTCTGCGACGTTTCCACGGGCCAGCCCCGCCCCATGGTGCCCACCTTCTGGCGGCGCCGTGTTTTTGCCGTTATCCATGGCCTTTCCCACTCGGGTGTGAAGGCGTCCACTAAGCTGGTGGGGGCCAAGTTCATCTGGCCCGGCCTCAGGAAGGATGTCAAGGCCTGGGCTGACTCCTGCATGGCGTGCCAGCATTCCTGCCCCCTTGGCGCCATTCCTGGTGCCCGAGAGGCATTTTGACCATGTGAATGTGGACCTGGTGGGCCCCCTGCCCCCCTCCCACGGGTTCACTCACCTTCTCACCATGGTGGACAGGAGCACCAGGTGGCCGGAAGCTGTTCCCCTGTCATCGACCACGTCTACTGAGGTGGCCTGGGCGTTCATCGGGTCCTGGGTGGCCCGTTTTGTCACGCCGGCTGACCTCACCTCTGACAGGGGCCTGCAGTTCACGTCAGAGCTCTGGACTGCAGTCGCGGGGGGGGGGGCTGGGGGTGAAGCTCCACTGCACCACAGCATGCAACCCGCAGGGCAACGGACTTTGTGAGTGGTTTCATCGGTCTATGAAGGCCGCTCTTCGTGCCAGCCTCAGGGACAGCAACTGGGTTGATCGCCTCCCGTGGGTCATGCTCGGCCTTCGCTCCGCCCCCAAGGAAGACCTCCAGTCCTCATCTGCCGAGCTGATTTACGGCCAGCCGCTGTGTGTCCCGGGTGAGTTTCTCCCGGACGTCGTGGCCCCCTGGTCAGCAGCTTCTCATTGGGCTGTGGCCCGGGACAGTGCCAACGCTTTCACTCCGATCCCTACATCTCACCACTGCCTCCCTCAGTCCTACGTCCCCAAGGATCTGCTGTCGGCCAGGTACATCTTCATCTGCCATGACAGCCACCGTACCCCCCTGCAGCCCCCCTAGGACGGGCCCTTCCGCGTCCTGGAAGCGGGGCCTAAGAACTTTGTGGTGGACATGGGGGGCAAGCCGGAGCGGGTCTCGGTGGACCGTCTCAAGCCTTCCCATTTGGACCTGGGTGGGCCAGTCGAACTGGCCCTGCCCTCGCATCGTGGACGCCCCCCTTCTCAGGCCCCTGGCCCAGTCTCGGCCCCTGCCAGGGCTCCGGCTCTATCCCCTGCCCCTGCCCCTGCCCCCATACCCATTCAGCGCAGCCGTTTTGGCCGCCTGGTCCGTCCCCCGAGACATTGGCTGTTTCACCGAGTACTTTTGTGTTGCATTACTGTTTTGCGTTTTTTCGTGATGGTGAATTCTGGGGGGGCCTGTGTGGTGATACACATTTGAGGGTAGATTCACCAGGGGCTGCTGCTCCTTTAAGGCAGACATTTTAGAGTGCTGACGTAGACACTGCTTGGGGTTTCCGGGGAGCCATGTTTGCAGCAGCCTAGTGGTTAGATGGTTGCCACGAGGGATTGTGCTGTATCGGTGTTGCTGTGTGTGGCGAGTAAACAGAACTGACTTGACTCGATCTGTCCATCTCCTCATTCCTGCACTCCCACAATATAAATAAACAAATGAGCTGGCCAGTCATGTTTTTTGCAGCCTAATAGTATCTTCTGAAGATATTTCAAGTTAAAGGGATGGCTCAGCCTCATTGAACAATTCTTCAGTTACACAATAACAGAAACAAACTATGACTGGTAAAGGGAGAGAGCTGGCTGATATGATGGAGAGAAGGAGGGTAGGCATACTGTGTGTGCAAGAGACCAGTTGGAAGGGGAATAAGGCCAGGAGTATCGGAGGTGGGTTCAAACTCTTCTGCCATGGTGCAAATGGCAGGAGAAATGGGGTAGGGGTAATTCTGAATGTCAAGAGCGTGCTGGAGGTGAAGACAGTTGGACAGAGTGATGAGTATGAAGCTGGAAATTGAAGGTGTATTGCTGAATGTTATCAGTGCATATGCCCCGCAAGTTGGGTGTGAGATGGAAGAGAAAGAAGAATTCTGGAGGGAGTTGGATGACGTGATGGAGAGGGTACCCAAGGAGGAGAGTGATTGGAGTGGACTTCAATGGACATGTTGGTGAAGGGAACAGAGGTGATGAGGAGGTGATGGGTAGGTATGGAGTCAAGGAGAGAAATGTGGAAGGACGGATGGTGGTGGATTTTGCGAAAAGGCTGGAAATGGCTGTGGTGAATACATATTTCAAGAAGAGGGAGGAACACAGGGTGACGTACAAGAGTGGAGGAAAGTGCACACAGGTGGACTATATCTTATGTATAGAAGGCCCGATATAAAAAGGGATTGGAGACTGCAAGGTGGTGACAGGGGAGAACGTAGCTAGGCAGCATCGGGTGGTGGTCTGTAGGATGACTTTGGAGACCAAGAAGCGGAAGCGAGCGAAGGCAGAGCCGAAGATCAAATGGTGGAAGTTGAAGAAGGAAGACTGTTGTGTGGAGTTCAGGCAGGAGGTAAGACAGGCACTTACAGATGATGTTCCAAACAGCTTCTGTAAATGTGAGCAGCTTTTATAAGTGTAGCGCCTCCAGTGCAAACTAGGGGTAGCAGTAAAGGCGCTAACATCTAACCAGGTTCGGTGAGGGGTTTGCCTTGACTAACTCACGAGAGGAGTTGATGTGTAGTTGAACAGTTGACAATTTTATTGCCTCACAACAGCAAAATATACACAACGCTGACTTTTACATAAAAGAATTGAAACAAAACAACATAGAGCTCTTTAAAGTAAATGAAATAATAAACCAAAGAAAACCTCGTTCAAATCACAACGCTCAATGAGTGTTAGCAGTTTGAGATGAAAGAAAGTTCAGCTCCTTGTCCTTGAGTGGATGTGTTGGTCCAAGAGTTCAGTTCCTGATCCGTGAGTGTACTGGATATACTTCAGCGAGGACTGTCGTTGAAGTATATCCCACCCACCCATGCTTAACCCTAACCCCAACCCCAACCCTATTCCCCCCTGCCCAACCCCAGATCCCACAGTTAATCAAACAACCCAAGCGGTGGTCGGGATTAAACGTTCGACGTTCAACAAGCCCCGTTCTGCGGGCTGCATCCAGCTGTACTTGGTAGTGTCCGTTGTAGTGCATCACACTGAACGCAAGATGACGCCATTGGAAAACAATAAAGCGCAAATCCACCAAACCAAAGAGCATAATTTGTCTTGAATGGTTCCCAAGTGAGACCGGAGCCCAGGTCATGAAGGATAGCGCTTGAAATATATCACTCCGAATGATTATGATCCTGGCATGTCATAGACGGTCTGGAATAAATGCATTTTCCAAGTTGCTGTCGTGGTTTATCATCTCTTCAGTCACTTTATTTTTCTCTTCTGAGTTCTTAATTTAGTCATATTACTCAACAGTGCAATCTCTATGCGCAAAACTTGAAATGTGATCAGATGGAGTCGACTTGACGCCATGCTCTTATTTAAAAGGTTTCTCAGAAACCTCACAGGACGAACATGTCAAGTACATTCAGTAATGTACTTTTACGTAGACGTAAAAGAGTAATATGACAATACACAACCACCAAAACCTCGCCAGAGCTGCGTAACCAATTAATCCCCGTGACTTTGGTGTGTGGATTGGGTCATAAGCAATTATGGCATGAAACAGGCTTGTACTGTCTCATAAAGAATTTACTTGACTCACTAGATTTATATATATATATATATATATATATATATATATATAAATATTTCTATTTGTTTTCCCCCTATTCAAAAAAGATACAAAAAGATACAATATGACAAAAAAGATACAAAATTACACAATGAGATACGTACAATAAGATGCAATATGATAGAAAGATACAAAAAGAAACAATATGACAATACAAAAAAAGACACAAAATGATACGATAACATACATCCAATATGATACAGTATCGACAAAAAAGATACAAAAAGAAACAATGTGACAACACAAAGAAGATACAATACGATAAAACAGACACAATGAGAGAATTTAAAGTGGGCACGTGAGCGAATTGGTGATGGTGAAGGAGGAGAAAAAGAGAGAGAGAGCGGAAAAAGAAAGGCAGACCGGGTGTTGATATGGTCCATAAAGGTTGGATGACGTCAACGAGCCGTGCGGTAAGTAGGAGAGACGGCCTCCTGCAAACATTTTACACTTGTTGGACCAAAGGGATGTCGCCAGCGTGCGTCTGAGGTGAGGTTGGTTTTTATTTTACAAATTTGGTTTGAAATCGTTTCATGAGTTTTGCCGCCTCGCGTTTTTCCAAGAAAACACGTTTTATTAATCAGTCGAAACTTGTCTGCCATGGCTTTGTCTTTCAGCTGTATTGATTACAAATGAGGTGATTGGTGTGTGTGTGTGTGTGTGTGTGTGCGTGTGTGCGCGTGTGAAATGCTTTAAAAAAGCATTGCTTAATTTTTCACCTAAAATAGCTCACAAACCGTGCAGCTGTAGTTAGGTTACTTATACCCCCCCCCCCTCTCTCTCTCTCTGTCTCGCGCTCTCGCTCGCGCTCTCCCTCTCTCTCGCTCGCGCTCTCCCTCTCCCTGCAGGAGAACAGGAGAAGCAGTTTCACGGAAGGTGGGTTTTCTTCTCGCCGAGTCCCTGCAGGACCACCGTCATGGGGCTGATAGACGCGCTCCGGCAGTCCCAGCTGCTGGTGTGGCTGAGAGAGGAGCGACAGTCCAGGAAACTGATCCTCTTCATCGTCTTCGTCGCCTTGCTCCTGGACAACATGCTGCTCACTGTAGTCGGTAGGAGAAAGTGCTCTTCACACCTGTCAGGGATCCTTAAGCTGAGCTAAATAACGGTGTCCTTTTTAATTAGATGCAATTAATTGTGTGTCTGTTGTGTGTGTGTGTGTGTGTGTGTGTGGTTCACTCTGCCAAACGACTAACCTAAATAAACTTGAGCAGTAATCCCAGGGGGACGCCTGTAGAATTAGAATTAAGATGAAATATTGGCTTATTTTGGGCGATCTTCACCTTAAATTGAGCTGAAAGTGGCCTGCTGTGTTGCCTCCTGATTTGCATAAACCTGATTTTGCTCTGGGGGGGATTTCTGTGCACAGACATGAAAATGCACCTTCCCCCCCCCTTCATTCACTTACACAAATTAGGGTTATCAGCAAATGAGCCTCCTCATGCAGGATGCCGAACACGTGCCATACAGGAAAACGCGTTGGGGGGGGGGGGCCGGGGGGTCGCCTTGTTGAACAGCCTTCTTCTCTCCAGTGATAGCCACTACATTGGCAGTGCTGACAGTCTGGAGACACAACTGGATTAAAATGTAAAACAATTACACAAGCTCACTGCCAGTACAAACCAGTTCAGACCAGGACCGAGTGCATCTAAGCCAACCAAACTTACTTCGCCGAGCTGTGATGACGAATACATTCACTCACACACTGGCCCCGTGTTGTGGGAACGTCTTCGTTATCACGGCTGTTTGGGTTACTTTAGTTACTTTGTTTCTGTTGTTGTTGTTGTGTTATTGTTGTTTTTGTCTGTAGTGTTCTTGATCCGTTTTTCTTTTATGTATTTACGTTTTCTTCAGTGTAAAGTGTGTTGAAATGCACTGAAATTAACTTGATTTGACTTCTTGCTCCTTAAGGCACATATTCCAACGTCACCCCCGCCATCACGGACCCAAACCAGACCCAACCTAGACCAAAACCTGACAGAACCAGACCAAAACCTGACCAAAACCTGACCAGACCAAACCAGACAAAACGAGACCAAAACCAGACCAAACCAGACCAAAACCAGACCAAAGCAGACCAAAACGTAAGGTGCACACGTGTCTTTGACAGACGCACAAATGGGCTCTGGTGGAGGACTGAGCGGACGTCTCTGCAGCACCTGTATCATTAAGGAAGGTCTCCATGCACCAGAACTGTCCGAGTTTGTTACTCTAATAATCCTCCGTCTCTAAGATACGTGGCCGGGATTTCATTTTATGAACTTAATCCATGAATGAACGAATGAACGAATGAACGTGATCCACTCCTGCTTTGCTTTGCAGTGACCCAGTATCTTCTGGCATTTCAGCAGAGCCGGTTCACTTGGGCCAAATGAGCAGTACTAGAGGTTGTATGTTTTCACAGTTCCTGTCCTCCTCCTTTCCTCTGTGTGCATGTCAGTGCCCATCATTCCCAGCTACCTGTACGCCATAGATGAGGCGTCCACCCCTGTGGTGAAGAACATCACACCCTCGCCGCACGACCGCCCCACCAGGACCTTTCACAGCATCGTGTCTCTGTACGACAACACCGTTCGGGTGACCGGTGGGAACGCCACGGCCTGGTCCGCGGATCAGAGTCTCCTGCCCACCACTGGTACGCCGGCCCCGCAGGCCGCCGGCAACTCCTCTGACTGCCCCAAGTCAAACGGCAAGCTGCTCAATGAGAACGTCAAGGTGGGACTGCTGTTTGCTTCCAAAGCCACCGTGCAGCTCATCACCAACCCCTTCATCGGCCCACTCACCAACAAGTGAGTTCTGTTACCCTAGTCGAGTGCTGTGTGTGTGTGTGTGTGTGTGTGTGTGTGTGTGTGTGTGTTAATTCTAAGGGGTTCCATTTTCTGTGAACTGGTTTTATTGGAACTGGGCAAGGGAGGTGAACTAGAGTTGATTTTCAACTACAACCGCCCCTTAAAGCCAAGTCTATCATGTCTATCTTCAACTCTATCTTCAACTTTATCATCTCTATCTTCAACTCTATCTTCTCTGTCTTCACCTCTATCATCTCTATCTTCACCTCTATCATCTCTATCTTCAACTTCATCTTCTCTGTCTTCATCTTTATCTTCTCTATCTTCCTTATACCCAACTCTATCATCTCTATCTTCCTTATACCCAACTCTATCTTCACCTCTATCATCTCTATCTTCACCTCTATCATCTCTATCTTCACCTCTATCATCTCTATCTTCACCTCTATCATCTCTATCTTCCTTATACCCAACTCTACCTTCAACTCTATCTTCTCTATCTTCACCTCTATCATCTCTATCTTCCTTATACCCAACTCTATCTTCAACTCTATCTTCTCTGTCTTCACCTCTATCATCTCTATCTTCACCTCTATCTTCCTTATACCCAACTCTATCATCTCTATCTTCACCTCTATCTTCCTTATACCCAACTCTATCTTCTCTATCTTCAACTCTATCATCTCTATCTTCACCTCTATCATCTCTATCTTCAACTTCGTCTTCTCTGTCTTCATCTTTATCTTCTCTATCTTCCTTATACCCAACTCTATCTTATCTATCTTCCTTATACCCAACTCTATCTTCTCTATCTTCCTTATACCCAACTCTATCTTCCTTATACCCAACTCTATCATCTCTATCTTCCTTATACCCAACTCTATCTTCTCTATCTTCCTTATACCCAACTCTATCTTCTCTATCTTCCTTATACCCAACTCTATCATCTCTATCTTCCTTATACCCAACTCTATCATCTCTTTCTTCAACTTCATCTTCTCTTTCTTCAACTCTATCTTCTCTATCTTCCTTATACCCAACTCTATCTTCTCTATCTTTCTTATACCCAACTCTATCATCTCTATCTTCTCTATCTTCACCTCTATCATCTCTATCTTCAACTTCATCTTCTCTGTCTTCAACTCTATCTTCTCTAGCTTCTCTATCTTCAGCTCTATCGACTATCTTCATCTTTATCTTTTCTATCTTCAATGCTGTCTTCTCTATCTTCAGCTCTATCTTCATCTTTATCTTTTCTATCTTCATCTTTATCTTCACCTCTATCATCTCTATCTTCAGCTCTATCGACTCTATCTTTATCTTTTCTATCTTCTCTATCTTCAACTCTATCATCTCTATCTTCAACTTCATCTTCTCTGTCTTCATCTTTATCTTCTCTATCTTCCTTATACCCAACTCTGTCTTCTCTATCTTCACCTCTATCATCTCTATCTTCAACTTCATCTTCTCTGTCTTCAACTCTATCTTCTCTCTTCCTTATACCCAACTCTATCTTCTCTAGCTTCATCTTTATCTTCTCTATCATCTCTGTCTTCCTTATACCCAACTCTATCATCTCTATCTTCAACTTCATCTTCTCTGTCTTCAACGCTGTCTTCTCTATCTTCAACTCTATCTTCATCTTTATCTTCTCTATCATCTCTATCTTCGTTATACCCAACTCTATCATCTCTATCTTCTGGCACTGCAATCAATCCGGCCATTGTCAAGAGGTGTATGTGTGTCTGCGTTTTTATGCTTATGTTTGCACCTGTACACTCTTTGTGTGTGTGTGTGTTCCCATAAGTATATGAATATTCTATGCTCCATACATGTTTCAGTTGTCTATTTGCATTTGTCACTGTGTATGTCTGAGCACGCACATGTGTGTGTTTTCCATGAATACATGTGTGTGTCTCATGAGCCACAAGTTGTCTGATTTACATATTTGTGCATATCGTAGGGCGTGTCTGCTGTATGACAGGGCTGCATGACAACAAGTGCAGTAATCAGAACGTCTGTCACTGTATGTGTTGGGTCAACTCTGCTGGAAACTCCCTTGCCTACCAACACGAGGATCGCTGGTTCGAATCCCTGCGTTACCTTCGGCTTGGTCGGGCGTCCCTACAGACACAATTGGCCATGTCTGCGGGTGGGAAGCCGGATGTGTGCATGTGTCCTGGTCACTGCACTAGCGCCTCCTCTGGTCGGTCAGAGCGCCTGTTCTGGGTGGGGGGGGGGATAGTGTGATCCTCCCATACGCTACGTCCCCCTGGGGGAACTCCTCACTGTCAGGTGAAAAGAAGCGGCTGGTGACTCCACATGTATGGGAGGAGGCGTGTGGTAGTCTGCAGCCCTCCCCGGATCGGCTGAGGGGGTGGAGCCAGGGCGGCTCAGAGGAGTGGGGTAATTGGCCGGATATAATTGGGGAGAAGAAAGGGGGGAAAATCCAAAAAGAGAAACTCTGCTGGAAACACGGGTCACTGCGACAAGCATGAGGGCATTGGGCGGATGTTTAATGTGAACATGTTTCATCAAAGTTTAAGACTCCTTAACAGCCCTTAACTCGTCAAACAGCGAGGACGTGGTACACACCAGTCTGCCTGTGGTTCTGACAGCCTGGCACCACTGATTATGCTGGGTAAATGGCATTAATCCTCAAGTGGAGAGGGGGAAGATGGAGCGAGCATGTGTCAGTGATGACAGGTTGACTCTGAGGTCAGAGAAGCTTCGGGTAGCCCACGGCGGTGGTCATGATTCACGGTCCCCCTCGTGTTCAGAGAGCCAGTCAAAGGTCAATGCACAATAACATTTAAGCTGTTATGTGAAGGAACATCTGCAACAGATGGGAAGGAGCAGTGACAGACTCCTCCAGATGTGGAAGACACATCCACTGCTGCATGGACCGTGGTAACCATGATGGTCTGGTGTGGTTTTGTGTGTGGTAACCATGATGGTCTGGTGTGGTTTTGTGTGTGGTAACAATGATGGTCTAGTGTGGTTTTGTGTGTGGTAACCATGATGGTCTGGTGTGGTTCTGTGTGGTAACCATGATGGTCTGGTCTGTTTTTGTGTGTGGTAACCATGACGGTCTAGTGTGGTTTTGTGTGTGGTAACCATGATGGTCTGGTGTGGTCTTGTGTGTGGTAACCATGATGGTCTGGAGTGGTCTTGTGTGTAGTAACCATGATGGTCTAGTGTGGTTTTCTGTGTGGTAACCATGATGGTCTGGTCTGGTTTTGTGTGTGGTAACCATGATGGTCTGGTCTGGTTTTGTGTGTGGTAACCATGATGGTCTGGTCTGGTTTTGTGTGTGGTAACCATGATGGTCTGGTGTGGTTTTGCGTGGTAACCATGATGGTCTGGTCTGGTTCTGTGTGGTCACCATGATGATCTGGTGTGGTTTTGTGTGGTAACCATGATGGTCTGCTGTGGTTTTATGTGGTAACCAAGATGGTCTGGTCTGGTTTTGTGTGTGGTAACCATGATGGTCTGGGGTGGTTTGTGTGGTAACCATGATGGTCTGCTGTGGTTTTATGTGGTAACCATGATGGTCTGGTCTGGTTTTGTGTGTGGTAACCATGATGGTCTGGGGTGGTTTGTGTGGTAACCATGATGGTCTGGTGTGGTTTTGTGTGTAGTAACCATGATGGTCTGGTGTGGTTTTGTGTGTAGTAACCATGATGGTCTGGTGTGGTTGCGTGTGGTAACCATGATGGTCTGGTGTGGTTTTGTGTGGTAACCATGATGGTCTGGTGTGGTAACCATGATGGTTTGGTGTGGTTTTGTGTGGTAACCATGATGGTCTGGTGTGGTTCTGTGTGGTAACCATGATGGTGTGGTGTGGTTTTGTGTGTGGTAACCATGATGGTCTGGTGTGGTTTTGTGTGGTACTCATGATGGTCTGGAGTGGTTTTGTGTGGTAACCATGATGGTCTGGTGTGGTCTTGTGTGTGGTAACCATGATGGTCTGGGGTGGTTTTGTGTGTGGTAACCATGATGGTTTTGTGTGGTAACCATGATGGTCTGGTGTGGTTTTGTGTGGTAACCATGATGGTCTGGTGTGGTCTTGTGTGTGGTAACCATGTTGGTCTGGTGTGGTTTTGTGTGTGGTACTCATGATGGTCTGGGGTGGTTTTGTGTGGTAACCATGATGGTCTGGTGTGGTCTTGTGTGTGGTAACCATGATGGTCTGGGGTGGTTTTGTGTGTGGTAACCATGATGGTTTTGTGTGGTAACCATGATGGTTTGGTGTGGTTTTGTGTGGTAACCATGATGGTCTGGTGTGGTCTTGTGTGTGGTAACCATGATGGTCTGGGGTGGTTTTGTGTGGTAACCGCGATGGTCTGGTGTGGTTTGTGTGTGGTACTCGTGATGGTCTGGTGTGGTTTGTGTGTGGTAACCGTGATGGTCTGGTGTGGTTTGTGTGTGGTACTCATGATGGTCTGGTGTGGTTTTGTGTGTGGTACTCATGATGGTCTGGGGTGGTTTTGTGTGGTAACCGTGATGGTCTGGTGTGGTTTGTGTGTGGTACTCATGATGGTCTGGTGTGGTCTTGTGTGTGGTAACCGTGATGGTCTGGTGTGGTTTGTGTGTGGTACTCATGATGGTCTGGGGTGGTTTTGTGTGGTAACCATGATGGTCTGGTGTGGTTTTGTGTGTGGTAACCATGATGGTCTGGTGTGGTTTTGTGTGTGGTAACCATGATGGTCTGGTGTGGTTTGTGTGTGGTACTCATGATGGTCTGGGGTGGTTTTGTGTGGTAACCATGATGGTCTGGTGTGGTCTTGTGTGTGGTAACCATGATGGTCTGGTGTGGTTTTGTGTGGTAACCATGATGGTCTGGTGTGGTTTTGTGTGGTAACCATGATGGTCTGGTGTGGTCTTGTGTGTGGTAACCATGATGGTCGGGTGTGGTTTTGTATGGTAACCATGATGGTCTGGTGTGGTTTTATCTGGTAACCATGATGGTCTGGTCTGGTTTTGTGTGTGGTAACCATGATGGTATAGGGTGGTTTGTGTGGTAACCATGATGGTCTGGTCTGGTTTTGTGTGTGGTAACCATGATGGTCTGGTGTGGTTGCGTGTGGTAACCATGATGGTCTGGTGTGGTTTTATGTGGTAACCATGATGGTCTGGTTTTGTGTGTGGTAACCATGATGGTCTGTTCTGGTTTTGTGTGTGGTAACCATGATGGTCTGGTGTGGTTTTGTGTGTGGTAACCATGATGGTCTGGTGTGGTTTTATGTGGTAACCATGATGGTCAGGGGTGGTTTTGTGTGTGGTAACCATGATGGTTTTGTGTGGTAACCATGATGGTCTGGTGTGGTTTTGTGTGGTAACCATGATGGTCTGGTGTGGTCTTGTGTGTGGTAACCATGATGGTCTGGTGTGGTTTTGTGTGTGGTAACCATGATGGTTTTGTGTGGTAACCATGATGGTCTGGTGTGGTTTTGTGTGTGGTACTCATGATGGTCTGGGGTAGTTTTGTGTGGTAACCGTGATGGTCTGCTGTGGTCTTGTGTGTGGTAACCATGATGGTCTGGGGTGGTTTTGTGTGGTAACCATGATGGTCTGGTGTGGTCTTGTGTGTGGTAACCGTGATGGTCTGGTGTGGTTTTGTGTGTGGTAACCGTGATGGTCTGGTGTGGTTTTGTGTGTGGTAACCGTGATGGTCTGGTGTGGTCTTGTGTGTGGTAACCATGATGGTCTGGTGTGGTTTTGTGTGTGGTAACCATGATGGTTTTGTGTGGTAACCATGATGGTCTGGTGTGGTTTTGTGTGTGGTACTCATGATGGTCTGGGGTGGTTTTGTGTGGTAACCGTGATGGTCTGGTGTGGTCTTGTGTGTGGTAACCATGATGGTCTGGTGTGGGTTTGTGTGTGGTACTCATGATGGTCTGGGGTGGTTTTGTGTGGAAACCATGATGGTCTGGTGTGGTCTTGTGTGTGGTAACCATGATGGTCTGGTGTGGTCTTGTGTGTGGTAACCATGATGGTCTGGTGTGGTCTTTTGTGTGTGGTACTCATGATGGTCTGGGGTGGTTTTGTGTGTGGTAACCATGATGGTCTGGTGTGGTTTTGTGTGTGGTACTCATGATGGTCTGGGGTGGTTTTGTGTGTGGTAACCATGATGGTCTGGGGTGGTTTTGTGAGTGGTAACCATGATGGTTTTGTGTGGTAACCATGATGGTCTGGTGTGGTTTTGTTTGGTAACCATGATGGACTGGTGTGGTCTTGTGTGTGGTAACCATGATGGTCTGGTGTGGTTTTGTGTGTGGTACTCATGATGGTCTGGGGTGGTTTTGTGTGGTAACCGTGATGGTCTGGTGTGGTCTTGTGTGTGGCAACCATGATGGTCTGGTCTCGTTTTGTGTGGTAACCATGATGGTCTGGTGTGGTTTTGTGTGTGGTAACCATGATGGTCTGCTGTGGTTTTGTGTGTGGTAACCATGATGGTCTGCTGTGGTTTTGTGTGTGGTAACCATGATGGTGTGGTGTGGTTTTGTGTGTGGTAACCATGATGGTCTGGTGTGGTCTTGTGTGTGGTAACCGTGATGGTCTGGTGTGGTCTTGTGTGTGGTAACCGTGATGGTCTGGTCTGGTTTTGTGTGTGGTAACCATGATGGTTGTGTGTGGTAACCATGATGATCTGGTGTGGTTTTGTGTGTGGTACTCATGATGGTCTGGGGTGGTTTTGTGTGGTAACCGTGATGGTCTGCTGTGGTCTTGTGTGTGGTAACCATGATGGTCTGGTGTGGTTTTGTGTGTGGTAACCATGATGGTCTGGGGTGGTTTTGTGTGGTAACCATGATGGTCTGGTGTGGTCTTGTGTGTGGTAACCATGATGGTTTTGTGTGGTAACCATGTTGGTCTGGTGTGGTTTTGTGTGTGGTACTCATGATGGTCTGGGGTGGTTTTGTGTGTTAACCGTGATGGTCTGGTGTGGTCTTGTGTTTGGTAACCATGATGGTCTGGTGTGGTTTTTTGTGTGGTACTCATGATGGTCTGGGGTGGTTTTGTGTGGTAACCATGATGGTCTGGTGTGGTCTTGTGTGTGGTAACCATGATGGTCTGGTGTGGTCTTGTGTGTGGTAACCATGATGGTCTGGTGTGGTCTTTTGTGTGTGGTACTCATGATGGTCTGGGGTGGTTTTGTGTGTGGTAACCATGATGGTCTGGTGTGGTTTTGTGTGTGGTACTCATGATGGTCTGGCGTGGTTTTGTGGGTGGTAACCATGATGGTCTGGGGTGGTTTTGTGAGTGGTAACCATGATGGTTTTGTGTGGTAACCATGATGGTCTGGTGTGGTTTTGTTTGGTAACCATGATGGTCTGGTGTGGTTTTGTGTGTGGTACTCATGATGGTCTGGGGTGGTTTTGTGTGGTAACCGTGATGGTCTGGTGTGGTCTTGTGTGTGGCAACCATGATGGTCTGGTCTCGTTTTGTGTGGTAACCATGATGGTCTGATGTGGTTTTGTGTGTGGTAACCATGATGGTCTGGTGTGGTTTTGTGTGTGGTAACCATGATGGTCTGGTGTGGTTTTGTTGGTAACCATGATGGTCTGGTGTGGTTTTGTGTGTGGTAACCGTGATGGTCTGGTGTGGTTTTGTGTGTGGTAACCGTGATGGTCTGGTCTGGTTTTGTGTGTGGTAACCGTGATGGTCTGGTCTGGTTTTGTGTGTGGTAACCGTGATGGTCTGGTGTGGTTTTTTGTGTGGTAACCGTGATGGTCTGGTGTGGTTTTGTGTGTGGTAACCGTGATGGTCTGGTGTGGTTTTGTGTGTGGTAACCGCGATGGTCTGGTGTGGTTTTGTGTGTGGTAACCGCGATGGTCTGGTGTGGTTTTGTGTGTGGTAACCGTGATGGTCTGGTGTGGTTTTGTGTGGTAACCGTGATGGTGTGGTGTGGTTTTGTGTGGTAACCGTGATGGTCTGGTGTGGTTTTGTATGGTAACCGTGATGGTCTGGTGTGGTTTTGTGTGGTAACCGTGATGGTCTGGTGTGGTTTTGTGTGGTAACCGTGATGGTCTGGTGTGGTTTTGTGCGTGGTAACCGTGATGGTCTGGTGTGGTTGTGTGTGGTAACCATGATGGTCTGGTGTGGTTTTGTGTGGTAACCATGATGGTCTGGTGTGGTTTTGTGTGTGGTAACCATGATGGTCTGGTGTGGTTTTGTGCGTGGTAACCATGATGGTCTGGTGTGGTTGTGTGTGGTAACCATGATGGTCTGGTGTGGTTTTGTGTGGTAACCATGATGGTCTGGTGTGGTTTTGTGTTGTAGGTAACCATGATGGTCTGGTCTGGTTTTGTGTGTGGTAACCATGATAGTCTGGTCTGGTTTTGTGTGTGGTAACCATGATGTTCGGGTCTGGTTTTGTGTGTGGTAACCATGATGGTCTGGTCTGGTTTTGTGCGTGGTAACCATGATGGTCTGGTCTGGTTTTGTGTGTGGTAACCATGATGGTCTAGTCTGGTTTTGTGTGTGGTAACAATGATGGTCTGGTCTGGTTTTGTGTGGTAACCATGATGGTCTAGTGTGGTTTTGTGTGTGGTAACCATGATGGTCTGGTGTGGTTTTGTGTGTGGTAACCATGATGGTCTGGGGTGGTTTTGTGCGGTAACCATGATGGTCTGGTGTGGTTTTGTGTGTGGTAACCATGATGGTCTGGGGTGTTCTTGTGTGTGGTAACCACGATGGTCTGGTCTGGTTTTGTGTGTGGTAACCATGATGGTCTGGGGTGTTCTTGTGTGTGGTCACCATGATGGTCTGGTCTGGTTTTGTGTGGTAACCATGATGGTCTGGTGGTTTTGTGTGTGGTAACCATGATGGTCTGGTGGTTTTGTGTTTGGTAACCATGATGGTCTGGTTTGGTTTTGTGTGTGGTAACCATGATGGTCTAGTGTGGTTTTTTGTGTGGTAACCATGATGGTCTAGTGTGGTTTTTTGTGTGGTAACCATGATGGTCTGGTGTGGTTTTGTGTGTGGTAACCATGATGGTGTGGTGTGGTTTTGTGTGGTAACCATGATGGTCTGTTGTGGTTTTGTGTGTGGTAACCATGATGGTCTGTTGTGGTTTTGTGTGTGGTAACCATGATGGTCTGGGGTGGTTTTGTGCGGTAAAAATGATGGTCTGGTGTGGTTTTGTGTGTGGTAACCATGATGGTCTGGGGTTTTCTTGTGTGTGGTAACCATGATGGTCTGGGGTGGTCTTGTGTGTGGTAACCATGATGGTCCGGTCTGGTTTTGTATGTGGTAATCATGATGGTCCGGTCTGGTTTTGTGTGTGGTAACCATGATTGTCTGGGGTTGTTTTGTGTGGTAACCATGATGGTCTGGGGTGGTTTTGTGTGGTAACCATGATGGTCCGGTCTGGTTTTGTCTGTGGTAACCATGATGGTCTGGTCTGGTTTTGTGTGTGGTAACCATGATGGTCTGGGGTGGTTTTGTGTGGTAACCGTGTTGGCCTGGTGTGGTTTTGTGTGTGGTAACCATGATGGTCTGGTCTGGTTTTGTGTGTGGTAACCATGATGGTCTGGTCTCGTTTTGTGTGTGGTAACCATGATGGTCTGGGTTGGTTTTGTGTGGTAAGCATGATGGTCTGAGGTGGTTTTGTGTGGTAACCATGATGGTCTGGTGTGGTCTTGTGTGTGGTAACCATGATGGTCTGCTGTGGATTTCTGTGTGGTAACCATGATGGTCTGGTGTGGTTTTGTGTGGTAACCATGATGGTCTGGTGTGGTCTTGTGTGTGGTAACCATGATGGTCTGGTCTGGTTTTGTGTGTGGTAACCATGATGGTCTGGTCTGGTTTTGTGTGTGGTAACCATGATGGTCTGGGGTGGTTTTGTGTGGTAACCATGTTGGCCTGGTGTGGTTTTGTGTGTGGTAACCATGATGGTCTGGTCTGGTTTTGTATGTGGTAACCATGATGGTCTGGTCTCGTTTTGTGTGTGGTAACCATGATGGTCTGGGTTGGTTTTGTGTGGTAACCATGATGGTCTGGGGTGGTTTTGTGTGGTAACCATGATGGTCCGGTCTGGTTTTGTCTGTGGTAACCATGATGGTCTGGTCTGGTTTTGTGTGTGGTAACCATGATGGTCTGGGGTGGTTTTGTGTGGTAACCATGTTGGCCTGGTGTGGTTTTGTGTGTGGTAACCATGATGGTCTGGTCTGGTTTTGTGTGTGGTAACCATGATGGTCTGGTCTCGTTTTGTGTGTGGTAACCATGATGGTCTGGGTTGGTTTTGTGTGGTAAGCATGATGGTCTGGGGTGGTTTTGTGTGGTAACCATGATGGTCTGGTGTGGTTTTGTGTATGGTAACCATGACGGTCTGGTGTGGTTTTGTGTATGGTAACCATGATGGTCTGGGGTGGTTTTGTATGGTAGCCATGATGGTCTGGTGTGGTTTTGAGTGTGGTAACCATGATGGTCTGGTGTGGTTTTGTGTGTGGTAACCATGATGGTCTGGTGTGGTTTTGTGTGTGGTAACCATGATGGTCTGGTGTGGTTTTGTGTGTGGTAGCCATGATGGTCTGGTGTGGTTTTGTGTGTGGTAGCCATGATGGTCTAGTGTGGTTTTGTGTGTGGTAACCATGATGGTCTGTTGTGGTTTTGTGTGTGGTAACCATGATGGTCTGGTCTGGTTTTGTGTGTGGTAACCATGATGGTCTGGGGTGGTTTTGTGTGGTAACCGTGATGGTCTGGTGTGGTTTTGTGTGTGGTAACCATGATGGTCTGTTGTGGTTTTGTGTGTGGTAAACATGATGGTCTGGTGTGGTTGTGTGTGGTAACAATGATGGTCTGGTCTGGTTTTGTGTGTGGTAACCATGATGGTCTGGTGTGGTTCTGTGTGGTAACCATGATGGTCTGGTCTGGTTTTGTGTGTGGTAGCCATGATGGTCTGGTGTGGTTTTGTGTGTGGTAACCATGATGGTCTGGTTTTGTGTGTGGTAACCATGATGGTCTGGTCTGGTTTTGTGTGTGGTAACCATGATGGTCTGGTCTGGTTTTGTGTGTGGTAACCATGATCGTCTGTTGTGGTTTTGTGTGTGGTAACCATGATGGTCTGGTGTGGTTGTGTGTGGTAACCATGATGGTATGGTGTGGTAACCATGATGGTCTGGGGTGGTTTTGTGTGTGGTAACCATGATGGTCTGGTGTGGTTTTGTGTGTGGTAACCATGATGGTCTGGTGTGGTTTTGTGTGTGGTAACCATGATGGTCTGGGGTGGTTTTGTGTGTGGTAACCATGATGGTCTGTTGTGGTCTTGTGTGTGGTAACCATGATGGTGTGGTCTGGTTTTGTGTGTGGTAACCATGATGGTCTGGTGTGGTTTTGTGTGTGGTAACCATGATGGTCTGGTGTGGTCTTGTGTGGTGTTGTGTGTGGTAACCGTGATGGTCTGGTGTGGTCTTGTGTGTGGTAACCATGTTGGTCTGGTGTGGTTTTGTGTGGTAACCATGTTGGTCTGGTGTGGTTTTGTGTGGTAACCATGTTGGGCTGGTGTGGTTTTGTGTGTGGTAACCGTGATGGTCTGGTGTGGTTTTGTGTGTGGTAACCATGTTGGTCTGGTGTGGTTTTGTGTGTGGTAACCATGATGGTCTGGGGTGGTTTTGTGTGGTAACCATGATTGTCTGGGGTGGTTTTGTGTGGTAACCATGATGGTCTGGGATGGTTTTGTGTGGTAACCATGATGGTCTATTGAGGTTTTGTGTGGTAACCATGATGGTCTGGGGTGGTTTTGTGTGGTAACCATGATGGTCTGGTGTGGTATTGTGTGTGGTAACCATGATGGTCTAGTGTGGTTTTATGTGGTAACCATGATGGTCTGGTGGGGTCTTGTGTGTGGTAACCATGATGGTCTGGTCTGGTCTTGTGTGTGGTAACCATGATGGTCTGGTGTGCTCTTGTGTGTGGTAACCATGATGGTCTGGTGTGGTTTTGTGTTTGGTAACCATGATGGTCTGGTCTCGTTTTGTGTGTGGTAACCATGATGGTCTAGTGTGGTTTTATGTGGTAACCATGATGGTCTGGTGTGGTCTTGTGTGGTAACCATGATGGTCTGGGGTGGTTTTGTGTGGTAACCATGATGGTCCGGTCTGGTTTTGTCTGTGGTAACCATGATGGTCTGGTCTGGTTTTGTGTGTGGTAACCATGATGGTCTGGGGTGGTTTTGTGTGGTAACCATGTTGGCCTGGTGTGGTTTTGTGTGTGGTAACCATGATGGTCTGGTCTGGTTTTGTGTGTGGTAACCATGATGGTCTGGTCTCGTTTTGTGTGTGGTAACCATGATGGTCTGGGTTGGTTTTGTGTGGTAAGCATGATGGTCTGGGGTGGTTTTGTGTGGTAACCATGATGGTCTGGTGTGGTTTTGTGTATGGTAACCATGACGGTCTGGTGTGGTTTTGTGTATGGTAACCATGATGGTCTGGGGTGGTTTTGTGTGGTAGCCATGATGGTCTGGTGTGGTTTTGAGTGTGGTAACCATGATGGTCTGGTGTGGTTTTGTGTGTGGTAACCATGATGGTCTGGTGTGGTTTTGTGTGTGGTAACCATGATGGTCTGGTGTGGTTTTGTGTGTGGTAGCCATGATGGTCTAGTGTGGTTTTGTGTGTGGTAACCATGATGGTCTGTTGTGGTTTTGTGTGTGGTAACCATGATGGTCTGGTCTGGTTTTGTGTGTGGTAACCATGATGGTCTGGGGTGGTTTTGTGTGGTAACCATGATGGTCTGGTGTGGTTTTGTGTGTGGTAACCATGATGGTCTGTTGTGGTTTTGTGTGTGGTAAACATGATGGTCTGGTGTGGTTGTGTGTGGTAACAATGATGGTCTGGTCTGGTTTTGTGTGTGGTAACCATGATGGTCTGGTGTGGTTCTGTGTGGTAACCATGATGGTCTGGTCTGGTTTTGTGTGTGGTAGCCATGATGGTCTGGTGTGGTTTTGTGTGTGGTAACCATGATGGTCTGGTTTTGTGTGTGGTAACCATGATGGTCTGGTCTGGTTTTGTGTGTGGTAACCATGATGGTCTGGTCTGGTTTTGTGTGTGGTAACCATGATCGTCTGTTGTGGTTTTGTGTGTGGTAACCATGATGGTCTGGTGTGGTTGTGTGTGGTAACCATGATGGTATGGTGTGGTAACCATGATGGTCTGGGGTGGTTTTGTGTGTGGTAACCATGATGGTCTGGTGTGGTTTTGTGTGTGGTAACCATGATGGTCTGGTGTGGTTTTGTGTGTGGTAACCATGATGGTCTGGGGTGGTTTTGTGTGTGGTAACCATGATGGTCTGTTGTGGTCTTGTGTGTGGTAACCATGATGGTGTGGTCTGGTATTGTGTGTGGTAACCATGATGGTCTAGTGTGGTTTTATGTGGTAACCATGATGGTCTGGTGGGGTCTTGTGTGTGGTAACCATGATGGTCTGGTCTGGTCTTGTGTGTGGTAACCATGATGGTCTGGTGTGCTCTTGTGTGTGGTAACCATGATGGTCTGGTGTGGTTTTGTGTTTGGTAACCATGATGGTCTGGTCTCGTTTTGTGTGTGGTAACCATGATGGTCTAGTGTGGTTTTATGTGGTAACCATGATGGTCTGGTGTGGTCTTGTGTGGTAACCATGATGGTCTGGGGTGGTTTTGTGTGGTAACCATGATGGTCCGGTCTGGTTTTGTCTGTGGTAACCATGATGGTCTGGTCTGGTTTTGTGTGTGGTAACCATGATGGTCTGGGGTGGTTTTGTGTGGTAACCATGTTGGCCTGGTGTGGTTTTGTGTGTGGTAACCATGATGGTCTGGTCTGGTTTTGTGTGTGGTAACCATGATGGTCTGGTCTCGTTTTGTGTGTGGTAACCATGATGGTCTGGGTTGGTTTTGTGTGGTAAGCATGATGGTCTGGGGTGGTTTTGTGTGGTAACCATGATGGTCTGGTGTGGTTTTGTGTATGGTAACCATGACGGTCTGGTGTGGTTTTGTGTATGGTAACCATGATGGTCTGGGGTGGTTTTGTGTGGTAGCCATGATGGTCTGGTGTGGTTTTGAGTGTGGTAACCATGATGGTCTGGTGTGGTTTTGTGTGTGGTAACCATGATGGTCTGGTGTGGTTTTGTGTGTGGTAACCATGATGGTCTGGTGTGGTTTTGTGTGTGGTAGCCATGATGGTCTAGTGTGGTTTTGTGTGTGGTAACCATGATGGTCTGTTGTGGTTTTGTGTGTGGTAACCATGATGGTCTGGTCTGGTTTTGTGTGTGGTAACCATGATGGTCTGGGGTGGTTTTGTGTGGTAACCATGATGGTCTGGTGTGGTTTTGTGTGTGGTAACCATGATGGTCTGTTGTGGTTTTGTGTGTGGTAAACATGATGGTCTGGTGTGGTTGTGTGTGGTAACAATGATGGTCTGGTCTGGTTTTGTGTGTGGTAACCATGATGGTCTGGTGTGGTTCTGTGTGGTAACCATGATGGTCTGGTCTGGTTTTGTGTGTGGTAGCCATGATGGTCTGGTGTGGTTTTGTGTGTGGTAACCATGATGGTCTGGTTTTGTGTGTGGTAACCATGATGGTCTGGTCTGGTTTTGTGTGTGGTAACCATGATGGTCTGGTCTGGTTTTGTGTGTGGTAACCATGATCGTCTGTTGTGGTTTTGTGTGTGGTAACCATGATGGTCTGGTGTGGTTGTGTGTGGTAACCATGATGGTATGGTGTGGTAACCATGATGGTCTGGGGTGGTTTTGTGTGTGGTAACCATGATGGTCTGGTGTGGTTTTGTGTGTGGTAACCATGATGGTCTGGTGTGGTTTTGTGTGTGGTAACCATGATGGTCTGGGGTGGTTTTGTGTGTGGTAACCATGATGGTCTGTTGTGGTCTTGTGTGTGGTAACCATGATGGTGTGGTCTGGTTTTGTGTGTGGTAACCATGATGGTCTGGTGTGGTTTTGTGTGTGGTAACCATGATGGTCTGTTGTGGTCTTGTGTGGTGTTGTGTGTGGTAACCGTGATGGTCTGGTGTGGTCTTGTGTGTGGTAACCATGTTGGTCTGGTGTGGTTTTGTGTGGTAACCATGTTGGTCTGGTGTGGTTTTGTGTGGTAACCATGTTGGGCTGGTGTGGTTTTGTGTGTGGTAACCGTGATGGTCTGGTGTGGTTTTGTGTGTGGTAACCATGTTGGTCTGGTGTGGTTTTGTGTGTGGTAACCATGATGGTCTGGGGTGGTTTTGTGTGGTAACCATGATTGTCTGGGGTGGTTTTGTGTGGTAACCATGATGGTCTGGGATGGTTTTGTGTGGTAACCATGATGGTCTATTGTGGTTTTGTGTGGTAACCATGATGGTCTGGGGTGGTTTTGAGTGTGGTAACCATGATGGTCTGGTGTGGTATTGTGTGTGGTAACCATGATGGTCTAGTGTGGTTTTATGTGGTAACCATGATGGTCTGGTGGGGTCTTGTGTGTGGTAACCATGATGGTCTGGTCTGGTCTTGTGTGTGGTAACCATGATGGTCTGGTGTGCTCTTGTGTGTGGTAACCATGATGGTCTGGTGTGGTTTTGTGTTTGGTAACCATGATGGTCTGGTCTCGTTTTGTGTGTGGTAACCATGATGGTCTAGTGTGGTTTTATGTGGTAACCATGATGGTCTGGTGTGGTCTTGTGTGTGGTAACCATGATGGTTTGGTGTGGTCTTGTGAGTGGTAACCATGATGGTTTGGTGTGGTCTTGTGTGTGGTAACCATGATGGTCTGGTCTGGTTTTGTGTGTGGTAACCATAATGGCCTGGTGTGGTTTTGTGTGTGGTAACCATAATGGCCTGGTGTGGTTTTGTGTGTGGTAACCATGATGGTCTGTTGTGGTTTTGTGTGTGGTAACCATGATGGTCTGGTGTGGTATTGTGTGGTAACCATGATGGTCTGGTGTGGTCTTGTGTGTGGTAACCATGATGGTCTGCTGTGGATTTGTGTGTGGTAACCATGATGGTCGGGTGTGGTATTGTGTGGTAACCATGATGGTCTGGTGTGGTCTTGTGTGTGGTAACCATGATGGTCTGCTGTGGATTTCTGTGTGGTAACCATGATGGTCTGGTGTGGTTTTGTGTGGTAACCATGATGGTCTGGTGTGGTCTTGTGTGTGGTAACCATGATGGTCTGGTCTGGTTTTGTGTGTGGTAACCATGATGGTCTGGTCTGGTTTTGTGTGTGGTAACCATGATGGTCTGGGGTGGTTTTGTGTGGTAACCATGTTGGCCTGGTGTGGTTTTGTGTGTGGTAACCATGATGGTCTGGTCTGGTTTTGTATGTGGTAACCATGATGGTCTGGTCTCGTTTTGTGTGTGGTAACCATGATGGTCTGGGTTGGTTTTGTGTGGTAACCATGATGGTCTGGGGTGGTTTTGTGTGGTAACCATGATGGTCCGGTCTGGTTTTGTCTGTGGTAACCATGATGGTCTGGTGTGGTTTTGTGTGTGGTAACCATGTTGGCCTGGTGTGGTTTTGTGTGTGGTAACCATGATGGTCTGGTCTGGTTTTGTGTGTGGTAACCATGATGGTCTGGTCTCGTTTTGTGTGTGGTAACCATGATGGTCTGGGTTGGTTTTGTGTGGTAAGCATGATGGTCTGGGGTGGTTTTGTGTGGTAACCATGATGGTCTGGTCTCGTTTTGTGTGTGGTAACAATGATGGTCTGGGTTGGTTTTGTGTGGTAACCATGATGGTCTCGGGGTCGGTTTTGTGTGGTAACCATGATGGTCCGGTCTGGTTTTGTCTGTGGTAACCATGATGGTCTGGTCTGTTTTTGTGTGTGGTAACCATGATGGTCTGGGGTGGTTTTGTGTGTTAACCATGTTGGCCTGGTGTGGTTTTGTGTGTGGTAACCATGATGGTCTGGTCTGGTTTTGTGTGTGGTAACCATGATGGTCTGGTCTGGTTTTGTGTGTGGTAACCATGATGGTCTGGTCTCGTTTTGTGTGTGGTAACCATGATGGTCTGGGGTGGTTTTGTGTGGTAACCATGATGGTCTGGTGTGGTTTTGTGTATGGTAACCATGACGGTCTGGTGTGGTTTTGTGTATGGTAACCATGATGGTCTGGTGTGGTTTTGAGTGTGGTAACCATGATGGTCTGGTGTGGTTTTGAGTGTGGTAACCATGATGGTCTGGTGTGGTTTTGTGTGTGGTAACCATGATGGTCTGGTGTGGTTTTGTGTGTGGTAACCATGATGGTCTGGTGTGGTTTTGCGTGTGGTAGCCATGATGGTCTAGTGTGGTTTTGTGTGTGGTAACCATGATGGTCTGTTGTGGTTTTGTGTGTGGTAGCCATGATAGTCTGGTCTCGTTTTGTGTGTGGTAACCATGATGGTTTGGTGTGGTTTTGTGTTTGGTAACCATGATGGTATGTTGTGGTTTTGTGTGTAGTAACCATGATGGACTGGTCTGGTTTTGTGTGGTAACCATGATGGTCTGGTGTGGTTTTGTGTTTGGTAACCATGATGGTCTGGTGTGGTTTTTTGTGTGGTAACCATGATGGTCTGGTGTGGTTTTGTGTGGTAACCATGATGGTCTGGTGTGGTCTTGTGTGTGGTAACCATTATTGTCTGGTCTGGTTTTGTAATTGGTAACCATGATGGTCCGGTCTGGTTTTGTGTGTGGTAACCATGATGGTCTGGTCTGGTTTTGTGTGTGGTAACCATGATGGTCTGTGGTGGTTTTGTGTGGTAACCATGTTGGCCTGGTGTGGTTTTGTGTATGGTACTCTTGATGGTCTGGTTTGGTTTGTGTGGTAACCATGATGGCTTGGTGTGGTTTTGTGTGGTAACCATGATGGTCTGGTGTAGTTCTGTGTGTGGTAACCATGATGGTTTGGTGTGGTTTTGTGCGTGGTAACCATGATGGTCTGGTCTCGTTTTGTGTGTGGTAACCATGATGGTCTGGTCTGGTTTTTTGTGGTAACCATGATGGTCTGGTGTGGTTTTGTGTGTGGTAACCATGATGGTCTGGTGTGGTTTTGTGTGTGGTAACCATGATGGTCTGGTGTGGTTTTGTGTAGTAACCATGATGGACTGGTCTGGTTTTGTGTGGTAACCATGATGGTCTGGTGTGGTTTTGTGTTTGGTAACCATGATGGTCTGGTGTGGTTTTTTGTGTGGTAACCATGATGGTCTGGTGTGGTTTTGTGTGGTAACCATGATGGTCTGGTGTGGTCTTGTGTGTGGTAACCATGATGGTCTGGTCTGGTTTTGTAATTGGTAACCATGATGGTCCGGTCTGGTTTTGTGTGTGGTAACCATGATGGTCTGGTCTGGTTTTGTGTGTGGTAACCATGATGGTCTGTGGTGGTTTTGTGTGGTAACCATGTTGGCCTGGTGTGGTTTTGTGTGGTAACCTTGATGGTCTGGTGTGGTTTTGTGTATGGTACTCTTGATGGTCTGGTTTGGTTTGTGTGGTAACCATGATGGCTTGGTGTGGTTTTGTGTGGTAACCATGATTGTTTGGTGTAGTTCTGTGTGTGGTAACCATGATGGTCTGGTGTGGTTTTGTGCGTGGTAACCATGATGGTCTGGTCTCGTTTTGTGTGTGGTAACCATGATGGTCTGGTCTGGTTTTTTGTGGTAACCATGATGGTCTGGTGTGGTTTTGTGTGTGGTAACCATGATGGTCTGGTCTGGTTTTGTGTGTGGTAACCATGATGGTCTGGGGTGGTTTTGTGTGGTAACCATGATGGTATGGTGTGGTTCTGTGTGGTAACCATGATGGTCTAGTGTGTTTTTTTTGTGTGGTAACCATGATGGTCTGGTCTGGTTTTGTGTGTGGTAACCATGATGGTCTGGTGTGGTTGTGTGTGGTAACCATGATGGTCTGGTGTGGTTTTCTGTGTGGTAACCATGATGGTCTGTTGTGGTTTTGTGTGTGGTAACCATGATGGTCTGGTCTGGTTCTGTGTGGTAACCATGATGGTCTAGTGTGGTTTTTTGTGTGGTAACCATGATGGTCTGGTCTGGTTTTGTGTGTGGTAACCATGATGGTCTGGTGTGGTCTTGTGTGTGGTAACCGTGATGGTCTGGTGTGGTTTTGTGTGTGGTAACCGTGATGGTCTGGTGTGGTCTTGTGTGTGGTAACCATGTTGGTCTGGTGTGGTTTTTTGTGTGGTAACCATGATGGTCTGGGGTGGTTTTGTGTGTGGTAACCATGATTGTCTGGTCTGGTTTTGTGTGTGGTAACCATGGTTGTCTGGTGTGGTTTTGTGTGTGGTAACCATGGTTGTCTGGTGTGGTTTTGTGTGTGGTAACCATGATTGTCTGCTGTGGTTTTGTTTGGTAACCATGATGGTCTGGGGTGGTTTTGTGTGGTAACCATGATGGTCTGGTCTTGTTTTTTGTGTTGTAACCATGATGGTCTGGGGTGGTTTTGTGTGGTAACCATGATGGTCTGGTCTGGTTTTGTGTGGTAACCATGATTGTCTGCTGTGGTTTTGTTTGGTAACCATGATGGTCTGGGGTGGTTTTGTGTGGTAACCATGATGGTCTGGTCTTGTTTTTTGTGTTGTAACCATGATGGTCTGGGGTGGTATGTGTGGTAACCATGATGGTCTGGTCTGGTTTTGTGTGGTAACCATGATTGTCTGGTCTGGTTTTGTGTGGTAACCATGATGGTCTGGTCTGGTTTTGTGTGGTAACCATGATTGTCTAGTGTGGTTTTGTGTGGTAACCATGATGGTCTGCTGTGGTTTTGTGTGGTAACCATGATGGTCTGGGGTGGTTTTGTGTGGTAATCATGATGGTCTATTGTGGTTTTGTGTGATAACCATGATGGTCTGGTGTGGTCTTGTGTGTGGTAACCATGATGGTCTGGTTTGTTTTGTGTGGTAACCATGATGGTCTGCTGTGGTTTTGTGTGGTAACCACGATGGTCTGGTTTTGTGTGGTAACCATGATGGTCTGGTTTTGTGTGGTAACCATGATGGTGTGGTTGTGTGTGGTAACCATGATGGTCTGGTGTGGTTTTGTGTGTGGTAACCATGATGGTCTGGTGTGGTTTTGTGTGTGGTAACCATGATGGTCTGGTTTGGTCTTGTGTGTGGTAACCGTGTTCGTCTGGTGTGGTTTTGTGTGTGGTAACCATGTTGGTCTGGGGTGGTCTTGTGTGTGGTAACCATGTTGGTCTGGTGTGGTTTTGTGTGTGGTAACCGTGATGGTCTGGTGTGGTTTTTTGTGTGGTAACCATGTTGGTCTGGTGTGGTTTTTTGTTTGGTAACCATGATGGTCTGGTCTCGTTTTGTGTGTGGTAACCATGATGGTCTAGTGTGGTTTTATGTGGTAACCATGATGGTCTGGTGTGGTCTTGTGTGTGGTAACCATGATGGTTTGGTGTGGTCTTGTGAGTGGTAACCATGATGGTTTGGTGTGGTCTTGTGTGTGGTAACCATGATGGTCTGGTGTGGTTTTGTGTGTGGTAACCATGATGTTCTGCTGTGGATTTGTTTGTGGTAACCATGATGGTTTGGTGTGGTCTTGTGTGTGGTAACCATGATGGTCTGGTCTGGTTTTGTGTGTGGTAACCATAATGGCCTGGTGTGGTTTTGTGTGTGGTAACCATAATGGCCTGGTGTGGTTTTGTGTGTGGTAACCATGATGGTCTGTTGTGGTTTTGTGTGTGGTAACCATGATGGTCTGGTGTGGTATTGTGTGGTAACCATGATGGTCTGGTGTGGTCTTGTGTGTGGTAACCATGATGGTCTGCTGTGGATTTGTGTGTGGTAACCATGATGGTCGGGTGTGGTATTGTGTGGTAACCATGATGGTCTGGTGTGGTCTTGTGTGTGGTAACCATGATGGTCTGCTGTGGATTTCTGTGTGGTAACCATGATGGTCTGGTGTGGTTTTGTGTGGTAACCATGATGGTCTGGTGTGGTCTTGTGTGTGGTAACCATGATGGTCTGCTGTGGATTTGTGTGTGGTAACCATGATGGTCTGGTGTGGTATTGTGTGGTAACCATGATGGTCTGGTGTGGTCTTGTGTGTGGTAACCATGATGGTCTGCTGTGGATTTGTGTGTGGTAACCATGATGGTCTGGTGTGGTATTGTGTGGTAACCATGATGGTCTGGTGTGGTCTTGTGTGTGGTAACCATGATGGTCTGGTGTGGTTTTGTGTGTGGTAACCATGATGGTCTGCTGTGGATTTGTGTGTGGTAACCATGATGGTCGGGTGTGGTATTGTGTGGTAACCATGATGGTCTGGTGTGGTCTTGTGTGTGGTAACCATGATGGTCTGGGGTGGTTTTGTGTGTGGTAACCATGATGGTCTGTTGTGGTCTTGTGTGTGGTAACCATGATGGTGTGGTCTGGTTTTGTGTGTGGTAACCATGATGGTCTGGTCTGGTTTTGTGTGTGGTAACCATGATGGTCCTGTGTGGTTTTGTGTGGTAACCATGATGGTCTGGTGTGGTCTTGTGTGTGGTAACCATGATGGTCCGGTCTGGTTTTGTATGTGGTAATCATGATGGTCCGGTCTGGTTTTGTGTGTGGTAACCATGATTGTCTGGGGTTGTTTTGTGTGGTAACCATGATGGTCTGGGGTGGTTTTGTGTGGTAACCATGATGGTCCGGTCTGGTTTTGTGTGTGGTAACCATGATGGTCTGGTCTGGTTTTGTGTGTGGTAACCATGATGGTCTGGGGTGGTTTTGTGTGGTAACCGTGTTGGCCTGGTGTGGTTTTGTGTGTGGTAACCATGATGGTCTGGTCTGGTTTTGTGTGTGGTAACCATGATGGTCTGTTCTCGTTTTGTGTGTGGTAACCATGATGGTCTGGGTTGGTTTTGTGTGGTAAGCATGATGGTCTGAGGTGGTTTTGTGTGGTAACCATGATGGTCTGGTGTGGTCTTGTGTGTGGTAACCATGATGGTCTGCTGTGGATTTCTGTGTGGTAACCATGATGGTCTGGTGTGGTTTTGTGTGGTAACCATGATGGTCTGGTGTGGTCTTGTGTGTGGTAACCATGATGGTCTGGTCTGGTTTTGTGTGTGGTAACCATGATGGTCTGGTCTGGTTTTGTGTGTGGTAACCATGATGGTCTGGGGTGGTTTTGTGTGGTAACCATGTTGGCCTGGTGTGGTTTTGTGTGTGGTAACCATGATGGTCTGGTCTGGTTTTGTGTGGTAACCTTGATGGTCTGGTGTGGTTTTGTGTATGGTACTCTTGATGGTCTGGTTTGGTTTGTGTGGTAACCATGATGGCTTGGTGTGGTTTTGTGTGGTAACCATGATTGTCTGGTGTAGTTCTGTGTGTGGTAACCATGATGGTCTGGTGTGGTTTTGTGCGTGGTAACCATGATGGTCTGGTCTCGTTTTGTGTGTGGTAACCATGATGGTCTGGTCTGGTTTTTTGTGGTAACCATGATGGTCTGGTGTGGTTTTGTGTGTGGTAACCATGATGGTCTGGTCTGGTTTTGTGTATGGTAACCATGATGGTCTGGGGTGGTTTTGTGTGGTAACCATGATGGTATGGTGTGGTTCTGTGTGGTAACCATGATGGTCTAGTGTGTTTTTTTTGTGTGGTAACCATGATGGTCTGGTCTGGTTTTGTGTGTGGTAACCATGATGGTCTGGTGTGGTTGTGTGTGGTAACCATGATGGTCTGGTGTGGTTTTCTGTGTGGTAACCATGATGGTCTGTTGTGGTTTTGTGTGTGGTAACCATGATGGTCTGGTGTGGTTCTGTGTGGTAACCATGATGGTCTAGTGTGGTTTTTTGTGTGGTAACCATGATGGTCTGGTCTGGTTTTGTGTGTGGTAACCATGATGGTCTGGTGTGGTCTTGTGTGTGGTAACCGTGATGGTCTGGTGTGGTTTTGTGTGTGGTAACCGTGATGGTCTGGTGTGGTCTTGTGTGTGGTAACCATGTTGGTCTGGTGTGGTTTTTTGTGTGGTAACCATGATGGTCTGGGGTGGTTTTGTGTGTGGTAACCATGATTGTCTGGTCTGGTTTTGTGTGTGGTAACCATGGTTGTCTGGTGTGGTTTTGTGTGTGGTAACCATGGTTGTCTGGTGTGGTTTTGTGTGTGGTAACCATGATTGTCTGCTGTGGTTTTGTTTGGTAACCATGATGGTCTGGGGTGGTTTTGTGTGGTAACCATGATGGTCTGGTCTTGTTTTTTGTGTTGTAACCATGATGGTCTGGGGTGGTTTTGTGTGGTAACCATGATGGTCTGGTCTGGTTTTGTGTGTGGTAACCATGATGGTCTGGTGTGGTATTGTGTGGGAACCATGATGGTCTGGTGTGGTCTTGTGTGTGGTAACCATGATGGTCTGCTGTGGATTTGTGTGGTAACCATGATGGTCTGGTGTGGTCTTGTGTGTGGTAACCATGATGGTTTGCTGTGGTTTTGTGTGTGGTAACCATGATGGTCTGGTCTGGTTTTGTGTGTGGTAGCCATGATGGTCTGGTGTGGTTTTGTGTGTGGTAACCATGATGGTCTGGTTTTGTGTGTGGTAACCATGATGGTCTGGTCTGGTTTTGTGTGTGGTAACCATGATGGTCTGGTCTGGTTTTGTGTGTGGTAACCATGATCGTCTGTTGTGGTTTTGTGTGTGGTAACCATGATGGTCTGGTGTGGTTGTGTGTGGTAACCATGATGGTATGGTGTGGTAACCATGATGGTCTGGGGTGGTTTTGTGTGTGGTAACCATGATGGTCTGGTGTGGTTTTGTGTGTGGTAACCATGATGGTCTGGTGTGGTTTTGTGTGTGGTAACCATGATGGTCTGGGGTGGTTTTGTGTGTGGTAACCATGATGGTCTGTTGTGGTCTTGTGTGTGGTAACCATGATGGTGTGGTCTGGTTTTGTGTGTGGTAACCATGATGGTCTGGTGTGGTTTTGTGTGTGGTAACCATGATGGTCTGTTGTGGTCTTGTGTGGTGTTGTGTGTGGTAACCGTGATGGTCTGGTGTGGTCTTGTGTGTGGTAACCATGTTGGTCTGGTGTGGTTTTGTGTGGTAACCATGTTGGTCTGGTGTGGTTTTGTGTGGTAACCATGTTGGGCTGGTGTGGTTTTGTGTGTGGTAACCGTGATGGTCTGGTGTGGTTTTGTGTGTGGTAACCATGTTGGTCTGGTGTGGTTTTGTGTGTGGTAACCATGATGGTCTGGGGTGGTTTTGTGTGGTAACCATGATTGTCTGGGGTGGTTTTGTGTGGTAACCATGATGGTCTGGGATGGTTTTGTGTGGTAACCATGATGGTCTATTGTGGTTTTGTGTGGTAACCATGATGGTCTGGGGTGGTTTTGAGTGTGGTAACCATGATGGTCTGGTGTGGTATTGTGTGTGGTAACCATGATGGTCTAGTGTGGTTTTATGTGGTAACCATGATGGTCTGGTGGGGTCTTGTGTGTGGTAACCATGATGGTCTGGTCTGGTCTTGTGTGTGGTAACCATGATGGTCTGGTGTGCTCTTGTGTGTGGTAACCATGATGGTCTGGTGTGGTTTTGTGTTTGGTAACCATGATGGTCTGGTCTCGTTTTGTGTGTGGTAACCATGATGGTCTAGTGTGGTTTTATGTGGTAACCATGATGGTCTGGTGTGGTCTTGTGTGTGGTAACCATGATGGTTTGGTGTGGTCTTGTGAGTGGTAACCATGATGGTTTGGTGTGGTCTTGTGTGTGGTAACCATGATGGTCTGGTGTGGTTTTGTGTGTGGTAACCATGATGTTCTGCTGTGGATTTGTTTGTGGTAACCATGATGGTTTGGTGTGGTCTTGTGTGTGGTAACCATGATGGTCTGGTCTGGTTTTGTGTGTGGTAACCATAATGGCCTGGTGTGGTTTTGTGTGTGGTAACCATAATGGCCTGGTGTGGTTTTGTGTGTGGTAACCATGATGGTCTGTTGTGGTTTTGTGTGTGGTAACCATGATGGTCTGGTGTGGTATTGTGTGGTAACCATGATGGTCTGGTGTGGTCTTGTGTGTGGTAACCATGATGGTCTGCTGTGGATTTGTGTGTGGTAACCATGATGGTCGGGTGTGGTATTGTGTGGTAACCATGATGGTCTGGTGTGGTCTTGTGTGTGGTAACCATGATGGTCTGCTGTGGATTTCTGTGTGGTAACCATGATGGTCTGGTGTGGTTTTGTGTGGTAACCATGATGGTCTGGTGTGGTCTTGTGTGTGGTAACCATGATGGTCTGGTCTGGTTTTGTGTGTGGTAACCATGATGGTCTGGTCTGGTTTTGTGTGTGGTAACCATGATGGTCTGGGGTGGTTTTGTGTGGTAACCATGTTGGCCTGGTGTGGTTTTGTGTGTGGTAACCATGATGGTCTGGTCTGGTTTTGTATGTGGTAACCATGATGGTCTGGTCTCGTTTTGTGTGTGGTAACCATGATGGTCTGGGTTGGTTTTGTGTGGTAACCATGATGGTCTGGGGTGGTTTTGTGTGGTAACCATGATGGTCCGGTCTGGTTTTGTCTGTGGTAACCATGATGGTCTGGTGTGGTTTTGTGTGTGGTAACCATGTTGGCCTGGTGTGGTTTTGTGTGTGGTAACCATGATGGTCTGGTCTGGTTTTGTGTGTGGTAACCATGATGGTCTGGTCTCGTTTTGTGTGTGGTAACCATGATGGTCTGGGTTGGTTTTGTGTGGTAAGCATGATGGTCTGGGGTGGTTTTGTGTGGTAACCATGATGGTCTGGTGTGGTCTTGTGTGTGGTAACCATGATGGTCTGCTGTGGCTTTCTGTGTGGTAACCATGATGGTCTGGTGTGGTTTTGTGTGGTAACCATGATGGTCTGGTGTGGTCTTGTGTGTGGTAACCATGATGGTCTGGTCTGGTTTTGTGTGTGGTAACCATGATGGTCTGGTGTGGTTTTGTGTGTGGTAACCATGATGGTCTGGGGTGGTTTTGTGTGGTAACCATGTTGGCCTGGTGTGGTTTTGTGTGTGGTAACCATGATGGTCTGGTCTGGTTTTGTATGTGGTAACCATGATGGTCTGGTCTCGTTTTGTGTGTGGTAACAATGATGGTCTGGGTTGGTTTTGTGTGGTAACCATGATGGTCTCGGGGTCGGTTTTGTGTGGTAACCATGATGGTCCGGTCTGGTTTTGTCTGTGGTAACCATGATGGTCTGGTCTGTTTTTGTGTGTGGTAACCATGATGGTCTGGGGTGGTTTTGTGTGGTAACCATGTTGGCCTGGTGTGGTTTTGTGTGTGGTAACCATGATGGTCTGGTCTGGTTTTGTGTGTGGTAACCATGATGGTCTGGTCTGGTTTTGTGTGTGGTAACCATGATGGTCTGGTCTCGTTTTGTGTGTGGTAACCATGATGGTCTGGGGTGGTTTTGTGTGGTAACCATGATGGTCTGGTGTGGTTTTGTGTATGGTAACCATGACGGTCTGGTGTGGTTTTGTGTATGGTAACCATGATGGTCTGGTGTGGTTTTGAGTGTGGTAACCATGATGGTCTGGTGTGGTTTTGAGTGTGGTAACCATGATGGTCTGGTGTGGTTTTGTGTGTGGTAACCATGATGGTCTGGTGTGGTTTTGTGTGTGGTAACCATGATGGTCTGGTGTGGTTTTGTGTGTGGTAGCCATGATGGTCTAGTGTGGTTTTGTGTGTGGTAACCATGATGGTCTGTTGTGGTTTTGTGTGTGGTAGCCATGATAGTCTGGTCTCGTTTTGTGTGTGGTAACCATGATGGTTTGGTGTGGTTTTGTGTTTGGTAACCATGATGGTATGTTGTGGTTTTGTGTGTAGTAACCATGATGGACTGGTCTGGTTTTGTGTGGTAACCATGATGGTCTGGTGTGGTTTTGTGTTTGGTAACCATGATGGTCTGGTGTGGTTTTTTGTGTGGTAACCATGATGGTCTGGTGTGGTTTTGTGTGGTAACCATGATGGTCTGGTGTGGTCTTGTGTGTGGTAACCATTATTGTCTGGTCTGGTTTTGTAATTGGTAACCATGATGGTCCGGTCTGGTTTTGTGTGTGGTAACCATGATGGTCTGGTCTGGTTTTGTGTGTGGTAACCATGATGGTCTGTGGTGGTTTTGTGTGGTAACCATGTTGGCCTGGTGTGGTTTTGTGTATGGTACTCTTGATGGTCTGGTTTGGTTTGTGTGGTAACCATGATGGCTTGGTGTGGTTTTGTGTGGTAACCATGATGGTCTGGTGTAGTTCTGTGTGTGGTAACCATGATGGTTTGGTGTGGTTTTGTGCGTGGTAACCATGATGGTCTGGTCTCGTTTTGTGTGTGGTAACCATGATGGTCTGGTCTGGTTTTTTGTGGTAACCATGATGGTCTGGTGTGGTTTTGTGTGTGGTAACCATGATGGTCTGGTGTGGTTTTGTGTGTGGTAACCATGATGGTCTGGTGTGGTTTTGTGTAGTAACCATGATGGACTGGTCTGGTTTTGTGTGGTAACCATGATGGTCTGGTGTGGTTTTGTGTTTGGTAACCATGATGGTCTGGTGTGGTTTTTTGTGTGGTAACCATGATGGTCTGGTGTGGTTTTGTGTGGTAACCATGATGGTCTGGTGTGGTCTTGTGTGTGGTAACCATGATGGTCTGGTCTGGTTTTGTAATTGGTAACCATGATGGTCCGGTCTGGTTTTGTGTGTGGTAACCATGATGGTCTGGTCTGGTTTTGTGTGTGGTAACCATGATGGTCTGTGGTGGTTTTGTGTGGTAACCATGTTGGCCTGGTGTGGTTTTGTGTGGTAACCTTGATGGTCTGGTGTGGTTTTGTGTATGGTACTCTTGATGGTCTGGTTTGGTTTGTGTGGTAACCATGATGGCTTGGTGTGGTTTTGTGTGGTAACCATGATTGTTTGGTGTAGTTCTGTGTGTGGTAACCATGATGGTCTGGTGTGGTTTTGTGCGTGGTAACCATGATGGTCTGGTCTCGTTTTGTGTGTGGTAACCATGATGGTCTGGTCTGGTTTTTTGTGGTAACCATGATGGTCTGGTGTGGTTTTGTGTGTGGTAACCATGATGGTCTGGTCTGGTTTTGTGTGTGGTAACCATGATGGTCTGGGGTGGTTTTGTGTGGTAACCATGATGGTATGGTGTGGTTCTGTGTGGTAACCATGATGGTCTAGTGTGTTTTTTTTGTGTGGTAACCATGATGGTCTGGTCTGGTTTTGTGTGTGGTAACCATGATGGTCTGGTGTGGTTGTGTGTGGTAACCATGATGGTCTGGTGTGGTTTTCTGTGTGGTAACCATGATGGTCTGTTGTGGTTTTGTGTGTGGTAACCATGATGGTCTGGTCTGGTTCTGTGTGGTAACCATGATGGTCTAGTGTGGTTTTTTGTGTGGTAACCATGATGGTCTGGTCTGGTTTTGTGTGTGGTAACCATGATGGTCTGGTGTGGTCTTGTGTGTGGTAACCGTGATGGTCTGGTGTGGTTTTGTGTGTGGTAACCGTGATGGTCTGGTGTGGTCTTGTGTGTGGTAACCATGTTGGTCTGGTGTGGTTTTTTGTGTGGTAACCATGATGGTCTGGGGTGGTTTTGTGTGTGGTAACCATGATTGTCTGGTCTGGTTTTGTGTGTGGTAACCATGGTTGTCTGGTGTGGTTTTGTGTGTGGTAACCATGGTTGTCTGGTGTGGTTTTGTGTGTGGTAACCATGATTGTCTGCTGTGGTTTTGTTTGGTAACCATGATGGTCTGGGGTGGTTTTGTGTGGTAACCATGATGGTCTGGTCTTGTTTTTTGTGTTGTAACCATGATGGTCTGGGGTGGTTTTGTGTGGTAACCATGATGGTCTGGTCTGGTTTTGTGTGGTAACCATGATTGTCTGCTGTGGTTTTGTTTGGTAACCATGATGGTCTGGGGTGGTTTTGTGTGGTAACCATGATGGTCTGGTCTTGTTTTTTGTGTTGTAACCATGATGGTCTGGGGTGGTATGTGTGGTAACCATGATGGTCTGGTCTGGTTTTGTGTGGTAACCATGATTGTCTGGTCTGGTTTTGTGTGGTAACCATGATGGTCTGGTCTGGTTTTGTGTGGTAACCATGATTGTCTAGTGTGGTTTTGTGTGGTAACCATGATGGTCTGCTGTGGTTTTGTGTGGTAACCATGATGGTCTGGGGTGGTTTTGTGTGGTAATCATGATGGTCTATTGTGGTTTTGTGTGATAACCATGATGGTCTGGTGTGGTCTTGTGTGTGGTAACCATGATGGTCTGGTTTGTTTTGTGTGGTAACCATGATGGTCTGCTGTGGTTTTGTGTGGTAACCACGATGGTCTGGTTTTGTGTGGTAACCATGATGGTCTGGTTTTGTGTGGTAACCATGATGGTGTGGTTGTGTGTGGTAACCATGATGGTCTGGTGTGGTTTTGTGTGTGGTAACCATGATGGTCTGGTGTGGTTTTGTGTGTGGTAACCATGATGGTCTGGTTTGGTCTTGTGTGTGGTAACCGTGTTCGTCTGGTGTGGTTTTGTGTGTGGTAACCATGTTGGTCTGGGGTGGTCTTGTGTGTGGTAACCATGTTGGTCTGGTGTGGTTTTGTGTGTGGTAACCGTGATGGTCTGGTGTGGTTTTTTGTGTGGTAACCATGTTGGTCTGGTGTGGTTTTTTGTTTGGTAACCATGATGGTCTGGTCTCGTTTTGTGTGTGGTAACCATGATGGTCTAGTGTGGTTTTATGTGGTAACCATGATGGTCTGGTGTGGTCTTGTGTGTGGTAACCATGATGGTTTGGTGTGGTCTTGTGAGTGGTAACCATGATGGTTTGGTGTGGTCTTGTGTGTGGTAACCATGATGGTCTGGTGTGGTTTTGTGTGTGGTAACCATGATGTTCTGCTGTGGATTTGTTTGTGGTAACCATGATGGTTTGGTGTGGTCTTGTGTGTGGTAACCATGATGGTCTGGTCTGGTTTTGTGTGTGGTAACCATAATGGCCTGGTGTGGTTTTGTGTGTGGTAACCATAATGGCCTGGTGTGGTTTTGTGTGTGGTAACCATGATGGTCTGTTGTGGTTTTGTGTGTGGTAACCATGATGGTCTGGTGTGGTATTGTGTGGTAACCATGATGGTCTGGTGTGGTCTTGTGTGTGGTAACCATGATGGTCTGCTGTGGATTTGTGTGTGGTAACCATGATGGTCGGGTGTGGTATTGTGTGGTAACCATGATGGTCTGGTGTGGTCTTGTGTGTGGTAACCATGATGGTCTGCTGTGGATTTCTGTGTGGTAACCATGATGGTCTGGTGTGGTTTTGTGTGGTAACCATGATGGTCTGGTGTGGTCTTGTGTGTGGTAACCATGATGGTCTGCTGTGGATTTGTGTGTGGTAACCATGATGGTCTGGTGTGGTATTGTGTGGTAACCATGATGGTCTGGTGTGGTCTTGTGTGTGGTAACCATGATGGTCTGCTGTGGATTTGTGTGTGGTAACCATGATGGTCTGGTGTGGTATTGTGTGGTAACCATGATGGTCTGGTGTGGTCTTGTGTGTGGTAACCATGATGGTCTGGTGTGGTTTTGTGTGTGGTAACCATGATGGTCTGCTGTGGATTTGTGTGTGGTAACCATGATGGTCGGGTGTGGTATTGTGTGGTAACCATGATGGTCTGGTGTGGTCTTGTGTGTGGTAACCATGATGGTCTGGGGTGGTTTTGTGTGTGGTAACCATGATGGTCTGTTGTGGTCTTGTGTGTGGTAACCATGATGGTGTGGTCTGGTTTTGTGTGTGGTAACCATGATGGTCTGGTCTGGTTTTGTGTGTGGTAACCATGATGGTCCTGTGTGGTTTTGTGTGGTAACCATGATGGTCTGGTGTGGTCTTGTGTGTGGTAACCATGATGGTCCGGTCTGGTTTTGTATGTGGTAATCATGATGGTCCGGTCTGGTTTTGTGTGTGGTAACCATGATTGTCTGGGGTTGTTTTGTGTGGTAACCATGATGGTCTGGGGTGGTTTTGTGTGGTAACCATGATGGTCCGGTCTGGTTTTGTGTGTGGTAACCATGATGGTCTGGTCTGGTTTTGTGTGTGGTAACCATGATGGTCTGGGGTGGTTTTGTGTGGTAACCGTGTTGGCCTGGTGTGGTTTTGTGTGTGGTAACCATGATGGTCTGGTCTGGTTTTGTGTGTGGTAACCATGATGGTCTGGTCTCGTTTTGTGTGTGGTAACCATGATGGTCTGGGTTGGTTTTGTGTGGTAAGCATGATGGTCTGAGGTGGTTTTGTGTGGTAACCATGATGGTCTGGTGTGGTCTTGTGTGTGGTAACCATGATGGTCTGCTGTGGATTTCTGTGTGGTAACCATGATGGTCTGGTGTGGTTTTGTGTGGTAACCATGATGGTCTGGTGTGGTCTTGTGTGTGGTAACCATGATGGTCTGGTCTGGTTTTGTGTGTGGTAACCATGATGGTCTGGTCTGGTTTTGTGTGTGGTAACCATGATGGTCTGGGGTGGTTTTGTGTGGTAACCATGTTGGCCTGGTGTGGTTTTGTGTGTGGTAACCATGATGGTCTGGTCTGGTTTTGTGTGGTAACCTTGATGGTCTGGTGTGGTTTTGTGTATGGTACTCTTGATGGTCTGGTTTGGTTTGTGTGGTAACCATGATGGCTTGGTGTGGTTTTGTGTGGTAACCATGATTGTCTGGTGTAGTTCTGTGTGTGGTAACCATGATGGTCTGGTGTGGTTTTGTGCGTGGTAACCATGATGGTCTGGTCTCGTTTTGTGTGTGGTAACCATGATGGTCTGGTCTGGTTTTTTGTGGTAACCATGATGGTCTGGTGTGGTTTTGTGTGTGGTAACCATGATGGTCTGGTCTGGTTTTGTGTATGGTAACCATGATGGTCTGGGGTGGTTTTGTGTGGTAACCATGATGGTATGGTGTGGTTCTGTGTGGTAACCATGATGGTCTAGTGTGTTTTTTTTGTGTGGTAACCATGATGGTCTGGTCTGGTTTTGTGTGTGGTAACCATGATGGTCTGGTGTGGTTGTGTGTGGTAACCATGATGGTCTGGTGTGGTTTTCTGTGTGGTAACCATGATGGTCTGTTGTGGTTTTGTGTGTGGTAACCATGATGGTCTGGTGTGGTTCTGTGTGGTAACCATGATGGTCTAGTGTGGTTTTTTGTGTGGTAACCATGATGGTCTGGTCTGGTTTTGTGTGTGGTAACCATGATGGTCTGGTCTGGTCTTGTGTGTGGTAACCGTGATGGTCTGGTGTGGTTTTGTGTGTGGTAACCGTGATGGTCTGGTGTGGTCTTGTGTGTGGTAACCATGTTGGTCTGGTGTGGTTTTTTGTGTGGTAACCATGATGGTCTGGGGTGGTTTTGTGTGTGGTAACCATGATTGTCTGGTCTGGTTTTGTGTGTGGTAACCATGGTTGTCTGGTGTGGTTTTGTGTGTGGTAACCATGGTTGTCTGGTGTGGTTTTGTGTGTGGTAACCATGATTGTCTGCTGTGGTTTTGTTTGGTAACCATGATGGTCTGGGGTGGTTTTGTGTGGTAACCATGATGGTCTGGTCTTGTTTTTTGTGTTGTAACCATGATGGTCTGGGGTGGTTTTGTGTGGTAACCATGATGGTCTGGTCTGGTTTTGTGTGTGGTAACCATGATGGTCTGGTGTGGTATTGTGTGGGAACCATGATGGTCTGGTGTGGTCTTGTGTGTGGTAACCATGATGGTCTGCTGTGGATTTGTGTGGTAACCATGATGGTCTGGTGTGGTCTTGTGTGTGGTAACCATGATGGTTTGCTGTGGTTTTGTGTGTGGTAACCATGATGGTTTGGTGTGGTCTTGTGTGTGGTAACCATGATGGTCTGGTCTCGTTTTGTGTGTGGTAACCATGATGGTCTGGTGTGGTCTTGTGTGTGGTAACCATGATGGTCCGGTCTGGACTTGTGTGTGGTAACCATGTTGGTCTTGGGTGGTCTTGTGTGTGGTAACCATGATGGTCTGGTGTGGTTTTTTGTGTGGTAACCATGTTGGTCTGGTGTGGTTTTGTGTGTGGTAACCATGATGGTCTGGGGTGGTTTTGTGTGGTAACCATGTTGGTCTGGGGTGGTCTTGTGTGTGGTAACCATGATGGTCTGGTGTGGTTTTTTGTGTGGTAACCATGTTGGTCTGGGGTGGTCTTGTGTGTGGTAACCATGATGGTCTGGTGTGGTTTTGTGTGTGGTAACCATAATGGCCTGATGTGGTTTTGTGTGTGGTAACCATAATGGCCTGGTGTGGTTTTGTGTGTGGTAACCATGATGGTCTGGTGTGGTTTTGTGTGTTGTAACCATGATGGTCTGGGGTGGTTTTGTGTGTTGTAACCATGATGGTCTGGGGTGGTTTTGTGTGTTGTAACCATGATGGTCTGGGGTGGTTTTGTGTGTTGTAACCATGATGGTCTGGGGTGGTTTTGTGTGTGGTAACCATGATGGTCTGGTCTGGTTTTGTGTGTGGTAACCATGATGGTCTGGGGTGGTTTTGTGTGTGGTAACCATGATGGTATGGTGTGGTTCTGTGTGGTAACCATGATGGTCTAGTGTTTTTTTGTGTGGTAACCATGATGGTCTGGTCTGGTTTTGTGTGTGGTAACCATGATGGTCTGGTGTGGTTGTGTGTGGTAACCATGATGGTCTGGTGTGGTTTTCTGTGTGGTAACCATGATGGTCTGTTGTGGTTTTGTGTGTGGTAACCATGATGGTCTGGTGTGGTTCTGTGTGGTAACCATGATGGTCTAGTGTGGTTTTTTGTGTGGTAACCATGATGGTCTGGTCTGGTTTTGTGTGTGGTAACCATGATGGTCTGTTGTGGTCTTGTGTGTGGTAACCGTGATGGTCTGGTGTGGTTTTGTGTGTGGTAACCGTGATGGTCTGGTGTGGTCTTGTGTGTGGTAACCATGTTGGTCTGGTGTGGTTTTGTGTGTGGTAACCATGATGGTCTGGGGTGGTTTTGTGTGTGGTAACCATGATTGTCTGGTGTGGTTTTGTGTGTGGTAACCATGATTGTCTGGTGTGGTTTTGTGTGTGGTAACCATGGTTGTCTGGTGTGGTTTTGTGTGTGGTAACCATGGTTGTCTGGTGTGGTTTTGTGTGTGGTAACCATGATTGTCTGCTGTGGTTTTGTTTGGTAACCATGATGGTCTGGGGTGGTTTTGTGTGGTAACCATGATGGTCTGGTCTTGTTTTTTGTGTTGTAACCATGATGGTCTGGGGTGGTTTTGTGTGGTAACCATGATGGTCTGGTCTGGTTTTGTGTGGTAACCATGATTGTCTGCTGTGGTTTTGTTTGGTAACCATGATGGTCTGGGGTGGTTTTGTGTGGTAACCATGATGGTCTGGTCTTGTTTTTTGTGTTGTAACCATGATGGTCTGGGGTGGTTTTGTGTGGTAACCATGATGGTCTGGTCTGGTTTTGTGTGGTAACCATGATTGTCTGGTCTGGTTTTGTGTGGTAACCATGATGGTCTGGTCTGGTTTTGTGTGGTAACCATGATTGTCTAGTGGGGTTTTGTGTGGTAACCATGATGGTCTGCTGTGGTTTTGTGTGGTAACCATGATGGTCTGGGGTGGTTTTGTGTGGTAATCATGATGGTCTATTGTGGTTTTGTGTGATAACCATGATGGTCTGGTGTGGTCTTGTGTGTGGTAACCATGATGGTCTGGTTTGTTTTGTGTGGTAACCATGATGATCTGCTGTGGTTTTGTGTGGTAACCATGATGGTCTGGTTTTGTGTGGTAACCATGATGGTCTGGTTTTGTGTGGTGACCATGATGGTGTGGTTGTGTGTGGTAACCAAGATGGTCTGGTGTGGTTTTGTGTGTGGTAACCATGATGGTCTGGTGTGGTTTTGTGTGTGGTAACCATGATGGTCTGGTTTGGTCTTGTGTGTGGTAACCGTGTTGGTCTGGTGTGGTTTTGTGTGTAGTAACCATGTTGGTCTGGGGTGGTCTTGTGTGTGGTAACCATGTTGGTCTGGTGTGGTTTTGTGTGTGGTAACCGTGATGGTCTGGTGTGGTTTTTTGTGTGGTAACCATGTTGGTCTGGTGTGGTTTTTTGTGTGGTAACCATGTTGGTCTGGGGTGGTCTTGTGTGTGGTAACCATGATGGTCTGGTGTGGTTTTTTGTGTGGTAACCATGTTGGTCTGGGGTGGTCTTGTGTGTGGTAACCATGATGGTCTGGTGTGGTTTTTTGTGTGGTAACCATGTTGGTCTGGTGTGGTTTTGTGTGTGGTAACCATGATGGTCTGGGGTGGTTTTGTTTGGTAACCATGATGGTCTGGTGTGGTTTTGTGTGGTAACCATGATTGTCTGGGGTGGTTTTGTGTGGTAACCATGATGGTCTGGGATGGTTTTGTGTGGTAACCATGATGGTCTGGGGTGGTTTTGTGTGGTAACCATGATGGTCTGGGATGGTTTTGTGTGGTAACCATGATGGTCTGGGGTCGTTTTGTGTGGTAACCATGATGGTCTGGGATGGTTTTGTGTGGTAACCATGATGGTCTATTGTGGTTTTGTGTGGTAACCATGATGGTCTGGTGTGGTTTTGTGTGGTAACCATGATGGTCTGGTGTGGTATTGTGTGTGGTAACCATGATGGTCTAGTGTGGTTTTATGTGGTAACCATGATGGTCTGGTGTGGTCTTGTGTGTGGTAACCATGATGGTTGGTCTGGTCTTGTGTGTGGTAACCATGATGGTCTGGTGTGCTCTTGTGTGTGGTAACCATGATGGTCTGGTGTGGTTTTGTGTGTGGTAACCATGATGGTCTGGTGTGGTTTTGTGTGTGGTAACCATGATGGTCTAGTGTGGTTTTATGTGGTAACCATGATGGTCTGGTGTGGTCTTGTGTGTGGTAACCATGATGGTCCGGTCTGGACTTGTGTGTGGTAACCATGATGGTCTGGTCTGGTCTTGTGTGTGGTAACCATGATGGTCTGGTGTGGTTTTGTGTGTGGTAACCATAATGGCCTGGTGTGGTTTTGTGTGTGGTAACCATGATGGTCTGGTGTGGTTTTGTGTGTGGTAACCGTGATGGTCTGGTGTGGTATTGTGTGTGGTAACCATAATGGCCTGGTGTGGTTTTGTGTGTGGTAACCATGATGGTCTGGTGTGGTTTTGTGTGTGGTAAACATAATGGCCTGGTGTGGTTTTGTGTGTGGTAACTATAATGGCCTGGTGTGGTTTTGTGTGTGGTAACCATGATGGTCTGGTCTCGTTTTGTGTGTGGTAACCATAATGGCCTGGTATGGTTTTGTGTGTGGTAACCATAATGGCCTGGTGTGGTTTTGTGTGTGGTAACCATGATGGTCTGCTGTGGATTTGTGTGTGGTAACCATGATGGTCTGGTGTGGTATTGTGTGGTAACCATGATGGTCAAGTGTGGTCTTGTGTGTGGTAACCATGATGGTCTGGTGTGGATTTCTGTGTGGTAACCATGATGGTCTGGTATGGTTTTGTGTGGTAACCATAATGGCCTGGTGTGGTCTTGTGTGTGGTAACCATGATGGTCTGCTGTGGATTTCTGTGTGGTAACCATGATGGTCTGGTATGGTTTTGTGTGTGGTAACCATAATGGCCTGGTGTGGTCTTGTGTGTGGTAACCATGATGGTCTGCTGTGGATTTGTGTGTGGTAACCATGATGCTCTTGTGTGGTCTTGTGTGTGGTAACCATGATGGTCCGGTCTGGACTTGTGTGTGGTAACCATGATGGTCTGGTCTGGTCTTGTGTGTGGTAACCATGATGGTCTGGTGTGGTTTTGTGTGTGGTAACCATGATGGCCTGGTGTGGTTTTGTGTGTGGTAACCATGATGGTCTGGTGTGGTTTTGTGTGGTAACCATGATGGTCTGGTGTGGTCTTGTGTGTGGTAACCATGATGGTCCGGTCTGGACTTGTGTGTGGTAACCATGATGGTCTGGTCTGGTCTTGTGTGTGGTAACCATGATGGTCTGGTGTGGTTTTGTGTGTGGTAACCATGATGGTCTGGTGTGGATTTGTGTGTGGTAACCATGATGGTTTGGTGTGGTTATGTGAGTGGTAACCATGATGGTCTGGTGTGGTTTTGTGTGTGGTAACCATGATGGTCTGGTCTCGTTTTGTGTGTGGTAACCATAATGGCCTGGTGTGGTTTTGTGTGTGGTAACCATGATGGTCTGGTGTGGTATTGTGTGGGAACCATGATGGTCTGGTGTGGTCTTGTGTGTGGTAACCATGATGGTCTGCTGTGGATTCGTGTGGTAACCATGATGGTCTGGTGTGGTCTTGTGTGTGGTAACCATGATGGTTTGCTGTGGTTTTGTGTGTGGTAACCATGATGGTTTGGTGTGGTCTTGTGTGTGGTAACCATGATGGTCTGGTCTCGTTTTGTGTGTGGTAACCATGATGGTCTGGTGTGGTCCTGTGTGTGGTAACCATGATGGTCCGGTCTGGACTTGTGTGTGGTAACCATGATGGTCTGGTCTGGTCTTGTGTGTGGTAACCATGATGGTCTGGTGTGGTTTTGTGTGTGGTAACCATGATGGCCTGGTGTGGTTTTGTGTGTGGTAACCATGATGGTCTGGTGTGGTTTTGTGTGGTAACCATGATGGTCTGGTGTGGTCTTGTGTGTGGTAACCATGATGGTCCGGTCTGGACTTGTGTGTGGTAACCATGATGGTCTGGTCTGGTCTTGTGTGTGGTAACCATGATGGTCTGGTGTGGTTTTGTGTGTGGTAACCATGATGGTCTGGTGTGGATTTGTGTGTGGTAACCATGATGGTTTGGTGTGGTTATGTGAGTGGTAACCATGATGGTCTGGTGTGGTTTTGTGTGTGGTAACCATGATGGTCTGGTCTCGTTTTGTGTGTGGTAACCCTAATGGCCTGGTGTGGTTTTGTGTGTGGTAAGCATGATGGTCTGGTGTGGTATTGTGTGGGAACCATGATGGTCTGGTGTGGTCTTGTGTGTGGTAACCATGATGGTCTGCTGTGGATTCGTGTGGTAACCATGATGGTCTGGTGTGGTCTTGTGTGTGGTAACCATGATGGTTTGCTGTGGTTTTGTGTGTGGTAACCATGATGGTTTGGTGTGGTCTTGTGTGTGGTAACCATGATGGTCTGGTCTCGTTTTGTGTGTGGTAACCATGATGGTCTGGTGTGGTCTTGTGTGTGGTAACCATGATGGTCCGGTCTGGACTTGTGTGTGGTAACCATGATGGTCTGGTCTGGTCTTGTGTGTGGTAACCATGATGGTCTGGTGTGGTTTTGTGTGTGGTAACCATGATGGTCTGGTCTGGTCTTGTGTGTGGTAACCATGATGGTTTGCTGTGGTTTTGTGTGTGGTAACCATGATGGTTTGGTGTGGTCTTGTGTGTGGTAACCATGATGGTCCTGTCTGGTTTTGTGTGTGGTAACCATGATGGTCTGCTGTGGTTTTGTGTGTGGTAACCATGATGGTCTGGTGTGGTCTTGTGTGTGGTAACCATGATGGTCTGCTGTGGTTTTGTGTGTGGTAACCATGATGGTCTGGTGTGGTCTTGTGTGTGGTAACCATGATGGTCTGGTGTGGTTTTGTGTGTGGTAACCATGATGGTCTTGTCTGGTTTTGTGTGTGGTAACCATGATGGCCTGTTGTGGTCTTGTGTGTGGTAACCATGATGGTCCGGTCTGGTCTTGTGTGTGGTAACCATGATGGCCTAGGGTGGTTTTGTGTGTTGTAACCATGATGGTCTGGGGTGGTTTTGTGTGTTGTAACCATGATGGTCTGGTCTTGTGTGTGGTAACCATGATGGTCTGGTGTGGTTTTGTGTGTGGTAACCATGATGGTCTGGTGTGGATTTGTGTGTGGTAACCATGATGGTTTGGTGTGGTCTTGTGTGTGGTAACCATGATGGTCTGCTGTGGTTTTGTGTGTGGTAACCATGATGGTTTGGTGTGGTCTTGTGTGTGGTAACCATGATGGTCTGCTGTGGATTTGTGTGTGGTAACCATGATGGTCTGCTGTGGATTTGTGTGTGGTAACCATGATTGTCTGGTGTGGTCTTGTGTGTGGTAACCATGATGGTCTGCGGTGGTCTTGTGTGTGGTAACCATGATGGTCTGCGGTGGTCTTGTGTGCGGTAACCATGATGGTCTGGGATGGTTTTGTGTGGTAACCATGATGGTCTAGTGTGGTCTTGTGTGTGGTAACGATGATGGTCTGCGGTGGTTTTGTGTGTGGTAACCATGATGGTCTGGTGTGGTTTTGTGTGTGGTAACCATGATGGTCTGGTGTGGATTTGTGTGTGGTAACCATGATGGTTTGGTTTGGTCTTGTGTGTGGTAACCATGATGTTCTGCTGTGGATTTGTGTGTGGTAACCATGATGGTTTGGTGTGGTCTTGTGTGTGGTAACCATGATGGTCTGGTCTCGTTTTGTGTGTGGTAACCATAATGGCCTGGTGTGGTTTTGTGTGTGGTAAGCATGATGGTCTGCTGTGGTTTTGTGTGTGGTAACCATGATGGTCTGGTGTGGTTTTGTGTGTGGTAACCATGATGGTCTTGTCTGGTTTTGTGTGTGGTAACCATGATGGTCTGCTGTGGTTTTGTGTGTGGTAACCATGATGGTCTGGTGTGGTCTTGTGTGTGGTAACCATGATGGTCTGCTGTGGTTTTGTGTGTGGTAACCATGATGGTCTGGTGTGGTCTTGTGTGTGGTAACCATGATGGTCTGGTGTGGTTTTGTGTGTGGTAACCATGATGGTCTTGTCTGGTTTTGTGTGTGGTAACCATGATGGCCTAGGGTGGTTTTGTGTGTTGTAACCATGATGGTCTGGGGTGGTTTTGTGTGTTGTAACCATGATGGTCTGGTCTTGTGTGTGGTAACCATGATGGTCTGGTGTGGTCTTGTGTGTGGTAACCATGATGGTCTGGTGTGGTTTTGTGTGTGGTAACCATGATGGTCTTGTCTGGTTTTGTGTGTGGTAACCATGATGGCCTGTTGTGGTCTTGTGTGTGGTAACCATGATGGTCCGGTCTGGTCTTGTGTGTGGTAACCATGATGGCCTAGGGTGGTTTTGTGTGTTGTAACCATGATGGTCTGGGGTGGTTTTGTGTGTTGTAACCATGATGGTCTGGTCTTGTGTGTGGTAACCATGATGGTCTGGTGTGGTTTTGTGTGTGGTAACCATGATGGTCTGGTGTGGATTTGTGTGTGGTAACCATGATGGTTTGGTGTGGTCTTGTGTGTGGTAACCATGATGGTCTGCTGTGGTTTTGTGTGTGGTAACCATGATGGTTTGGTGTGGTCTTGTGTGTGGTAACCATGATGGTCTGCTGTGGATTTGTGTGTGGTAACCATGATTGTCTGGTGTGGTCTTGTGTGTGGTAACCATGATGGTCTGCGGTGGTCTTGTGTGTGGTAACCATGATGGTCTGCGGTGGTCTTGTGTGCGGTAACCATGATGGTCTGGGATGGTTTTGTGTGGTAACCATGATGGTCTAGTGTGGTCTTGTGTGTGGTAACGATGATGGTCTGCGGTGGTTTTGTGTGTGGTAACCATGATGGTCTGCTGTGGATTTGTGTGTGGTAACCATGATGCTCTTGTGTGGTCTTGTGTGTGGTAACCATGATGGTCTGCGGTGGTCTTGTGTGTGGTAACCATGATGGTCTGCTGTGGATTTGTGTGTGGTAACCATGATGGTCTGGTGTGGTATTGTGTGGTAACCATGATGGTCTGGTGTGGTCTTGTGTGTGGTAACCATGATGGTCTGGTGTGGTTTTGTGTGTGGTAACCATGATGGTCTGCTGTGGATTTGTGTGTGGTAACCATGATGGTCGGGTGTGGTATTGTGTGGTAACCATGATGGTCTGGTGTGGTCTTGTGTGTGGTAACCATGATGGTCTGGGGTGGTTTTGTGTGTGGTAACCATGATGGTCTGTTGTGGTCTTGTGTGTGGTAACCATGATGGTGTGGTCTGGTTTTGTGTGTGGTAACCATGATGGTCTGGTCTGGTTTTGTGTGTGGTAACCATGATGGTCCTGTGTGGTTTTGTGTGGTAACCATGATGGTCTGGTGTGGTCTTGTGTGTGGTAACCATGATGGTCCGGTCTGGTTTTGTATGTGGTAATCATGATGGTCCGGTCTGGTTTTGTGTGTGGTAACCATGATTGTCTGGGGTTGTTTTGTGTGGTAACCATGATGGTCTGGGGTGGTTTTGTGTGGTAACCATGATGGTCCGGTCTGGTTTTGTGTGTGGTAACCATGATGGTCTGGTCTGGTTTTGTGTGTGGTAACCATGATGGTCTGGGGTGGTTTTGTGTGGTAACCGTGTTGGCCTGGTGTGGTTTTGTGTGTGGTAACCATGATGGTCTGGTCTGGTTTTGTGTGTGGTAACCATGATGGTCTGGTCTGGTTTTGTGTGTGGTAACCATGATGGTCTGGTCTCGTTTTGTGTGTGGTAACCATGATGGTCTGGGTTGGTTTTGTGTGGTAAGCATGATGGTCTGAGGTGGTTTTGTGTGGTAACCATGATGGTCTGGTGTGGTCTTGTGTGTGGTAACCATGATGGTCTGCTGTGGATTTCTGTGTGGTAACCATGATGGTCTGGTGTGGTTTTGTGTGGTAACCATGATGGTCTGGTGTGGTCTTGTGTGTGGTAACCATGATGGTCTGGTCTGGTTTTGTGTGTGGTAACCATGATGGTCTGGTCTGGTTTTGTGTGTGGTAACCATGATGGTCTGGGGTGGTTTTGTGTGGTAACCATGTTGGCCTGGTGTGGTTTTGTGTGTGGTAACCATGATGGTCTGGTCTGGTTTTGTGTGGTAACCTTGATGGTCTGGTGTGGTTTTGTGTATGGTACTCTTGATGGTCTGGTTTGGTTTGTGTGGTAACCATGATGGCTTGGTGTGGTTTTGTGTGGTAACCATGATTGTCTGGTGTAGTTCTGTGTGTGGTAACCATGATGGTCTGGTGTGGTTTTGTGCGTGGTAACCATGATGGTCTGGTCTCGTTTTGTGTGTGGTAACCATGATGGTCTGGTCTGGTTTTTTGTGGTAACCATGATGGTCTGGTGTGGTTTTGTGTGTGGTAACCATGATGGTCTGGTCTGGTTTTGTGTGTGGTAACCATGATGGTCTGGGGTGGTTTTGTGTGGTAACCATGATGGTATGGTGTGGTTCTGTGTGGTAACCATGATGGTCTAGTGTGTTTTTTTTGTGTGGTAACCATGATGGTCTGGTCTGGTTTTGTGTGTGGTAACCATGATGGTCTGGTGTGGTTGTGTGTGGTAACCATGATGGTCTGGTGTGGTTTTCTGTGTGGTAACCATGATGGTCTGTTGTGGTTTTGTGTGTGGTAACCATGATGGTCTGGTGTGGTTCTGTGTGGTAACCATGATGGTCTAGTGTGGTTTTTTGTGTGGTAACCATGATGGTCTGGTCTGGTTTTGTGTGTGGTAACCATGATGGTCTGGTGTGGTCTTGTGTGTGGTAACCGTGATGGTCTGGTGTGGTTTTGTGTGTGGTAACCGTGATGGTCTGGTGTGGTCTTGTGTGTGGTAACCATGTTGGTCTGGTGTGGTTTTTTGTGTGGTAACCATGATGGTCTGGGGTGGTTTTGTGTGTGGTAACCATGATTGTCTGGTCTGGTTTTGTGTGTGGTAACCATGGTTGTCTGGTGTGGTTTTGTGTGTGGTAACCATGGTTGTCTGGTGTGGTTTTGTGTGTGGTAACCATGATTGTCTGCTGTGGTTTTGTTTGGTAACCATGATGGTCTGGGGTGGTTTTGTGTGGTAACCATGATGGTCTGGTCTTGTTTTTTGTGTTGTAACCATGATGGTCTGGGGTGGTTTTGTGTGGTAACCATGATGGTCTGGTCTGGTTTTGTGTGTGGTAACCATGATGGTCTGGTGTGGTATTGTGTGGGAACCATGATGGTCTGGTGTGGTCTTGTGTGTGGTAACCATGATGGTCTGCTGTGGATTTGTGTGGTAACCATGATGGTCTGGTGTGGTCTTGTGTGTGGTAACCATGATGGTTTGCTGTGGTTTTGTGTGTGGTAACCATGATGGTTTGGTGTGGTCTTGTGTGTGGTAACCATGATGGTCTGGTCTCGTTTTGTGTGTGGTAACCATGATGGTCTGGTGTGGTCTAGTGTGTGGTAACCATGATGGTCCGGTCTGGACTTGTGTGTGGTAACCATGTTGGTCTTGGGTGGTCTTGTGTGTGGTAACCATGATGGTCTGGTGTGGTTTTTTGTGTGGTAACCATGTTGGTCTGGTGTGGTTTTGTGTGTGGTAACCATGATGGTCTGGGGTGGTTTTGTGTGGTAACCATGTTGGTCTGGGGTGGTCTTGTGTGTGGTAACCATGATGGTCTGGTGTGGTTTTTTGTGTGGTAACCATGTTGGTCTGGGGTGGTCTTGTGTGTGGTAACCATGATGGTCTGGTGTGGTTTTGTGTGTGGTAACCATAATGGCCTGATGTGGTTTTGTGTGTGGTAACCATAATGGCCTGGTGTGGTTTTGTGTGTGGTAACCATGATGGTCTGGTGTGGTTTTGTGTGTTGTAACCATGATGGTCTGGGGTGGTTTTGTGTGTTGTAACCATGATGGTCTGGGGTGGTTTTGTGTGTTGTAACCATGATGGTCTGGGGTGGTTTTGTGTGTTGTAACCATGATGGTCTGGGGTGGTTTTGTGTGTGGTAACCATGATGGTCTGGTCTGGTTTTGTGTGTGGTAACCATGATGGTCTGGGGTGGTTTTGTGTGTGGTAACCATGATGGTATGGTGTGGTTCTGTGTGGTAACCATGATGGTCTAGTGTTTTTTTGTGTGGTAACCATGATGGTCTGGTCTGGTTTTGTGTGTGGTAACCATGATGGTCTGGTGTGGTTGTGTGTGGTAACCATGATGGTCTGGTGTGGTTTTCTGTGTGGTAACCATGATGGTCTGTTGTGGTTTTGTGTGTGGTAACCATGATGGTCTGGTGTGGTTCTGTGTGGTAACCATGATGGTCTAGTGTGGTTTTTTGTGTGGTAACCATGATGGTCTGGTCTGGTTTTGTGTGTGGTAACCATGATGGTCTGTTGTGGTCTTGTGTGTGGTAACCGTGATGGTCTGGTGTGGTTTTGTGTGTGGTAACCGTGATGGTCTGGTGTGGTCTTGTGTGTGGTAACCATGTTGGTCTGGTGTGGTTTTGTGTGTGGTAACCATGATGGTCTGGGGTGGTTTTGTGTGTGGTAACCATGATTGTCTGGTGTGGTTTTGTGTGTGGTAACCATGATTGTCTGGTGTGGTTTTGTGTGTGGTAACCATGGTTGTCTGGTGTGGTTTTGTGTGTGGTAACCATGGTTGTCTGGTGTGGTTTTGTGTGTGGTAACCATGATTGTCTGCTGTGGTTTTGTTTGGTAACCATGATGGTCTGGGGTGGTTTTGTGTGGTAACCATGATGGTCTGGTCTTGTTTTTTGTGTTGTAACCATGATGGTCTGGGGTGGTTTTGTGTGGTAACCATGATGGTCTGGTCTGGTTTTGTGTGGTAACCATGATTGTCTGCTGTGGTTTTGTTTGGTAACCATGATGGTCTGGGGTGGTTTTGTGTGGTAACCATGATGGTCTGGTCTTGTTTTTTGTGTTGTAACCATGATGGTCTGGGGTGGTTTTGTGTGGTAACCATGATGGTCTGGTCTGGTTTTGTGTGGTAACCATGATTGTCTGGTCTGGTTTTGTGTGGTAACCATGATGGTCTGGTCTGGTTTTGTGTGGTAACCATGATTGTCTAGTGGGGTTTTGTGTGGTAACCATGATGGTCTGCTGTGGTTTTGTGTGGTAACCATGATGGTCTGGGGTGGTTTTGTGTGGTAATCATGATGGTCTATTGTGGTTTTGTGTGATAACCATGATGGTCTGGTGTGGTCTTGTGTGTGGTAACCATGATGGTCTGGTTTGTTTTGTGTGGTAACCATGATGATCTGCTGTGGTTTTGTGTGGTAACCATGATGGTCTGGTTTTGTGTGGTAACCATGATGGTCTGGTTTTGTGTGGTGACCATGATGGTGTGGTTGTGTGTGGTAACCAAGATGGTCTGGTGTGGTTGTGTGTGGTAACCAAGATGGTCTGGTGTGGTTTTGTGTGTGGTAACCATGATGGTCTGGTCTGGTTTTGTGTGTGGTAACCATGATGGTCTGTTGTGGTCTTGTGTGTGGTAACCGTGATGGTCTGGTGTGGTTTTGTGTGTGGTAACCGTGATGGTCTGGTGTGGTCTTGTGTGTGGTAACCATGTTGGTCTGGTGTGGTTTTGTGTGTGGTAACCATGATGGTCTGGGGTGGTTTTGTGTGTGGTAACCATGATTGTCTGGTGTGGTTTTGTGTGTGGTAACCATGATTGTCTGGTGTGGTTTTGTGTGTGGTAACCATGGTTGTCTGGTGTGGTTTTGTGTGTGGTAACCATGGTTGTCTGGTGTGGTTTTGTGTGTGGTAACCATGATTGTCTGCTGTGGTTTTGTTTGGTAACCATGATGGTCTGGGGTGGTTTTGTGTGGTAACCATGATGGTCTGGTCTTGTTTTTTGTGTTGTAACCATGATGGTCTGGGGTGGTTTTGTGTGGTAACCATGATGGTCTGGTCTGGTTTTGTGTGGTAACCATGATTGTCTGCTGTGGTTTTGTTTGGTAACCATGATGGTCTGGGGTGGTTTTGTGTGGTAACCATGATGGTCTGGTCTTGTTTTTTGTGTTGTAACCATGATGGTCTGGGGTGGTTTTGTGTGGTAACCATGATGGTCTGGTCTGGTTTTGTGTGGTAACCATGATTGTCTGGTCTGGTTTTGTGTGGTAACCATGATGGTCTGGTCTGGTTTTGTGTGGTAACCATGATTGTCTAGTGGGGTTTTGTGTGGTAACCATGATGGTCTGCTGTGGTTTTGTGTGGTAACCATGATGGTCTGGGGTGGTTTTGTGTGGTAATCATGATGGTCTATTGTGGTTTTGTGTGATAACCATGATGGTCTGGTGTGGTCTTGTGTGTGGTAACCATGATGGTCTGGTTTGTTTTGTGTGGTAACCATGATGATCTGCTGTGGTTTTGTGTGGTAACCATGATGGTCTGGTTTTGTGTGGTAACCATGATGGTCTGGTTTTGTGTGGTGACCATGATGGTGTGGTTGTGTGTGGTAACCAAGATGGTCTGGTGTGGTTGTGTGTGGTAACCAAGATGGTCTGGTGTGGTTTTGTGTGTGGTAACCATGATGGTCTGGTGTGGTTTTGTGTGTGGTAACCATGATGGTCTGGTTTGGTCTTGTGTGTGGTAACCGTGTTGGTCTGGTGTGGTTTTGTGTGTAGTAACCATGTTGGTCTGGGGTGGTCTTGTGTGTGGTAACCATGTTGGTCTGGTGTGGTTTTGTGTGTGGTAACCGTGATGGTCTGGTGTGGTTTTTTGTGTGGTAACCATGTTGGTCTGGTGTGGTTTTTTGTGTGGTAACCATGTTGGTCTGGGGTGGTCTTGTGTGTGGTAACCATGATGGTCTGGTGTGGTTTTTTGTGTGGTAACCATGTTGGTCTGGGGTGGTCTTGTGTGTGGTAACCATGATGGTCTGGTGTGGTTTTTTGTGTGGTAACCATGTTGGTCTGGTGTGGTTTTGTGTGTGGTAACCATGATGGTCTGGGGTGGTTTTGTGTGGTAACCATGATGGTCTGGTGTGGTTTTGTGTGGTAACCATGATTGTCTGGGGTGGTTTTGTGTGGTAACCATGATGGTCTGGGATGGTTTTGTGTGGTAACCATGATGGTCTGGGGTGGTTTTGTGTGGTAACCATGATGGTCTGGGATGGTTTTGTGTGGTAAGCATGATGGTCTGGGGTGGTTTTGTGTGGTAACCATGATGGTCTGGTGTGGTTTTGTGTATGGTAACCATGACGGTCTGGTGTGGTTTTGTGTATGGTAACCATGATGGTCTGGGGTGGTTTTGTGTGGTAACCATGATGGTCTGGTCTTGTTTTTTGTGTTGTAACCATGATGGTCTGGGGTGGTTTTGTGTGGTAACCATGATGGTCTGGTCTGGTTTTGTGTGTGGTAACCATGATGGTCTGGTGTGGTATTGTGTGGGAACCATGATGGTCTGGTGTGGTCTTGTGTGTGGTAACCATGATGGTCTGCTGTGGATTTGTGTGGTAACCATGATGGTCTGGTGTGGTCTTGTGTGTGGTAACCATGATGGTTTGCTGTGGTTTTGTGTGTGGTAACCATGATGGTTTGGTGTGGTCTTGTGTGTGGTAACCATGATGGTCTGGTCTCGTTTTGTGTGTGGTAACCATGATGGTCTGGTGTGGTCTAGTGTGTGGTAACCATGATGGTCCGGTCTGGACTTGTGTGTGGTAACCATGTTGGTCTTGGGTGGTCTTGTGTGTGGTAACCATGATGGTCTGGTGTGGTTTTTTGTGTGGTAACCATGTTGGTCTGGTGTGGTTTTGTGTGTGGTAACCATGATGGTCTGGGGTGGTTTTGTGTGGTAACCATGTTGGTCTGGGGTGGTCTTGTGTGTGGTAACCATGATGGTCTGGTGTGGTTTTTTGTGTGGTAACCATGTTGGTCTGGGGTGGTCTTGTGTGTGGTAACCATGATGGTCTGGTGTGGTTTTGTGTGTGGTAACCATAATGGCCTGATGTGGTTTTGTGTGTGGTAACCATAATGGCCTGGTGTGGTTTTGTGTGTGGTAACCATGATGGTCTGGTGTGGTTTTGTGTGTTGTAACCATGATGGTCTGGGGTGGTTTTGTGTGTTGTAACCATGATGGTCTGGGGTGGTTTTGTGTGTTGTAACCATGATGGTCTGGGGTGGTTTTGTGTGTTGTAACCATGATGGTCTGGGGTGGTTTTGTGTGTGGTAACCATGATGGTCTGGTCTGGTTTTGTGTGTGGTAACCATGATGGTCTGGGGTGGTTTTGTGTGTGGTAACCATGATGGTATGGTGTGGTTCTGTGTGGTAACCATGATGGTCTAGTGTTTTTTTGTGTGGTAACCATGATGGTCTGGTCTGGTTTTGTGTGTGGTAACCATGATGGTCTGGTGTGGTTGTGTGTGGTAACCATGATGGTCTGGTGTGGTTTTCTGTGTGGTAACCATGATGGTCTGTTGTGGTTTTGTGTGTGGTAACCATGATGGTCTGGTGTGGTTCTGTGTGGTAACCATGATGGTCTAGTGTGGTTTTTTGTGTGGTAACCATGATGGTCTGGTCTGGTTTTGTGTGTGGTAACCATGATGGTCTGTTGTGGTCTTGTGTGTGGTAACCATGATGGTCTGGTGTGGTTTTGTGTGTGGTAACCGTGATGGTCTGGTGTGGTCTTGTGTGTGGTAACCATGTTGGTCTGGTGTGGTTTTGTGTGTGGTAACCATGATGGTCTGGGGTGGTTTTGTGTGTGGTAACCATGATTGTCTGGTGTGGTTTTGTGTGTGGTAACCATGATTGTCTGGTGTGGTTTTGTGTGTGGTAACCATGGTTGTCTGGTGTGGTTTTGTGTGTGGTAACCATGGTTGTCTGGTGTGGTTTTGTGTGTGGTAACCATGATTGTCTGCTGTGGTTTTGTTTGGTAACCATGATGGTCTGGGGTGGTTTTGTGTGGTAACCATGATGGTCTGGTCTTGTTTTTTGTGTTGTAACCATGATGGTCTGGGGTGGTTTTGTGTGGTAACCATGATGGTCTGGTCTGGTTTTGTGTGGTAACCATGATTGTCTGCTGTGGTTTTGTTTGGTAACCATGATGGTCTGGGGTGGTTTTGTGTGGTAACCATGATGGTCTGGTCTTGTTTTTTGTGTTGTAACCATGATGGTCTGGGGTGGTTTTGTGTGGTAACCATGATGGTCTGGTCTGGTTTTGTGTGGTAACCATGATTGTCTGGTCTGGTTTTGTGTGGTAACCATGATGGTCTGGTCTGGTTTTGTGTGGTAACCATGATTGTCTAGTGGGGTTTTGTGTGGTAACCATGATGGTCTGCTGTGGTTTTGTGTGGTAACCATGATGGTCTGGGGTGGTTTTGTGTGGTAATCATGATGGTCTATTGTGGTTTTGTGTGATAACCATGATGGTCTGGTGTGGTCTTGTGTGTGGTAACCATGATGGTCTGGTTTGTTTTGTGTGGTAACCATGATGATCTGCTGTGGTTTTGTGTGGTAACCATGATGGTCTGGTTTTGTGTGGTAACCATGATGGTCTGGTTTTGTGTGGTGACCATGATGGTGTGGTTGTGTGTGGTAACCAAGATGGTCTGGTGTGGTTGTGTGTGGTAACCAAGATGGTCTGGTGTGGTTTTGTGTGTGGTAACCATGATGGTCTGGTGTGGTTTTGTGTGTGGTAACCATGATGGTCTGGTTTGGTCTTGTGTGTGGTAACCGTGTTGGTCTGGTGTGGTTTTGTGTGTAGTAACCATGTTGGTCTGGGGTGGTCTTGTGTGTGGTAACCATGTTGGTCTGGTGTGGTTTTGTGTGTGGTAACCGTGATGGTCTGGTGTGGTTTTTTGTGTGGTAACCATGTTGGTCTGGTGTGGTTTTTTGTGTGGTAACCATGTTGGTCTGGGGTGGTCTTGTGTGTGGTAACCATGATGGTCTGGTGTGGTTTTTTGTGTGGTAACCATGTTGGTCTGGGGTGGTCTTGTGTGTGGTAACCATGATGGTCTGGTGTGGTTTTTTGTGTGGTAACCATGTTGGTCTGGTGTGGTTTTGTGTGTGGTAACCATGATGGTCTGGGGTGGTTTTGTGTGGTAACCATGATGGTCTGGTGTGGTTTTGTGTGGTAACCATGATTGTCTGGGGTGGTTTTGTGTGGTAACCATGATGGTCTGGGATGGTTTTGTGTGGTAACCATGATGGTCTGGGGTGGTTTTGTGTGGTAACCATGATGGTCTGGGATGGTTTTGTGTGGTAACCATGATGGTCTGGGGTCGTTTTGTGTGGTAACCATGATGGTCTGGGATGGTTTTGTGTGGTAACCATGATGGTCTATTGTGGTTTTGTGTGGTAACCATGATGGTCTGGTGTGGTTTTGTGTGGTAACCATGATGGTCTGGTGTGGTATTGTGTGTGGTAACCATGATGGTCTAGTGTGGTTTTATGTGGTAACCATGATGGTCTGGTGTGGTCTTGTGTGTGGTAACCATGATGGTTGGTCTGGTCTTGTGTGTGGTAACCATGATGGTCTGGTGTGCTCTTGTGTGTGGTAACCATGATGGTCTGGTGTGGTTTTGTGTGTGGTAACCATGATGGTCTGGTGTGGTTTTGTGTGTGGTAACCATGATGGTCTAGTGTGGTTTTATGTGGTAACCATGATGGTCTGGTGTGGTCTTGTGTGTGGTAACCATGATGGTCCGGTCTGGACTTGTGTGTGGTAACCATGATGGTCTGGTCTGGTCTTGTGTGTGGTAACCATGATGGTCTGGTGTGGTTTTGTGTGTGGTAACCATAATGGCCTGGTGTGGTTTTGTGTGTGGTAACCATGATGGTCTGGTGTGGTTTTGTGTGTGGTAACCGTGATGGTCTGGTGTGGTATTGTGTGTGGTAACCATAATGGCCTGGTGTGGTTTTGTGTGTGGTAACCATGATGGTCTGGTGTGGTTTTGTGTGTGGTAAACATAATGGCCTGGTGTGGTTTTGTGTGTGGTAACTATAATGGCCTGGTGTGGTTTTGTGTGTGGTAACCATGATGGTCTGGTCTCGTTTTGTGTGTGGTAACCATAATGGCCTGGTATGGTTTTGTGTGTGGTAACCATAATGGCCTGGTGTGGTTTTGTGTGTGGTAACCATGATGGTCTGCTGTGGATTTGTGTGTGGTAACCATGATGGTCTGGTGTGGTATTGTGTGGTAACCATGATGGTCAAGTGTGGTCTTGTGTGTGGTAACCATGATGGTCTGGTGTGGATTTCTGTGTGGTAACCATGATGGTCTGGTATGGTTTTGTGTGGTAACCATAATGGCCTGGTGTGGTCTTGTGTGTGGTAACCATGATGGTCTGCTGTGGATTTCTGTGTGGTAACCATGATGGTCTGGTATGGTTTTGTGTGTGGTAACCATAATGGCCTGGTGTGGTCTTGTGTGTGGTAACCATGATGGTCTGCTGTGGATTTGTGTGTGGTAACCATGATGCTCTTGTGTGGTCTTGTGTGTGGTAACCATGATGGTCCGGTCTGGACTTGTGTGTGGTAACCATGATGGTCTGGTCTGGTCTTGTGTGTGGTAACCATGATGGTCTGGTGTGGTTTTGTGTGTGGTAACCATGATGGCCTGGTGTGGTTTTGTGTGTGGTAACCATGATGGTCTGGTGTGGTTTTGTGTGGTAACCATGATGGTCTGGTGTGGTCTTGTGTGTGGTAACCATGATGGTCCGGTCTGGACTTGTGTGTGGTAACCATGATGGTCTGGTCTGGTCTTGTGTGTGGTAACCATGATGGTCTGGTGTGGTTTTGTGTGTGGTAACCATGATGGTCTGGTGTGGATTTGTGTGTGGTAACCATGATGGTTTGGTGTGGTTATGTGAGTGGTAACCATGATGGTCTGGTGTGGTTTTGTGTGTGGTAACCATGATGGTCTGGTCTCGTTTTGTGTGTGGTAACCATAATGGCCTGGTGTGGTTTTGTGTGTGGTAACCATGATGGTCTGGTGTGGTATTGTGTGGGAACCATGATGGTCTGGTGTGGTCTTGTGTGTGGTAACCATGATGGTCTGCTGTGGATTCGTGTGGTAACCATGATGGTCTGGTGTGGTCTTGTGTGTGGTAACCATGATGGTTTGCTGTGGTTTTGTGTGTGGTAACCATGATGGTTTGGTGTGGTCTTGTGTGTGGTAACCATGATGGTCTGGTCTCGTTTTGTGTGTGGTAACCATGATGGTCTGGTGTGGTCTTGTGTGTGGTAACCATGATGGTCCGGTCTGGACTTGTGTGTGGTAACCATGATGGTCTGGTCTGGTCTTGTGTGTGGTAACCATGATGGTCTGGTGTGGTTTTGTGTGTGGTAACCATGATGGCCTGGTGTGGTTTTGTGTGTGGTAACCATGATGGTCTGGTGTGGTTTTGTGTGTGGTAACCATGATGGTCTGGTGTGGTCTTGTGTGTGGTAACCATGATGGTCCGGTCTGGACTTGTGTGTGGTAACCATGATGGTCTGGTCTGGTCTTGTGTGTGGTAACCATGATGGTCTGGTGTGGTTTTGTGTGTGGTAACCATGATGGTCTGGTGTGGATTTGTGTGTGGTAACCATGATGGTTTGGTGTGGTTATGTGAGTGGTAACCATGATGGTCTGGTGTGGTTTTGTGTGTGGTAACCATGATGGTCTGGTCTCGTTTTGTGTGTGGTAACCCTAATGGCCTGGTGTGGTTTTGTGTGTGGTAAGCATGATGGTCTGGTGTGGTATTGTGTGGGAACCATGATGGTCTGGTGTGGTCTTGTGTGTGGTAACCATGATGGTCTGCTGTGGATTCGTGTGGTAACCATGATGGTCTGGTGTGGTCTTGTGTGTGGTAACCATGATGGTTTGCTGTGGTTTTGTGTGTGGTAACCATGATGGTTTGGTGTGGTCTTGTGTGTGGTAACCATGATGGTCTGGTCTCGTTTTGTGTGTGGTAACCATGATGGTCTGGTGTGGTCTTGTGTGTGGTAACCATGATGGTCCGGTCTGGACTTGTGTGTGGTAACCATGATGGTCTGGTCTGGTCTTGTGTGTGGTAACCATGATGGTCTGGTGTGGTTTTGTGTGTGGTAACCATGATGGTCTGGTCTGGTCTTGTGTGTGGTAACCATGATGGTTTGCTGTGGTTTTGTGTGTGGTAACCATGATGGTTTGGTGTGGTCTTGTGTGTGGTAACCATGATGGTCCTGTCTGGTTTTGTGTGTGGTAACCATGATGGTCTGCTGTGGTTTTGTGTGTGGTAACCATGATGGTCTGGTGTGGTCTTGTGTGTGGTAACCATGATGGTCTGCTGTGGTTTTGTGTGTGGTAACCATGATGGTCTGGTGTGGTCTTGTGTGTGGTAACCATGATGGTCTGGTGTGGTTTTGTGTGTGGTAACCATGATGGTCTTGTCTGGTTTTGTGTGTGGTAACCATGATGGCCTGTTGTGGTCTTGTGTGTGGTAACCATGATGGTCCGGTCTGGTCTTGTGTGTGGTAACCATGATGGCCTAGGGTGGTTTTGTGTGTTGTAACCATGATGGTCTGGGGTGGTTTTGTGTGTTGTAACCATGATGGTCTGGTCTTGTGTGTGGTAACCATGATGGTCTGGTGTGGTTTTGTGTGTGGTAACCATGATGGTCTGGTGTGGATTTGTGTGTGGTAACCATGATGGTTTGGTGTTGTCTTGTGTGTGGTAACCATGATGGTCTGCTGTGGTTTTGTGTGTGGTAACCATGATGGTTTGGTGTGGTCTTGTGTGTGGTAACCATGATGGTCTGCTGTGGATTTGTGTGTGGTAACCATGATGGTCTGCTGTGGATTTGTGTGTGGTAACCATGATTGTCTGGTGTGGTCTTGTGTGTGGTAACCATGATGGTCTGCGGTGGTCTTGTGTGTGGTAACCATGATGGTCTGCGGTGGTCTTGTGTGCGGTAACCATGATGGTCTGGGATGGTTTTGTGTGGTAACCATGATGGTCTAGTGTGGTCTTGTGTGTGGTAACGATGATGGTCTGCGGTGGTTTTGTGTGTGGTAACCATGATGGTCTGGTGTGGTTTTGTGTGTGGTAACCATGATGGTCTGGTGTGGATTTGTGTGTGGTAACCATGATGGTTTGGTTTGGTCTTGTGTGTGGTAACCATGATGTTCTGCTGTGGATTTGTGTGTGGTAACCATGATGGTTTGGTGTGGTCTTGTGTGTGGTAACCATGATGGTCTGGTCTCGTTTTGTGTGTGGTAACCATAATGGCCTGGTGTGGTTTTGTGTGTGGTAAGCATGATGGTCTGCTGTGGTTTTGTGTGTGGTAACCATGATGGTCTGGTGTGGTTTTGTGTGTGGTAACCATGATGGTCTTGTCTGGTTTTGTGTGTGGTAACCATGATGGTCTGCTGTGGTTTTGTGTGTGGTAACCATGATGGTCTGGTGTGGTCTTGTGTGTGGTAACCATGATGGTCTGGTGTGGTTTTGTGTGTGGTAACCATGATGGTCTTGTCTGGTTTTGTGTGTGGTAACCATGATGGCCTAGGGTGGTTTTGTGTGTTGTAACCATGATGGTCTGGGGTGGTTTTGTGTGTTGTAACCATGATGGTCTGGTCTTGTGTGTGGTAACCATGATGGTCTGGTGTGGTCTTGTGTGTGGTAACCATGATGGTCTGGTGTGGTTTTGTGTGTGGTAACCATGATGGTCTTGTCTGGTTTTGTGTGTGGTAACCATGATGGCCTGTTGTGGTCTTGTGTGTGGTAACCATGATGGTGCGGTCTGGTCTTGTGTGTGGTAACCATGATGGCCTAGGGTGGTTTTGTGTGTTGTAACCATGATGGTCTGGGGTGGTTTTGTGTGTTGTAACCATGATGGTCTGGTCTTGTGTGTGGTAACCATGATGGTCTGGTGTGGTTTTGTGTGTGGTAACCATGATGGTCTGGTGTGGATTTGTGTGTGGTAACCATGATGGTTTGGTGTGGTCTTGTGTGTGGTAACCATGATGGTCTGCTGTGGTTTTGTGTGTGGTAACCATGATGGTTTGGTGTGGTCTTGTGTGTGGTAACCATGATGGTCTGCTGTGGATTTGTGTGTGGTAACCATGATTGTCTGGTGTGGTCTTGTGTGTGGTAACCATGATGGTCTGCGGTGGTCTTGTGTGTGGTAACCATGATGGTCTGCGGTGGTCTTGTGTGCGGTAACCATGATGGTCTGCTGTGGTTTTGTGTGTGGTAACCATGATGGTCTGGTGTGGTCTTGTGTGTGGTAACCATGATGGTCTGGTGTGGTTTTGTGTGTGGTAACCATGATGGTCTTGTCTGGTTTTGTGTGTGGTAACCATGATGGCCTAGGGTGGTTTTGTGTGTTGTAACCATGATGGTCTGGGGTGGTTTTGTGTGTTGTAACCATGATGGTCTGGTCTTGTGTGTGGTAACCATGATGGTCTGGTGTGGTCTTGTGTGTGGTAACCATGATGGTCTGGTGTGGTTTTGTGTGTGGTAACCATGATGGTCTTGTCTGGTTTTGTGTGTGGTAACCATGATGGCCTGTTGTGGTCTTGTGTGTGGTAACCATGATGGTGCGGTCTGGTCTTGTGTGTGGTAACCATGATGGCCTAGGGTGGTTTTGTGTGTTGTAACCATGATGGTCTGGGGTGGTTTTGTGTGTTGTAACCATGATGGTCTGGTCTTGTGTGTGGTAACCATGATGGTCTGGTGTGGTTTTGTGTGTGGTAACCATGATGGTCTGGTGTGGATTTGTGTGTGGTAACCATGATGGTTTGGTGTGGTCTTGTGTGTGGTAACCATGATGGTCTGCTGTGGTTTTGTGTGTGGTAACCATGATGGTTTGGTGTGGTCTTGTGTGTGGTAACCATGATGGTCTGCTGTGGATTTGTGTGTGGTAACCATGATTGTCTGGTGTGGTCTTGTGTGTGGTAACCATGATGGTCTGCGGTGGTCTTGTGTGTGGTAACCATGATGGTCTGCGGTGGTCTTGTGTGCGGTAACCATGATGGTCTGGGATGGTTTTGTGTGGTAACCATGATGGTCTAGTGTGGTCTTGTGTGTGGTAACGATGATGGTCTGCGGTGGTTTTGTGTGTGGTAACCATGATGGTCTGGTGTGGTTTTGTGTGTGGTAACCATGATGGTCTGGTGTGGATTTGTGTGTGGTAACCATGATGGTTTGGTTTGGTCTTGTGTGTGGTAACCATGATGTTCTGCTGTGGATTTGTGTGTGGTAACCATGATGGTTTGGTGTGGTCTTGTGTGTGGTAACCATGATGGTCTGGTCTCGTTTTGTGTGTGGTAACCATAATGGCCTGGTGTGGTTTTGTGTGTGGTAAGCATGATGGTCTGCTGTGGTTTTGTGTGTGGTAACCATGATGGTCTGGTGTGGTTTTGTGTGTGGCAACCATGATGGTCTTGTCTGGTTTTGTGTGTGGTAACCATGATGGTCTGCTGTGGTTTTGTGTGTGGTAACCATGATGGTCTGGTGTGGTCTTGTGTGTGGTAACCATGATGGTCTGGTGTGGATTTGTGTGTGGTAACCATGATGGTTTGGTTTGGTCTTGTGTGTGGTAACCATGATGTTCTGCTGTGGATTTGTGTGTGGTAACCATGATGGTTTGGTGTGGTCTTGTGTGTGGTAACCATGATGGTCTGGTCTCGTTTTCTGTGTGGTAACCATGATGGTCTGGTGTGGTCTTGTGTGTGGTAACCATGATGGTCCGGTCTGGACTTGTGTGTGGTAACCATGATGGTCTGGTCTGGTCTTGTGTGTGGTAACCATGATGGTCTGGTGTGGTTTTGTGTGTGGTAACCATGATGGCCTGGTGTGGTTTTGTGTGTGGTAACCATGATGGTCTGGTGTGGTTTTGTGTGGTAACCATGATGGTCTGGTGTGGTCTTGTGTGTGGTAACCATGATGGTCCGGTCTGGACTTGTGTGTGGTAACCATGATGGTCTGGTCTGGTCTTGTGTGTGGTAACCATGATGGTCTGGTGTGGTTTTGTGTGTGGTAACCATGATGGTCTGGTGTGGATTTGTGTGTGGTAACCATGATGGTTTGGTGTGGTTATGTGAGTGGTAACCATGATGGTCTGGTGTGGTTTTGTGTGTGGTAACCATGATGGTCTGGTCTCGTTTTGTGTGTGGTAACCCTAATGGCCTGGTGTGGTTTTGTGTGTGGTAACCATGATGGTCTGGTGTGGTATTGTGTGGGAACCATGATGGTCTGGTGTGGTCTTGTGTGTGGTAACCATGATGGTCTGCTGTGGATTCGTGTGGTAACCATGATGGTCTGGTGTGGTCTTGTGTGTGGTAACCATGATGGTTTGCTGTGGTTTTGTGTGTGGTAACCATGATGGTTTGGTGTGGTCTTGTGTGTGGTAACCATGATGGTCTGGTCTCGTTTTGTGTGTGGTAACCATGATGGTCTGGTGTGGTCTTGTGTGTGGTAACCATGATGGTCCGGTCTGGACTTGTGTGTGGTAACCATGATGGTCTGGTCTGGTCTTGTGTGTGGTAACCATGATGGTCTGGTGTGGTTTTGTGTGTGGTAACCATGATGGCCTGGTGTGGTTTTGTGTGTGGTAACCATGATGGTCTGGTGTGGTTTTGTGTGTGGTAAGCATGATGGTCCTGTCTGGTTTTGTGTGTGGTAACCATGATGGTCTGCTGTGGTTTTGTGTGTGGTAACCATGATGGTCTGGTGTGGTCTTGTGTGTGGTAACCATGATGGTCTGCTGTGGTTTTGTGTGTGGTAACCATGATGGTCTGGTGTGGTCTTGTGTGTGGTAACCATGATGGTCTGGTGTGGTTTTGTGTGTGGTAACCATGATGGTCTTGTCTGGTTTTGTGTGTGGTAACCATGATGGCCTGTTGTGGTCTTGTGTGTGGTAACCATGATGGTCCGGTCTGGTCTTGTGTGTGGTAACCATGATGGCCTAGGGTGGTTTTGTGTGTTGTAACCATGATGGTCTGGGGTGGTTTTGTGTGTTGTAACCATGATGGTCTGGTCTTGTGTGTGGTAACCATGATGGTCTGGTGTGGTTTTGTGTGTGGTAACCATGATGGTCTGGTGTGGATTTGTGTGTGGTAACCATGATGGTTTGGTGTGGTCTTGTGTGTGGTAACCATGATGGTCTGCTGTGGTTTTGTGTGTGGTAACCATGATGGTTTGGTGTGGTCTTGTGTGTGGTAACCATGATGGTCTGCTGTGGATTTGTGTGTGGTAACCATGATTGTCTGGTGTGGTCTTGTGTGTGGTAACCATGATGGTCTGCGGTGGTCTTGTGTGTGGTAACCATGATGGTCTGCGGTGGTCTTGTGTGCGGTAACCATGATGGTCTGGGATGGTTTTGTGTGGTAACCATGATGGTCTAGTGTGGTCTTGTGTGTGGTAACGATGATGGTCTGCGGTGGTTTTGTGTGTGGTAACCATGATGGTCTGGTGTGGTTTTGTGTGTGGTAACCATGATGGTCTGGTGTGGATTTGTGTGTGGTAACCATGATGGTTTGGTTTGGTCTTGTGTGTGGTAACCATGATGTTCTGCTGTGGATTTGTGTGTGGTAACCATGATGGTTTGGTGTGGTCTTGTGTGTGGTAACCATGATGGTCTGGTCTCGTTTTGTGTGTGGTAACCATAATGGCCTGGTGTGGTTTTGTGTGTGGTAAGCATGATGGTCTGCTGTGGTTTTGTGTGTGGTAACCATGATGGTCTGGTGTGGTTTTGTGTGTGGTAACCATGATGGTCTTGTCTGGTTTTGTGTGTGGTAACCATGATGGTCTGCTGTGGTTTTGTGTGTGGTAACCATGATGGTCTGGTGTGGTCTTGTGTGTGGTAACCATGATGGTCTGGTGTGGTTTTGTGTGTGGTAACCATGATGGTCTTGTCTGGTTTTGTGTGTGGTAACCATGATGGCCTGGTGTGGTCTTGTGTGTGGTAACCATGATGGTCCGGTCTGGTTTTGTGTGTGGTAACCATGATGGCCTAGGGTGGTTTTGTGTGTTGTAACCATGATGGTCTGGGGTGGTTTTGTGTGTTGTAACCATGATGGTCTGGTCTTGTGTGTGGTAACCATGATGGTCTGGTGTGGATTTGTGTGTGGTAACCATGATGGTTTGGTGTGGTTATGTGAGTGGTAACCATGATGGTCTGGTTTGGTTTTGTGTGTGGTAACCATGATGGTCTGGTCTCGTTTTGTGTGTGGTAACTATAATGGCCTGGTGTGGTTTTGTGTGTGGTAACCATGATGGTCTGGTGTGGTATTGTGTGGGAACCATGATGGTCTGGTGTGGTCTTGTGTGTGGTAACCATGATGGTCTGCTGTGGATTTGTGTGTGGTAACCATGATGGTCTGGTGTGGTTTTGTGTGGTAACCATGATGGTCTGGTGTGGTCTTGTGTGTGGTAACCATGATGGTCTGCTGTGGTTTTGTGTGTGGTAACCATGATTGTCTGGTGTGGTCTTGTGTGTGGTAACCATGATGGTCTGCGGTGGTCTTGTGTGCGGTAACCATGATGGTCTGGGATGGTTTTGTGTGGTAACCATGATGGTCTAGTGTGGTCTTGTGTGTGGTAACCATGATGGTCTGCGGTGGTTTTGTGTGTGGTAACCATGATGGTCTTGTGTGGTTTTGTGTGTGGTAACCATGATGGTCTGGTGTGGTTTTGTGTGTGGTAACCATGATGGTTTGGTGTGGTCTTGTGTGTGGTAACCATGATGGTCTTGTGTGGTTTTGTGTGTGGTAACCATGATGGTCTGGTGTGGTTTTGTGTGTGGTAACCATGATGGTCTGGTGTGGTCTTGCGTGTGGTAACCATGATGGTCTTGTGTGGTTTTGTGTGTGGTAACCATGATGTTCTGCTGTGGATTTGTGTGTGGTAACCATGATGGTCTGGTGTGGTTTTGTGTGTTGTAACCATAATGGCCTGGTGTGGTTTTGTGTGTGGTAACCATGATGGTCTGGTGTGGTTTTGTGTGTGATAACCGTGATGGTCTGGTGTGGTATTGTGTGTGGTAACCATAATGGCCTGGTGTGGTTTTGTGTGTGGTAACCATGATGGTCTGGTGTGGTTTTGTGTGTGGTAACCATAATGGCCTGGTGTGGTTTTGTGTGTGGTAACCATAATGGCCTGGTGTGGTTTTGTGTGTGGTAACCATGATGGTCTGCTGTGGATTTGTGTGTGGTAACCATGATGGTCTGGTGTGGTATTGTGTGGTAACCATGATGGTCAAGTGTGGTCTTGTGTGTGGTAACCATGATGGTCTGGTGTGGATTTCTGTGTGGTAACCATGATGGTCTGGTATGGTTTTGTTTGGTAACCATAATGGCCTGGTGTGGTCTTGTGTGTGGTAACCATGATGGTCTGCTGTGGATTTCTGTGTGGTAACCATGATGGTCTGGTATGGTTTTGTGTGTGGTAACCATAATGGCCTGGTGTGGTCTTGTGTGTGGTAACCATGATGGTCTGCTGTGGATTTGTGTGTGGTAACCATGATGCTCTTGTGTGGTCTTGTGTGTGGTAACCATGATGGTCTGCGGTGGTCTTGTGTGTGGTAACCATGATGGTCTGGGATGGTTTTGTGTGGTAACCATGATGGTCTGGTGTGGTTTTGTGTGTGGTAACCATGATGGTCTGCTGTGGTTTTGTGTGTGGTAACCATAATGGCCTGGTGTGGTTTTGTGTGTGGTAACCATAATGGCCTGGTGTGGTTTTGTGTGTGGTAACCATGATGGTCTGGTGTGGTATTGTGTGGGAACCATGATGGTCTGGTGTGGTCTTGTGTGTGGTAACCATGATGGTCTGCTGTGGATTTGTGTGTGGTAACCATGATGGTCTGGTGTGGTTTTGTGTGGTAACCATGATGGTCTGGTGTGGTCTTGTGTGTGGTAACCATGATGGTCTGCTGTGTTTTTGTGTGTGGTAACCATGATGGTTTGGTGTGGTCTTGTGTGTGGTAACCATGATGGTCTGCTGTGGTTTTGTGTGTGGTAACCATGATGGTTTGGTGTGGTCTTGTGTGTGGTAACCATGATGGTCTGCTGTGGATTTGTGTGTGGTAACCATGATTGTCTGGTGTGGTCTTGTGTGTGGTAACCATGATGGTCTGCGGTGGTCTTGTGTGTGGTAACCATGATGGTCTGCGGTGGTCTTGTGTGCGGTAACCATGATGGTCTGGGATGGTTTTGTGTGGTAACCATGATGGTCTAGTGTGGTCTTGTGTGTGGTAACGATGATGGTCTGCGGTGGTTTTGTGTGTGGTAACCATGATGGTCTGGTGTGGTTTTGTGTGTGGTAACCATGATGGTCTGGTGTGGATTTGTGTGTGGTAACCATGATGGTTTGGTGTGGTCTTGTGTGTGGTAACCATGATGTTCTGCTGTGGATTTGTGTGTGGTAACCATGATGGTTTGGTGTGGTCTTGTGTGTGGTAACCATGATGGTCTGCTGTGGTTTTGTGTGTGGTAACCATGATTGTCTGGTGTGGTCTTGTGTGTGGTAACCATGATGGTCTGCGGTGGTCTTGTGTGCGGTAACCATGATGGTCTGGGATGGTTTTGTGTGGTAACCATGATGGTCTAGTGTGGTCTTGTGTGTGGTAACCATGATGGTCTGCGGTGGTTTTGTGTGTGGTAACCATGATGGTCTTGTGTGGTTTTGTGTGTGGTAACCATGATGGTCTGGTGTGGTTTTGTGTGTGGTAACCATGATGGTTTGGTGTGGTCTTGTGTGTGGTAACCATGATGGTCTTGTGTGGTTTTGTGTGTGGTAACCATGATGGTCTGGTGTGGTTTTGTGTGTGGTAACCATGATGGTCTGGTGTGGTCTTGTGTGTGGTAACCATGATGGTCTTGTGTGGTTTGTGTGTGGTAACCATGATGTTCTGCTGTGGATTTGTGTGTGGTAACCATGATGGTCTGGTGTGGTTTTGTGTGTGGTAACCATAATGGCCTGGTGTGGTTTTGTGTGTGGTAACCATGATGGTCTGGTGTGGTTTTGTGTGTGTTAACCGTGATGGTCTGGTGTGGTATTGTGTGTGGTAACCATAATGGCCTGGTGTGGTTTTGTGTGTGGTAACCATGATGGTCTGGTGTGGTTTTGTGTGTGGTAACCATAATGGCCTGGTGTGGTTTTGTGTGTGGTAACTATAATGGCCTGGTGTGGTTTTGTGTGTGGTAACCATGATGGTCTGGTCTCGTTTTGTGTGTGGTAACCATAATGGCCTGGTATGGTTTTGTGTGTGGTAACCATAATGGCCTGGTGTGGTTTTGTGTGTGGTAACCATGATGGTCTGCTGTGGATTTGTGTGTGGTAACCATGATGGTCTGGTGTGGTATTGTGTGGTAACCATGATGGTCAAGTGTGGTCTTGTGTGTGGTAACCATGATGGTCTGGTGTGGATTTCTGTGTGGTAACCATGATGGTCTGGTATGGTTTTGTGTGGTAACCATAATGGCCTGGTGTGGTCTTGTGTGTGGTAACCATGATGGTCTGCTGTGGATTTCTGTGTGGTAACCATGATGGTCTGGTATGGTTTTGTGTGTGGTAACCATAATGGCCTGGTGTGGTCTTGTGTGTGGTAACCATGATGGTCTGCTGTGGATTTGTGTGTGGTAACCATGATGCTCTTGTGTGGTCTTGTGTGTGGTAACCATGATGGTCTGCGGTGGTCTTGTGTGTGGTAACCATGATGGTCTGGGATGGTTTTGTGTGGTAACCATGATGGTCTGGTGTGGTTTTGTGTGTGGTAACCATGATGGTCTGCTGTGGTTTTGTGTGTGGTAACCATAATGGCCTGGTGTGGTTTTGTGTGTGGTAACCATAATGGCCTGGTGTGGTTTTGTGTGTGGTAACCATGATGGTCTGGTGTGGTATTGTGTGGGAACCATGATGGTCTGGTGTGGTCTTGTGTGTGGTAACCATGATGGTCTGCTGTGGATTTGTGTGTGGTAACCATGATGGTCTGGTGTGGTTTTGTGTGGTAACCATGATGGTCTGGTGTGGTCTTGTGTGTGGTAACCATGATGGTCTGGTGTGGTTTTGTGTGGTAACCATGATGGTCTGGTGTGGTCTTGTGTGTGGTAACCATGATGGTCTGCTGTGGTTTTGTGTGTGGTAACCATGATGGTTTGGTGTGGTCTTGTGTGTGGTAACCATGATGGTCTGCTGTGGTTTTGTGTGTGGTAACCATGATGGTTTGGTGTGGTCTTGTGTGTGGTAACCATGATGGTCTGCTGTGGTTTTGTGTGTGGTAACCATGATGGTTTGGTGTGGTCTTGTGTGTGGTAACCATGATGGTCTGCTGTGGATTTGTGTGTGGTAACCATGATTGTCTGGTGTGGTCTTGTGTGTGGTAACCATGATGGTCTGCGGTGGTTTTGTGTGTGGTAACCATGATGGTTTGGTGTGGTCTTGTGTGTGGTAACCATGATGGTCTGCTGTGGTTTTGTGTGTGGTAACCATGATGGTTTGGTGTGGTCTTGTGTGTGGTAACCATGATGGTCTGGTGTGGTTTTGTGTGGTAACCATGATGGTCTGGTGTGGTCTTGTGTGTGGTAACCATGATGGTCTGCTGTGGTTTTGTGTGTGGTAACCATGATGGTCTGGTGTGGTCTTGTGTGTGGTAACCATGATGGTCTGCTGTGGTTTTGTGTGTGGTAACCATGATGGTTTGGTGTGGTCTTGTGTGTGGTAACCATGATGGTCTGCTGTGGATTTGTGTGTGGTAACCATGATTGTCTGGTGTGGTCTTGTGTGTGGTAACCATGATGGTCTGCGGTGGTCTTGTGTGTGGTAACCATGATGGTCTGCGGTGGTCTTGTGTGCGGTAACCATGATGGTCTGGGATGGTTTTGTGTGGTAACCATCATGGTCTAGTGTGGTCTTGTGTGTGGTAACGATGATGGTCTGCGGTGGTTTTGTGTGTGGTAACCATGATGGTCTGGTGTGGTTTTGTGTGTGGTAACCATGATGGTCTGGTGTGGATTTGTGTGTGGTAACCATGATGGTTTGGTGTGGTCTTGTGTGTGGTAACCATGATGTTCTGCTGTGGATTTGTGTGTGGTAACCCTGATGGTTTGGTGTGGTCTTGTGTGTGGTAACCATGATGGTCTGGTCTCGTTTTGTGTGTGGTAACCATAATGGCCTGGTGTGGTTTTGTGTGTGGTAAGCATGATGGTCTGCTGTGGTTTTGTGTGTGGTAACCATGATGGTCTGGTGTGGTTTTGTGTGTGGTAACCATGATGGTCTTGTCTGGTTTTGTGTGTGGTAACCATGATGGTCTGCTGTGGTTTTGTGTGTGGTAACCATGATGGTCTGGTGTGGTCTTGTGTGTGGTAACCATGATGGTCTGGTGTGGTTTTGTGTGTGGTAACCATGATGGTCTTGTCTGGTTTTGTGTGTGGTAACCATGATGGCCTGGTGTGGTCTTGTGTGTGGTAACCATGATGGTCCGGTCTGGTTTTGTGTGTGGTAACCATGATGGCCTGGGGTGGTTTTGTGTGTTGTAACCATGATGGTCTGGGGTGGTTTTGTGTGTTGTAACCATGATGGTCTGGTCTGGTCTTGTGTGTGGTAACCATGATGGTCTGCGGTGGTCTTGTGTGCGGTAACCATGATGGTTTGGTGTGGTTATGTGAGTGGTAACCATGATGGTCTGGTGTGGTTTTGTGTGTGGTAACCATGATGGTCTGGTCTCGTTTTGTGTGTGGTAACTATAATGGCCTGGTGTGGTTTTGTGTGTGGTAACCACGATGGTCTGGTGTGGTCTTGTGTGTGGTAACCATGATGGTCTGCTGTGGATTTGTGTGTGGTAACCATGATGGTCTGGTGTGGTTTTGTGTGGTAACCATGATGGTCTGGTGTGGTCTTGTGTGTGGTAACCATGATGGTCTGCTGTGGTTTTGTGTGTGGTAACCATGATTGTCTGGTGTGGTCTTGTGTGTGGTAACCATGATGGTCTGCGGTGGTCTTGTGTGCGGTAACCATGATGGTCTGGGATGGTTTTGTGTGGTAACCATGATGGTCCAGTGTGGTCTTGTGTGTGGTAACCATGATGGTCTGCGGTGGTTTTGTGTGTGGTAACCATGATGGTCTTGTGTGGTTTTGTGTGTGGTAACCATGATGGTCTGGTGTGGTTTTGTGTGTGGTAACCATGATGGTTTGGTGTGGTCTTGTGTGTGGTAACCATGATGGTCTTGTGTGGTTTTGTGTGTGGTAACCATGATGGTCTGGTGTGGTTTTGTGTGTGGTAACCATGATGGTCTGGTGTGGTCTTGTGTGTGGTAACCATGATGGTCTTGTGTGGTTTTGTGTGTGGTAACCATGATGTTCTGCTGTGGATTTGTGTGTGGTAACCATGATGGTCTGGTGTGGTTTTGTGTGTGGTAACCATAATGGCCTGGTGTGGTTTTGTGTGTGGTAACCATGATGGTCTGGTGTGGTTTTGTGTGTGGTAACCGTGATGGTCTGGTGTGGTATTGTGTGTGGTAACCATAATGGCCTGGTGTGTTTTGTGTGTGGTAACCATGATGGTCTGGTGTGGTTTTGTGTGTGGTAACCATAATGGCCTGGTGTGGTTTTGTGTTTGGTAACTATAATGGCCTGGTGTGGTTTTGTGTGTGGTAACCATGATGGTCTGGTGTGGTTTTGTGTGTGGTAACCATAATGGCCTGGTGTGGTTTTGTGTGTGGTAACCATAATGGCCTGGTGTGGTTTTGTGTGTGGTAACCATGATGGTCTGCTGTGGATTTGTGTGTGGTAACCATGATGGTCTGGTGTGGTATTGTGTGGTAACCATGATGGTCAAGTGTGGTCTTGTGTGTGGTAACCATGATGGTCTGGTGTGGATTTCTGTGTGGTAACCATGATGGTCTGGTATGGTTTTGTGTGGTAACCATAATGGCCTGGTGTGGTCTTGTGTGTGGTAACCATGATGGTCTGCTGTGGATTTCTGTGTGGTAACCATGATGGTCTGGTATGGTTTTGTGTGTGGTAACCATAATGGCCTGGTGTGGTCTTGTGTGTGGTAACCATGATGGTCTGCTGTGGATTTGTGTGTGGTAACCATGATGTTCTTGTGTGGTCTTGTGTGTGGTAACCATGATGGTCTGCGGTGGTCTTGTGTGTGGTAACCATGATGGTCTGGGATGGTTTTGTGTGGTAACCATGATGGTCTGGTGTGGTTTTGTGTGTGGTAACCATGATGGTCTGCTGTGGTTTTGTGTGTGGTAACCATAATGGCCTGGTGTGGTTTTGTGTGTGGTAACCATAATGGCCTGGTGTGGTTTTGTGTGTGGTAACCATGATGGTCTGGTGTGGTATTGTGTGGGAACCATGATGGTCTGGTGTGGTCTTGTGTGTGGTAACCATGATGGTCTGCTGTGGATTTGTGTGTGGTAACCATGATGGTCTGGTGTGGTTTTGTGTGGTAACCATGATGGTCTGGTGTGGTCTTGTGTGTGGTAACCATGATGGTCTGCTGTGGTTTTGTGTGTGGTAACCATGATTGTCTGGTGTGGTCTTGTGTGTGGTAACCATGATGGTCTGCGGTGGTCTTGTGTGCGGTAACCATGATGGTCTGGGATGGTTTTGTGTGGTAACCATGATGGTCTAGTGTGGTCTTGTGTGTGGTAACCATGATGGTCTTGTGTGGTTTTGTGTGTGGTAACCATGATGGTTTGGTGTGGTCTTGTGTGTGGTAACCATGATGGTCTTGTGTGGTTTTGTGTGTGGTAACCATGATGGTCTGGTGTGGTTTTGTGTGTGGTAACCATGATGGTCTGGTGTGGTGTTGTGTGTGGTAACCATGATGGTCTTGTGTGGTTTTGTGTGTGGTAACCATGATGTTCTGCTGTGGATTTGTGTGTGGTAACCATGATGGTCTGGTGTGGTTTTGTGTGTGGTAACCATGATGGTCTGGTGTGGTTTTGTGTGTGGTAAGCATAATGGCCTGGTGTGGTTTTGTGTGTGGTAACCATGATGGTCTGGTGTGGTTTTGTGTGTGGTAACCATGATGGTCTGCTGTGGATTTGTGTGTGGTAACCGTGATGGTCTGGTGTGGTATTGTGTGTGGTAACCATAATGGCCTGGTGTGGTTTTGTGTGTGGTAACCATGATGGTCTGGTGTGGTTTTGTGTGTGGTAACCATAATGGCCTGGTGTGGTTTTGTGTGTGGTAACCATAATGGCCTGGTGTGGTTTTGTGTGTGGTAACCATAATGGCCTGGTGTGGTTTTGTGTGTGGTAACTATAATGGCCTGGTGTGGTTTTGTGTGTGGTAACCATGATGGTCTGGTCTCGTTTTGTGTGTGGTAACCATAATGGCCTGGTGTGGTTTTGTGTGTGGTAACCATAATGGCCTGGTGTGGTTTTGTGTGTGGTAACCATGATGGTCTGCTGTGGATTTGTGTGTGGTAACCATGATGGTCTGGTGTGGTATTGTGTGGTAACCATGATGGTCAAGTGTGGTCTTGTGTGTGGTAACCATGATGGTCTGGTGTGGATTTCTGTGTGGTAACCATGATGGTCTGGTATGGTTTTGTGTGGTAACCATAATGGCCTGGTGTGGTCTTGTGTGTGGTAACCATGATGGTCTGCTGTGGATTTGTGTGTGGTAACCATGATGCTCTTGTGTGGTCTTGTGTGTGGTAACCATGATGGTCTGCGGTGGTCTTGTGTGTGGTAACCATGATGGTCTGGGATGGTTTTGTGTGGTAACCATGATGGTCTGGTGTGGTTTTGTGTGTGGTAACCATGATGGTCTGCTGTGGTTTTGTGTGTGGTAACCATAATGGCCTGGTGTGGTTTTGTGTGTGGTAACCATAATGGCCTGGTGTGGTTTTGTGTGTGGTAACCATGATGGTCTGGTCTCGTTTTGTGTGTGGTAACCATGATGGTCTGGTGTGGTTTTGTGTGTGGTAACCATGATGGTCTGGTGTGGTTTTGTGTGTGGTAACCATGATGGTCTGGTGTGGTTTTGTGTGTGGTAACCATGATGGTCCGGTCTGGTTTTGTGTGTGGTAACCATGATGGCCTGGTGTGGTTTTTTGTGTGGTAACCATGATGGTCTGGTCTGGTTTTGTGTGTGGTAACCATGATGGTCTGGGGTGGTTTTGTGTGTTGTAACCATGATGGTCTGGGGTGGTTTTGTGTGTTGTAACCATGATGGTCTGGGGTGGTTTTGTGTGTTGTAACCATGATGGTCTGGGGTGGTTTTGTGTGTGGTAACCATGATGGTCTGGTGTGGTTTTGTCTGTTGTAACCATGATGGTCTGGTGTGGTTTTGTTTGTGGTAACCATGATGGTCTGGGTTGGTTTGTGTGGTAACCATGATGGTATGGTGTGGTTCTGTGTGGTAACCATGATGGTCTGTTGTGGTTTTGTCTGTTGTAACCATGATGGTCTGTTGTGGTTTTGTGTGTGGTAACCATGATGGTCTGGTGTGGTTCTGTTTGGTAACCATGATGGTCTAGTGTGGTTTTTTGTGTGGTAACCATGATGGTCTGGTGTGGTCTTGTGTGGTAACCGTGATGGTCTGGTGTGGTTTTGTGTGTGGTAACCGTGATGGTCTGTTGTGGTCTTGTGTGTGGTAACCATGTTGGTCTGGTCTGGTTTTGTGTGGTAACCATGATTGTCTGGTCTGGTTTTGTGTGGTAACCATGATGGTCTGGTCTGGTTTTGTGTGGTAACCATGATTGTCTGGTGTGGTTTTGTGTGGTAACCATGATGGTCTGGGGTGGTTTTGTGTGGTAATCATGATGGTCTATTTTGGTTTTGTGTGATAACCATGATGGTCTGCTGTGGTCTTGTGTGTGGTAACCATGATGGTCTGGTTTGGTTTTGTGTGGTAACCATGATGGTCTGGTTTGGTTTTGTGTGGTAACCATGATGGTCTGCTGTGGTTTTGTGTGTGGTAACCATGATGGTCTGGTTTTGTGTGGTAACCATGATGGTGTGGTTGTGTGTGGTAACCATGATGGTCTGGTGTGGTTTTGTGTGCGGTAACCATGATGGTCTGCTGTGGTCTTGTGTGTGGTAACCATGATGGTCTGGTGTGGTCTTGTGTGTGGTAACCATGATGGTCTGGTTTGGTTTTGTGTGGTAACCATGATGGTCTGCTGTGGTTCAGGACTTCCTGTCATGTTACTGTAGATCCAATATAGGTGAACCATACAAGCAGAATTCCTGCTCAGTGTGTGTGTGTGTGTGTGTGTGTGTGTGTGTGTGTGTGTGTGTGTGTTCAAAACACATGTTAAACTGAATTGTTATTAATACCACAGAACAATAACACTTGAATGATAAAGTGTATTAACGGCTCTGATATGAGGAACATTTTCTGTATCCGTCTATCTGCTTGTCTGCCTGCATGCCTGTCTGTCTGCTTGACTGCCTTTCTGCCTCTGTCTGTCTGCTGCCTGCCTACCTGTCTATCTGTCTGCCTGCCTGCCTGCCTGTCTATCTGTCTGCCTGCCTGCCTGCCTGTCTATCTGTCTGCCTGCCTGCCTGCCTGTCTGCCTGACTGCCTGCGTGCCTCTGTTTGTCTGTCTGCCTGCCTGCCTGCCTCTGTCTGACTGTCTGCCTGCCTGCCTGCCTGCCTGCCTGCCTGCCTGCCTGCCTGCCTGCCTGCCTGTCTGTCTGTCTGCCTGTCTATCTGTCTGCCTGCCTGCCTGTCTATCTGTCTGTCTCCCTGCATGCCTGTCTGTCTTTCTGCCTGACTGCCTGCGTGCCTCTGTCTGTCTGTTTGTCTGTCTGTCTGCCTGCCTGCCTCTGTCTGACTGCCTGCCTGCCTCTGTCTGCCTGCCTGACTGCCTGCCTGCCTGCCTGCCTGTCTGTCTGGCTTCTTGCCTGCCTGTCTGTCTGTCTGTCTGCCTGTCTGTTTGTCTGCCTGCCTGCCTGCCCTCCTGTCTGTCTGCTTGCCTGCCTGTCTGTCTGTCTGCCTGCCTGCCTGCCTGCCTCTGCCTGCCTGCCTGTCTGTCTGTCTGCCTGTCTATCTGTCTGCCTGCCTGCCTGTCTATCTGTCTGTCTGCCTGCATGCCTGTCTGTCTTTCTGCCTGACTGCCTGCGTGCCTCTGTCTGTCTGTTTGTCTGTCTGTCTGCCTGCCTGCCTCTGTCTGACTGCCTGCCTGCCTCTGACTGCCTGCCTGCCTGCCTGCCTGCCTGTCTGTCTGGCTTCTTGCCTGCCTGTCTGTCTGTCTGTCTGCCTGTCTGTTTGTCTGCCTGCCTGCCTGCCCTCCTGTCTGTCTGTCTGCTTGCCTGCCTGTCTGTCTGCCTGTCTGTCTGTCTGTCTGTCTGTCTGTCTGCTTTCCTGCCTGTCTGCCTGCCTGCCTGTCTGCCTGCCTGCCTGCCTGCCTGTCTGTCTGTCTGCTTGCCTGCCTGTCTTTCTGCCTGCCTCTCTGTCTGTCTGCTTGCCTTGCCTGTCTGTCTGCCTGTCTGTCTGCCTGCCTGCCTGCCTGTCTGTCTGTCTGTCTGTCTGCCTGCCTGCCTGCCTGTCTGTCTGCCTGCTTGCCTGCCTGTCTGCCTGCCTGCCTGCCTCTGTCTGCCTGTCTCCCTGACTGCCTGCCTGTCTGTCTGCCTGCCTGCCTGCCTGTCTGCCTGCCTGCCTGCCTGTCTGTCTGCCTGTCTGTCTTGTCTGTCTGTCTGTCTGCCTGTCTGCCTGCCTGCCTGTCTGTCTGCCTGTCTGTCTGCCTGTCTGTCTTGTCTGCCTGCCTGCCTGCCTGCCTGTCTGCCTGCCTGCCTGTCTGTCTTGTCTGTCTGTCTGCCTGCCTGCCATCATGCTGCATTTGTGTGCTCTTGAATGATATGTGTGACTTGTGTTGAGCAGCGTGTCACTAAGGGTCCTTCGTCACTGTGCCTCATAGAAAGATCACATTTCTTTGCCTACATTCTGTCTTTCTATGTTTCTGTTTTTCTGTTTCTATATTTCTATCTTCTATGTTTCTATCTTTTTATATTTCTATGTTTCTATCTTTGTTTCTATCTTCTGTGTTTCTATGTTTCTGTTTCTATCTTTCTATGTTCTAGCTTTCTATCTTTCTGTTTCTATGTTCTATATTTCTATCTTCTGCTTCTATGTTTCTATCTTTCTATGTTTCTATCTTTTTATCCTCTATGTTTCTATTCAGTTCAATTCAATATGTGCTTTATTGGCATGAAATACGTTTGTGTGCATTATGTTTCTATCTTTCTTTCTATTTTCTATGTTTCTGTTTCTATCTTTCTGTCTTTTTATTGTTCTGTTTCCATCTTTGTCTTTCTGTCTTTCCATTTCTATATTTCTATGCTTCTATGTTTCTATCTTTCTTATCTTTCTGTTTCTATCTTCTATGTTTCTACCTTTCTGTTTCTATCTTTTATTTCTATCTTCTGTTTGTGTGTTTCTATCTTTCTGTTTCTATGCGTCTATCTTTCTATGTTTCTGTTGCTATCTTTCTGTCTTTTTATTGTTCTGTTTCCATCTTTGTCTTTCTGTCTTTCCATTTCTATATTTCTATGCTTCTATGTTTCTATCTTTCTTATCTTTCTGTTTCTATCTTCTATGTTTCTATCTTTCTGTTTCTATGTTTCTATCTTTTATTTCTATCTTCTATGTTTGTATGTTTCTGTCTTTCTGTTTCTATGCGTCTATCTTTCTATGTTTCTGTTGCTATCTTTCTAACTTCTGTGTTTCTGATTCCATCTTTATTTCTATTGTTCTGTTTCTATCTTTGTCTTTCTGTTTCTATGCTTCTGTGTTTCTATCTTTCTGTCTTTCTATCTTTCTGTTTCTATGCTTCTTTCTATCTTTCTGTTTTTATCTTTCTATTTTCTATCCATCTTTTGTTTCTATTTTTCTGTTTCTATGTTGCTATCTTTCTATCTTACTATGTTTCTATTTCTATCTTTCTATGGTTCTATACCTCTCTTTCTGTTTCTATCTTCTATCTTCAATGTTTCTATGTTTCTATCATTGTTTCTATCTTTCTGTATCTATATTCTATGTTTCTATCTTTCTGTCTTTCTCTTTATGTTTCTCTTTTTATTTTTCAATGTTCTATGTTTCTACGTTTCTATCTTCTATGTTTCTATCTTTCTGTTTCTATGTTTCTATGCTTCTGTCTTTCTATCTTTCTGTCTTTCTATTGTTCTGTTTGTACGTTTCTATCTTCTATGTTTCTATCTTTCTGTTTCTATCTTTCTATCTTCTATACTTCTGTTTCTATCTTTCTTTGTGTTTCTATCTTTCTATCTTTCTATCGTCTATGTTTCTGTTTTAGCTTTCTATCTTTCTATGTCTCTATCTTCCTATCTCCTATGTTTCTATCTTTCTGTCTTTCTATCGTTCTGTTTCTTTCTTTTTATCTGTCTGTTTTTATGTTTCTGTTTCTATCGTCTGTTTCTATATCTCTGTTTCGATCTTTCTAGCTTTCTATGTTTTTGTGTTTCTATCGTTCTGTCTTTCTATCTTTCTGTTTCTATCTTTCTGTTTCTATCTTTCTACGTTTACATCTTTCTGTTTCTCTTTCTATCTTTCTATATATCTTTCTGTTTTTTTGTTTCTATCTTTCTTTCTGTCTTTCTGTTTTTATGTTTCTATCTTTGTCTTTCTAGCTTTCTATTTCAATGTTTCTTTGTCTTTTATGTTTTTATCTTATTATGTTATTATTATATTTTCTGTTTCTATCTTTCTGTTTCTGTGTTTCTATCTTTCTGCCTTTCTATCTTTGTTTCTGTTTCTATCTTCTGTTTCTATCTATCTTTCTATCTTCTGTGTTTCTATGTTTCTGTCGTTCTGTCTTTCTGGTTCTATGTTTCTGTCTTCTATGTTTCTATCTATGTTTCTATCTTCTGTGTTTCTGTTTGTTTCTTTCTTTCTGCCTTTCTAGCTTTCTTTTTCTATCGTTCTATATTTGTTTCTGTCTTCTACGTTTCTATCTTTCTGTTTCTATGTTGCTGTTTCTATGTTTCTATGGTTCAAACTTTCTGCTTCTATGTTTCTATGTTTGTCTTTCTATCGTTCTATGTTTTTATCTTTCTATCTTCTATGTTTCTGTTTCCATCTTTCTCTTTCAAGCTTTCTGTTTCCATCTTCCTGCTTCTGTTACTATCTTTCTGTCTTTGTTTTTCTATCTTTCTGTTTCTATGTTTCTATCTTTCAATGTTTTTATGTTTCTGTCTTTGTCTTCTATTTTTCTATCTTTCTGTCTTTCTGTCTTTCTGTTTCTATCTTTCTATGTTTCTATCTTTCCATCTTCTATGTTTTTATGTTTCTATCTTTCTGTTACTACCTTTCTATCTTTCTGTTTATATCTTCTGTGTTTCTGTTTCTGTTGTTCTGTCTTTGTTTCTGTTTCTATCTTCTATGTTTCTATCTATCTTTCTATCTTCTGTGTCTGTTTCTTTCTTTCCGCCTTTCTAGCTTTCTGTTTCTATCATTCTATCTTTTTATTTTTCTGTTTCTATCTTTGTTTCTATGTTTCTCTTTCTATCGCCTGTTTCTATTTTTCTATGTTTCTCCCTTTCTATCTTTCTGTTTCTGTTTCTTTCTGTTTCCATCTTTATATCTTTCTATCTTCTGTTTCTATCTTTGTCTTTCTATAGTTCTATGTTTCTACCTTTCTATCTTTCTGTTTCTATGTTTCTTTCTGTTTCCATCTTTATATCTTTCTATCTTCTGTTTCTATCTTTGTCTTTCTATAGTTCTATGTTTCTATCTTTCTGTCTTCTATGTTTCTATCTTTCTGTCTCTCTTATCTTTGTTTCAATTTTTCCCTTTATATATTTTATTCTACTGTTTCTATTTCTATCTTTCTGTTTCTATGTTTCCTTCTTCCTGCTTCTACGTTTCTTTCTTTCTGTCTCTCTATCTTTCTGTTACTATGTTCTATGTTTCTATCTTTCTGTCTTTGTTTTTCTATCTTTCTAGCTTTCTGTTTTTATCATTCTATATTTGTTTCTATGTTTCTGTCTTCTGTGTTTCTATCTTTCTGTTTCTATGTTGCTGTTTCTATCTTTCTATCTTCTGTTTCTTTGTCTTTCTATAGTTCTGTTTCTATGGTTCCAACTTTCTGCTTCTATGTTTCTATGTTTGTCTTTCTATCGTTCTATGTTTTTATCTTTCTATCTTCTATGTTTCTGTTTCCATCTTTCTTTTTCTACCTTCTCTTTCTAGCTTTCTGTTTCCATCTTCCTGCTTCTGTTTCTATCTTTCTGTTTCTATCTTTCAATGTTTTTATGTTTCTGTCTGTCTTCTATTTTTCTATCTTTCTGTCTTTCTATCTTTATAATTCTATCTTTCCATCTTCTATGTTTTTATGTTTCTATCTTTCTGTTACTACCTTTCTATCTTTCTGTTTATATCTTCTGTGTTTCTGTTTCTGTCGTTCTGTCTTTGTTTCTATGTTTCTATCTTCTATGTTTCTTTCTGTCTTTCTATCTTCTATGTGTCTGTTTCTTGCTTTCTTTCCGCCTTTCTAGCTTTCTGTTTCTATCGTTCTATCTTTTTATTTTTCTGTTTCTATCTTTGTTTCTATATTTCTGTGTTTCTCTTTCTATCGCCTGTTTCTATTTTTCTATGTTTCTCCCTTTCTATCTTTCTGTTTCTATGTTTCTGTTTCCATCTTTATATCTTTATATCTGCTGTTTCTACCTTTCTATCTTTTTATAGTTCTATCTTTCTGTCTTCTATCTTTCTGTCTTGCTTATCTTTCTGTTTCAATGTTTCCCTTTATATCTTTCATTCTTCTGTTTCTATTTCTATCTTTCTGTTTCTATGTTTCCTTCTTCCTGCTTCTATGTTTCTATCTTTCTTTCTGTCTCTATCTTTCTGTTACTATGTTCTATGTTTGTCTTTCTGTCTTTGTTTTTCTATCTTTCTGTTTCTATCTTTCTATCTTCTATGTTTTTGTTTCTATCTTTCTCTTTCTACCTTTCTATCTTTCTATCTTCAGTTTGTCTTTTTATATATCTTCTATGCTTCTATCTTTCTGTTTCTATCTTTATCTTTCAATGTTTCTATCTTTCTATGTTTCTATTTGTGTTTCTGTTTCTGTCCTTCAATGTTTCTCTTTCTATCTTTCTATCTTTCGCTCTTTATGTTTCTATGTTTCTGTTTCTATCTTTCTGTTTCGCTTTCTATCTTTTTGTCTTTCTGTTTCCATCTTTCTATTTGTGTTTCTATCTTTCTAACTCTCTATCTTCTGTTTCTATGTTTCTACCTTTCTACCTTCTATGTTTCTATCTGTCTATCTTGCTGTTTCTCGTTGTTTCTGTTTTATGTTGCTGTCTTTCTATATATCTATGTTCTAGCTTTCTGTCTTTCTATATTTCTATTTCTATCTTTCTATGTGTCTGTCTCTATCTTTCAATGTTTCTGTCTCTCTTTCTATCTTTGTATGTTTGTTTCTGTCTTTCTGTTTCTATCTTTCTACCTTTCTTTCTTTCTTTGTTATTTTTATATCTTTCTATCTCTGTTTTCGTGTTTCTGTTTCTAGCTTTCTATTTCTATCTTTCTATCTTTCTGCCGTTTCTGTTTCTCTCTCTCTCTCCTTGTTTCTATCTTTCTAGCTTTCTGTGTTTCTGTTTCTATCGTTCTTTCTGTCTTTCTATGTTTCTATCTTTCTACCGTCCTATGTTTCTATCTTGCTATCATTGTTTCTGTTTCTCTCTTTCTGTTTCTATCTTTCTAGCTTTCTGTGTTTCTGTTTCTAGCTTTCTTTCTGTCTTTCTATTTTTCTGTTTCTGTTTTTATCTTTGTCTTTCTATCTTTCTGTTACTATCATTCTATCTTTGTATGTTTCTGTTTCTCTTTCTATGTTTCTATCTTTCTGTCTTTTTATGTATCTATGTTTCTATCTTTGTCTTTTTATGTATCTGTTTCTATCTTTGTCTTTCTATGTTTCTATCTTTCTTTTTCTTTCTACGTCTGTTTCTGTTTCTAGCTTTCTATTTCTATGTTTCTATGTTTCTGTCTTTCTAGCTTTCTATGTTTCTGTCATTCTATGTTTGTATGTTTGTTTCTGTCTTTCAATGTTTCTATCTTTTTCTTCCTATCTCTGTCTCTGTTTCTAGCTTTCTATTTCTATCTTTCTATCTTTCTGTTTCTGTCTTTCTATCTTTCTATGTTTACCTTTCTATCTATGTTTCTGTTTCTATATTTCTATCTTTCTGTTTCTCTTTCTATCTTTGTCTTCTATGTTTCTATCTTTCTGTTTCTTTCCATCTTTCTGTTTCTCTTTCTATCTTTGTCTTTCTATGTTACTATCTTTCTGTTTCTTTCTATCTTTCTATTCTTCTGTGTTTCTGTTTCTATCGTTCTATCCTTCTATCTTTCTGTTTCTCTCTCTCTCTTTGTTTCTATCTTTCTGTCTTTCTATCTTTGTCTTTCTTTCTTCATATGTTTCTCTTTCTGTTTCTATCTTTCTATCTTTCTGTTTCTGTCTTTCTATCTTTCTATGTTTACCTTTCTATCTATCTTTCTGTTTCTATCTTTCTATCTTTGTTTCTATCTTTCCATCTTTCTGTTTCTGTTTCTATCTTTCTGTTTCTCTTTCTATCCTTTTCTTTCTATGTTTCTATCTTTCTGTTTCTTTCTATTCTTCTGTGTTTCTGTTTCTATCTTTCTATCTTTCTGTTGCTATATTTCTATGTTTCTGTTTCTATCTTTCTGTTGCTATCTTTCTGTGTTTTTCTTTTTCTATCTTTCTGTGTTTTTCTCTTTCCATCTTTCACACATACCAATAAGATGAGGGCAGGCCCACCTTCCACACAGCAGATCAGAAGAGCTGGTCATGTGTAGCTGAGGACTGGTGGATGAGGAGTGTTGTCTTCGGGTGGATGTGAGGATGCTGGAGAAGAAGCTGTGTGTTCACGTTGCACACACACCTCCAAGGCGATGTTTAGAGTCACGCTGGGCATCTAAATATGCCCTAATTGAGGCAAAGAATAGAATCCCATTATTTCCCCTCGGTCACCTTCCCTCCCAACAAAGGAGAGTAGTGGGAGACCGGCCATGCATGTCAGGAAACAGCTGAGATGTCTGGTCTTGGTCCTCTCATATCAACCGTACATGAGTCTCCTTCCCCTGCTCTGCTGCTGTGGATTTGTTGCTTTCAAAGAATAATCAGGCTGGAAACTGTTATGGAGAGGCTATACCACATGCACTAAAAACATCCCCCAAAACACAAATGAACAAGCTCGTTGATTGCATAAGTCAGTCAGTTTGACTGTGCAGTATTTTGAGTAATTATAAGTAACTTACGTTCAGTATGGATTCTATTGTTGTCAGGTGTTTGGTTTTGGGGATGTCCGACTTTCGAAATTGCTATATTCTGTTAGTTATATATCTATATTTACATATTTGTGAATAAATGGGTAGCTCGTTTCCTGCCAATGGCAAACCGTTTGCCTAAAGGAGGTGAAATTAAATGCATCCACCACTCACAGATGATACCTGTCTTTCTGTCTCCTGCCAGAATCGGATACCAGCTTCCCATATTTGTCGGATTTTGTATAATGTTCCTCTCTACCATCAGTAAGTTCCTTAACCCTAACCCTCCCCTCACATCTTGATGACTAAAAAAAATCATCCAAATAATGTTGATGCATGCCTGTTTTCCTTGCCTGAATTTCTGTTGTTCTCACTTTTGTCAAGTGTTCGCCTTCTCATCGAGCTACGCTCTGCTGTTTCTGGCCAGATCCCTACAAGGCATGGGTTCTTCCTGCTCCTCCGTGGCCGGTAACATCTCCGTCTTTCCCCTCTGAATCTTAATAGGAAACTCCAGCTGTAGGAGAAGTCATGTTTTTGTATCACCAACCTTACAAACAGCCATGTAACACACATAAAGTACCAAAAAAGCAGATAGAGATGAGAGAGTAGAATCTTTGAATCAGTCAATCTTTTTTTTTCTTATAGTCATCAGACATAATCAATCCAATGAAATCATCAAATTATGAAATCTCTTTACCCTTACCACCAACCCTTGCTTATACTTGTCACTCAAAGTTCATAAATATTCATGAGAACTGGACCACGCCCTCACAGTCCATGAAGCAATTCAAAATAGCTATGGATAAAGGTTTAAAAAACAATAAAAAACAATGAAAAACTGTTGCATAATTTAATTATGCTGTGTTGTGGTATTTTAGACATGAAAAGTTAAATCTTATCACTTATTTCAGCCCAATCTTAGCAGTCGCAGTTGTAGAGGGGACAAAACTGCAAAATCCAGCTTCTTCTTTTTCTTCCAGGTGTTTACTGCTGTCTGCTGCTTTGCTTACCTCTAAAAATTGCTTTAAAATCGCTTTTTTTTTAGTGTAAATACTTTTTGAGTTTAGGTTATTCCAGCATGTCATGTAACTCAAGTCAAGTCAATTTCATACGAATAGCCTATTATCAAAAATATGCGGATCATAAGATTTCCGTACCGGATCAGTCGAGGCCTGGGTTACCAACGACCGCCACCGGTACTGTTAACCAGCAGGGGGTGCCGGTGGAAACTATGCTACTGTTGGGCAAAGGAGAAGGAGAGGGGAAAGGCATGTCCAGAGGCAGCGAGAGAGGAGGAAGGCTAGGAGTGTGGAGGTGAGAGTCGGAACTTTCAATGTTGGCACTATGACTGGTAAAGGGAGAGAGCTGGCTGATATGATGGAAAGAAGAAAGGTAGGCATACTGTGTGTGCAAGAGACCAGGTGGAAGGGGAGTAAGGCCAGGAGTATCGGAGGTGGGTTCAAACTCTTCTACCATGGTGTGAATGGGAGGAGTAATGGGGTGGGGGTCATTCTGAAGGAAGAATATGTCAAGAGTGTGCTGGAGGTGAAGAGAGTGTCAGACAGAGTGATGAGTATGAAGCTGGAAATTGAAGGTGTATTGCTGAATGTTATCAGTGCATATGCCCCGCAAGTTGGGTGTGGGATGGACGAGAAAGAAGAATTCTGGAGTGAGTTGGATGACGTGGTGGAGAGGGTACCCAAGGAGGAGAGAGTGGTGATTGAAGCAGACTTCAATGGACATGTTGGTGAAGGGAACAGAGGTGATGAGGAGGTGATGGGTAGGTATGGAGTCAAGAAGAGAAATGTGGAAGGACAGGTGGTGGTCGATTTTGTGAAAAGGATGGAAATGGCTGTGGTGAATACATATTTCAAGAAGAGGGAGGAACACAGGGTGACGTACAAGTGTGGAGGAAAGTGCACACAGGTGGACTAAATCTTATGTAGAAGGCGCCATCTAAAAGGGATTGGAGACTGTAAGGTGGTGACAGGGGAGAGCGTAGCTAGGCAGCATCGGATGGTGGTCTGTAGGATGACTTTGGAGACCAAGAAGAGGAAGAGAGTGAAGGCAGAGCCAAGGATCAAATGATGAAAGTTGAAGAAGGAAGACTGTTGTGTGGAGTTCAGGCAGGAGTTAAGACAGGCACTGGGTGGTAGTGAAGAGTTGCCAGATGGCTGGACAACCACTGCAGAAATAGTGAGGGAGACAGCTAGGAAGTTACTTGGTGTGTCATCAGGACAGAGGAAGGAAGACAAGGAGACTTGGTGGTGGAATGAGGAAGTACAGCAAAGTATACAGAGGAAAAGGTTGGCAAAGAAGAAGTGGGATAGTCAGAGAGATGAAGAAAGTAGACAGGAGTACAAGGAGATGCAGCATAAGGTGAAGAGAGGTCGCAAAGGAAAAGGCGGAGGGTGAGTTGTATGAGAGATTAGACACTAAGGAAGGAGAAAAGGACTTGTACGGATTGGCTAGACAGAGGGACCAAGCTGCAAAGGATGTGCAGCAGGTTAGGGCGATCAAGGATAGAGATGGAAATGTGCTGACAAGCGAGGAGAGTGTGCTGAGAAGGTGGAAGGAGTACTTTGAGGGGCTGATGAATGAAGAAAATGAGAGAGAGAGAAGGTTGGATGATGTGGGGATAGGGAATCAGGAAGTTCAGTGGATGAGCAAGGAGGAAGTGAGGGCAGCTATGAAGAGGATGAAGAGTGGAAAGGCAGTTGGTCCTGATGACATACCTGTGGAGGCATGGAGGTGTTTAGGAGAGATGGCAGTGGGTTTTTTATTAGATTGTTTAACTCAATCTTGAAAAGTGAGAGGAGGCCTGAGGAGTGGAGAAGAAGCATACTGGTACCGATCTTCAAGAACAAGGGTGATGTGCAGAACTGTAACAACTACAGAGGTATAAAGTTGATCAGCCACAGCATGAAGATTTGGGAAAGAGTAATAGAAGCTAGGTTAAGAGGAGAGGTGGTGATCAGCAGCAGCAGTATGGTTTCATGCCATGAAAGAGCACCACAGATGTGATGTTTGCTGTGAGAATGTTGATGGAGAAGTATAGAGGAGGTCAGAAGGAGGTACATTGTGTTTTTGTAGATTTAGAGAAAGCATACGACAGGGTGCCGAGAGAGGAGGTGTGGTATTGTATGAGGAGGTCGGGAGTTGCAGAGAAGTATGTAGAAGTGGTGCAGGATATGTATGAGGGCAGTGTGACAGTGGTGAGGTGTGCGGTTGGAATGACAGATGGGTTCAAGGTGGAGGTGGGATTACATCAAGGATCGGCTCTGAGCCCTTTCTTGTTTGCAATGGTGACGGGCAGGTTGACAGCCAGGATCAGGCAGGAGTCTCCATGGACTATAATGTTCGCGGATGACATTGTGATCTGTAGCGAGAGTAGGGTGCAGGTTGAGGAGAGCCTGGAGAGGTGGAGGTATGCACTGGAGAGAAGAGGAATGAAAGTCAGTAGGAGCAAGACCGAATACCTATGCGTGAATGAGAGGGAGGACAGTGGAATGGTGAGGATGCAAGGAGTGGAGGTGATGAAGGCATATGAGTTTAAATACTTGGTGTCAACTGTCCAAAGTAACGGGGAGTGCAGGAGAGAGGTGAAGAAGAGAGTGCAGGCAGGGTGGAGAAAACTGTCCAGGAGTTATTTTTGACAGAAGGGTGCCAGCAAGAGTTAAAGGGAAGGTTTATGAGATGGTTGTGAGACCAGCTATGTTGTATGGTTTGGAGACAGTGGCGTTGACGAAAAGACAGGAGATGGAGCTGGAAGAAGCAGAGTTGAAGATGATAAGATTTTCACAGGGAGTGACGAAGAAGGACAGGATTAGGGATGATTATATTAGGGGGGCCGCGCAGTTGAACGGTTTGAAGACAAAGCAAGAGAGGCAAGATTGAGATGGTTTGGACATGTGTGGAGGAGAGATGCTGGGTATATTGGGAGAAGGATGCTGAATATGGAGCTGCCAGGGAAGAGGAAAAGAGGAAGGCCAAAGAGGAGGTTTATGGATGTGGTGAGGGAGGACATGCAGGTGGCTTGTGTGACAGAGGAAGATGCAGAGGACAGGAAGAGATGGAAACGAATGATCCACTGTGGCACCCCCTAATGGGAGCAGCCGAAAGTAGTAGTAGTGGTAGTAGTAGCCCATTATAACAAATGACAAATTTGCCTCAAGGGACTTTACAGCAACAGCGCATTCCTCTCCTTAGACCTTTGCATCGGATAAGGAACAACTCCCTAAAAAAAAAACCTTTATCAGAGAGAAAAAATAGGACAACAAAGGAGGGATCTCTCTCCCAAGATGGACAATGTGCAATGGATGTTGTGTTTGCACAATTTACAGAATACAACATTGAAAGAGGATAACAGAATGGAGTTATAAGATTTATGAAGAATTTGATGAGGCGGATGCCAAGCAGTGTCCCGATACCACCAGAACAGCCCAGGATCTGAGCCACACAACCACCATCACCATGTAGACCTGACAGGAAGATAGACTACACATGCACACAGGAGAGACTCACATCACACCATTCACATACACGGGAGATACATTTGAATAGGATCATCAGCCCTTATAGGCACATACAGTTGTGTATCATCTGCATAGCAATGGAAATTTATTCCATGACTGCATATGATTTGGCCAAGAAGTAAACTATATAGAGAGAAAAGTAGAGGGCCAAGAACCGAGCCCTGAGGTATGCCATATTTAATGTCAGAGAATTTTCATGTAATATTATTATAGCAGACATAATATGTTCTTCTAGATAAGTAAGACATAAGCCAGGAGAGAGCAAAGTCAGAGACGCCAAAATTACAATTCATTCTGTGTAATGTAACAGTGATGAATGGTGTCAAAGGTTGCACTGAAGTCCTGTAGTAGAAGCAGAGAAGTGGAATCAGAGTCCATAGCAAGTAGAAGATCATTCACCACTCTGGTCAGAGCAGTTTTAGTGGAGTGACAGGTGCTGAAAGCAGATTAAAAAGGTTCATATAGATTGTTTTCTTCTCTATGGGTACAAAGTTGTTGATACACAACTCTCTCTAATACTTTGGAAAAGAATGGAGAGATCGGTCAATAATTATTAGGAGACCCTGGATCAAGGTGCGGTTTCTTCAGTGGAGGTTTGACCACAGCTGTCTTAAAACTGCTTGGAACAGTGCCAGTAGTAAGTCAAGTCAACTCAATATATTACAAATTTGCCTCAAGGGGCTTTACAGCAACACAACATCCTGTGCTTACCCTCGCATCCGATAATTAACAATGTCTAGCATTGTAGGTCCCAGGAAAGGCCAGAGGTCTTTAAAAAGTTTTACTAGTAAAGGGTCAAGTAAGCAAGTAGTTGCTTTAAAAGCTGCCACAAGCTTTTAGACAAAGTATCAAGAGAGATAGTCTCAAAAGCTGTAACGGGGACTATCAGTGACTCATTGTATAGATATGAATTTGGTAAGACGGGATCTGCAGGAGTAGCTGGAGTTGAAGAACTAATTTGATACATGGAAAATATTTTTGTTAGGATGAAGTCACAAAGCACAATGTAAAGTAAAGCACAGCTACGAACTCCTACCCCACAACCCCCATTCATCCCCACCCCTTCCGCCACCATCCAGAGAGGTAAAGCAAGAAAGGAGTGGGAGAGATAAGGGTAAAACTGTTTAACTTATGAGGGACCTGAGAAAAACTCCCCCTCTTTTTATTGGTAAAGAGGATCTTGTAAGTTTTCTGGAATTCATCACAACCCCCAGATTTTTACTGAGTCTTGTTTAGTGCCTCTGAGAGGGCAACTTGAGTTTTTGCGATGCAACAAAATACCTAATGTCTTCAAAGGCCAAATCTGTGATTTATTTGACCTAATAAAATTGAAATATATTTACATACCTAATTGAAGAGTCTGAGATATAGATTGAAAATAAGCATTTTGTCTCTGTCAACCAATCGCAATTGAAAATATAGGTCTATTTCACTCCAATGTTAACAAACATTACCTATGTCAACAAACCTTTTACAGAAAACATTGAAAACTCAGATTTAGTTGTTGTTTTGTATTAAGAGATCTGTGACTAAATTAAGGAAGCGATAACGGGTTTCAATCCTGTGATTTGGTATTAGGGCATCCATTTTACTTTACATTTGAATTAAGGATTGTACCTTTAATCCATCAGAAGAATGATGATGAAATTTGATGTTTGTCTCAAAGGGGAATTAGAAGGCTTCCGGAAGAATTAGGAAAGCTGTGAATGTGTCTGCTTTGTACTAGTGAGGACTCGATAGATGAGCTCTTTTTTAACAAAAAACATACATAACAAATAAGATTAAGCAAAGCCAACGCCGCTATTCTACCAATGAAAAAATATGTTTAAAATGGTCACCTGTGACAGTCACGTACCTCCAGTCATGCTCCTTGTTGTGTCTACATGACTTCTGTTGCAGGAATGGGAATGCTGGCTAGTGTGTACACCAACGACGAGGAAAGAGGTCACGCCATTGGGATCGCCTTGGGAGGTCTGGCATTGGGCGTGTTAGGTGTGTATGAACCAGAAAGCGAAGCTTCTGGAAAGGTGACCAACTTAACAAGATGTGACAGTGGGTGCAAAAAAAAAAGAAAAGGCAGCCCACCATTTAGTATTGAACCATAATGAAATCATTTCAGGGCCTTTTGCATCCAGGAGTTAGCTTTGAATATGTATCAGTATGAGTCAATATAGATAAGGGTTAGCTTTAAATAGCTTCAGAGGGGATATGTAGCGGCTTTGTCTTTGAATATCTATCCTAATTTCAACCTCGACTGAGACGGTGCCATATTGGTACATGATAACCGTAGGGTTGATACTTGTTTGGATTTACAGTAACGGACCTGAGACCGGGGGAGGTTTACGAGGGTTAGGTGCTTGATACTCAGACAGAATACACAGTATTTTGCTCCTGGTAATGTGTTCTCATGTGAAAACCTGCAGGGTGTTTGAACGTTACACAAAGTAAGACTTCGTGCTGGGTGCGAGACTCCTGTTACAGGTACACCTTTTCTCCTGTAGCACAATCGCCACACCTGACAAACAGAGGGTTGAAACGATGTCTCTGTGACGTGCGTTTGCACAGCATTGTGGAGCAGTGGCTTTTGTGTGCAAGCCTACTTTGCAGATCCCCTCAGGAGGCATTTCACATTCCATCGTCATCTTTAACGCCGCCAGGCGGTAACCTGGAAGGGAGTTATGCGTGTGTGTGTGTGTCCGCAGCTAATCTCGCAAACTACTGGACCTATCAGCAGCAGCGTCGTAGTGGGGGGGGGGGAAGCTGATGATGTGTGCGTTACAGACAAAAGGAAAGGGGCCCACAGAGACTGCTTATGTATAGGGCCCAGAATTTTGTGCTACACCCCTGCCTATCAGCCCACTTTTTTTCTTCTTTTTTTTCGTGCGCAGTTATGACTGTGATGAAGAACCTCTCATGGTTGGTGTAATGATGTGTGCCCACCTGGCCAGTAAGTAGCAGTACTGGTGTAACCGGTTATTTTCTTGTCCGGTGCGGGATTCGATACGGAGTGTACTGCACCACAAGGCGACATCACTAACCGCTCGGCTAAAGGGTCAGACCCGTTAGCTAGGGGCTAACGTGTCTTATTAGTATAACTTGTTTATTGTAGAGCAGTGGTTCTCAACCTTTTTGGGGTCCTGGACCCCTGTGTATTTTTGATCTACCCTGAGGACCCCTCCACCTGATCTTGGGGGAGGGGGGTTGCAATTTGATAGAAACAGTAGAAACTGCATTTTAAATTGCATTATAGCATTTATTCACTCTTTGGGGCAAAAATAAGAGCTTTCAGTTGTAACTTAGATATAGTTAACAAAACAGAATTTCTTTTTAAAGATATTTTATTTTCACGGACCCCTTGCAATTACACCACGGACCACTAGGGGTCCGCGGACCCCCGGTTGAGAAACACTGTTGTAGAGGGTTAAGGTTCATGCGCCGAACGTTCTAGGGTCAGAACATGTGACTTTTCAGCTTGATTCGTTACATAACAGAACACTGCATGGTACCAGGAGTGAACCAGACAGAAAATGGATGCGATGAAACCACCGCGGACTTAAAAGTCAACCGGAAATGTAGAGGCGAACTGGAGCAATGTCAAGCAGCGGTTCAAGCTGTGTGTCGCGGCTATAGGGGTGACAGGGGCGTCGAGTGAGCGGAAGACCGCCATGCTGCTCACCGCCGCTGGAGCTGATGCGCTGGTCGCGGAAAATACCGAGGCGCTCGAAGCAAGGAAAGTGACACATTTGGCTGCAAACGTTGTGGAGATCGTCACAAACCTAGGCAAGGCCCAGCATTTGGTAAGACGTGCTCCGGGTGTAAGGGACAAAACCACTATGCAAAAAAAATGTGTTTTTCAAGAGAAAGGAAAGAACGCAAGGTGCACGTGGTGGAGGAAGCTGATGAGGGCAGTGATTCACAGAGTGACTCGTTTTTAGTGAACATGGCTTCCTGTGACTCTGAGAAAAGTGTGCAGCCAACTAAGAGTATAGACGCTGGACATCAAGTCAGTATAGTGGGAACAGACAAATGGACAGCATCTCTGTTAGTTAATGGGACAAGGGTGTTTTTCGCTACATTGGTGTCAGAAGTGGGATGGTGAGACCGTGAGGCCATCGGAAGCGCGTGCGCCCAGAGGCGTGAGGGAGTTGATATGCTGAAGCGCGGGGACGCACTTCCCAAAACAGGGGGGGTAGTTTAACGTACACGGATAAATAGAATCGCTAGCCTTTGGCTAACGGGTCGGACCCTTTAGTCGACTGGTTAACGTAGTCGTCTGTGGTGCGGGAGACACGGGTTCGCGTCCCGGCTGTGGCGGTTCCCGGCTGCCCCCCCCCCCCCCCCCGAATTCGCTACAGTATGTCTTGTATATTGTAGAGGGTTACGGTTCATGCGCAGAACGTGCTAGGATCAGAACATGTGACAGCCATGGGGCAGAAAAGAAGTGATGAAATACACAAACACAAGAGTTACTGTTCAGCTTGATTTATTACATAACCGGACGTTACAGTTGGGATGATTAGAACCTTGGAAAAACGTTTGTTCTCGCTATCACCGCTCCCTCTCCTTATTCACTCTCTAGCTCGCTCGCCCAACACTACTTCCCGTCGCTGCCCGCTCTGAGTCAACCTTGCGCATGCGTGACACCTCTGTTGCGTCAGCTCGGGCAGCATATGGGTTGTTCTCACTCACGTGACTTTTCCATTGACAACGAACAGCTCCGCCATGCTGGAGGACAGCAGACCTTAGCAACCTCTGCTCACACCGAGGCTCCCATGGTCCGTTTGTGTTTACAAGAACGACATTTTAAGCGGGAATCGGACAAACGTGCGGAAATAAAACGTCACAGTTGTGATCCTCTCTTCGAAAAACGGTTTGCAAGAAACATTTTACCAAGTTCTGGCCTAACGGCGCAAAACGTGTATTCAGGTATGAGTCTTAGAAAGTAAACGAGGGAGTTTCGCAAGTCAGTGAATCCTCCACTGCTGATCTCAGAAGAGGAGGACTGGAGGACTGCAGGAAGGCTGCAAGAGCCAGCACCTCCTTAATTCACCTCGCCGCCACGCGGAAGTCTCATGAAAAAATGAAATATTTCTTTTGTTTTTTCTTCTGTTTTTTTTTTCAAAAGCTCTATTAAGTGGTCTGGCACAAATATCCCAGCACAGCTTTGTTTGTCCTACAAAATAAGTCGGATGTTGTGATGCTTCTTGAAGGTGGAACAGCAACATGTGAAGTAATGGTACGTGATGACAATTTTCACTTTTTGGAGAAAACGTCGGCTAAGTCTCACACTTGCTAAGCTAACTTGTTAGCTGGCATACAATGTAGTGTAAACTACTAATAAGACACGTTAGCCCCCAGCTAACGGGTCTGACCCTTTAGCCGAGCGGTTAGTGATGTCGCCTTGTGGTGCAGTACAACCTGAATCGAATCCCGCACCGAGCAAGAAAATAAACGGTTACAGTAGAATTAATATACGTGACATTTCTTATTTCTGAACTAAAATAGTCGTGACAAGTAACTTGGTGATGACTTGTAATAACCATCCTGTCAGATCAGGACATATAAACCTTCACATGACTTACATGTGTAATAACCATCCTGTCAGATCAGGACATATAAACTTTCACATGACTTGCATGTGTAATAACCATCCTGTCAGATCAGGACATATAAACATTCACATTACTACATGTGTAATAACCATCCTGTCAGATCAGGACATATAAACCTTCACATGACTTACATGTGTACTAACCATCCTGTCAGATCAGGACATATAAACCTTCACATGACTTACATGTGTAATAACCATCCTGTCAGATCAGGACATATAAACCTTCACATGACTTACATGTGTACTAACCATCCTGTCAGATCAGGACATATAAACCTTCACATTACTTACATGTGTAATAACCATCCTGTCAGATCAGGACATATAAACCTTCACATGACTTACATGTGTAATAATCGTCCTGTCAGATCAGGACATATAAACCTTCGCATGACTTACATGTGTAATAACCGTCCTGTCAGATCAGGACATATAAACCTTCACATGACTTGCATGTGTAATAACCATCCTGTCATATCAGGACATATAAACCTTCACATGACTTGCATGTGTAATAACCATCCTGTCATATCAGGACATATAAACCTTCACATGACTTACATGTGTAATAACCATCCTTTCAGATCAGGACATATAAACCTTCACATGACTTACATGTGTAATAACCGTCCTGTCAGATCAGGACATATAAACCTTCACATGACTTGCATGTGTAATAACCGTCCTGTCAGATCAGGACATATAAACCTTCACATGACTTACATGTGTAATAACCATCCTGTCAGATCAGGACATATAAACCTTCACATGACTTGCATGTGTAATAACCGTCCTGTCAGATCAGGACATATAAACCTTCACATGACTTGCATGTGTAATAACCGTCCTGTCAGATCAGGACATATAAACCTTCACATGACTTACATGTGTAATAACCATCCTGTCAGATCAGGACATATAAACCTTCACATTACTACATGTGTAATAACCATCCTGTCAGATCAGGACATATAAACTTTCACATGACTTGCATGTGTAATAACCATCCTGTCAGATCAGGACATATAAACATTCACATTACTACATGTGTAATAACCATCCTGTCAGATCAGGACATATAAACCTTCACATGACTTACATGTGTACTAACCATCCTGTCAGATCAGGACATATAAACCTTCACATGACTTACATGTGTAATAACCATCCTGTCATATCAGGACATATAAACCTTCACATGACTTACATGTGTACTAACCATCCTGTCAGATCAGGACATATAAACCTTCACATGACTTGCATGTGTAATAACCATCCTGTCATATCAGGACATATAAACCTTCACATGACTTACATGTGTAATAACCATCCTGTCAGATCAGGACATATAAACCTTCACATTACTACATGTGTAATAACCATCCTGTCAGATCAGGACATATAAACATTCACATTACTACATGTGTAATAACCATCCTGTCATATCAGGACATATAAACCTTCACATGACTTACATGTGTAATAACCATCCTGTCAGATCAGGACATATAAACCTCCACATGACTTGCATGTGTAATAACCATCCTGTCAGATCAGGACATATAAACCTTCACATTACTACATGTGTAATAACCATCCTGTCAGATCAGGACATGTAAACCTTCACATGACTTACATGTGTAATAACCATCCTGTCAGATCAGGACATATAAACCTTCACATGACTTACATGTGTAATAACCATCCTGTCATATCAGGACATATAAACCTTCACATGACTTACATGTGTACTAACCATCCTGTCAGATCAGGACATATAAACCTTCACATGACTTGCATGTGTAATAACCATCCTGTCATATCAGGACATATAAACCTTCACATGACTTACATGTGTAATAACCATCCTGTCAGATCAGGACATATAAACCTTCACATTACTACATGTGTAATAACCATCCTGTCAGATCAGGACATATAAACATTCACATTACTACATGTGTAATAACCATCCTGTCAGATCAGGACATATAAACCTTCACATGACTTGCATGTGTAATAACCATCCTGTCATATCAGGACATATAAACCTTCACATGACTTACATGTGTAATAACCATCCTGTCAGATCAGGACATATAAACCTTCACATTACTACATGTGTAATAACCATCCTGTCAGATCAGGACATATAAACATTCACATTACTACATGTGTAATAACCATCCTGTCATATCAGGACATATAAACCTTCACATGACTTACATGTGTAATAACCATCCTGTCAGATCAGGACATATAAACCTCCACATGACTTGCATGTGTAATAACCATCCTGTCAGATCAGGACATATAAACCTTCACATTACTACATGTGTAATAACCATCCTGTCAGATCAGGACATGTAAACCTTCACATGACTTACATGTGTAATAACCATCCTGTCAGATCAGGACATATAAACCTCCACATGACTTGCATGTGTAATAACCATCCTGTCATATCAGGACATATAAACCTTCACATTACTTACATGTGTAATAACCATCCTGTCAGATCAGGACATATAAACCTTCACATGACTTGCATGTGTAATAACCATCCTGTCAGATCAGGACATATAAACCTCCACATGACTTACATGTGTAATAACCATCCTGTCAGGTCAGGACATATAAACTTTCACATTACTACATGTGTAATAACCGTCCTGTCAGATCAGGACATATAAACCTCCACATGACTTACATGTGTAATAACCATCCTGTCAGATCAGGATGGGTTCCACCTAAGGAGGCTGCATGTCCACAGACTGGCAGGCAAACCGTCTTTGCTAGCTAGGTTTTTTAGCTTGAGTGCTGCATATCAACCCTTTTTTCCACATTTTTGTCCAGCTGACTTGGGCGTTGTGCAAAAGTCTGACAATGGCAGGAAAAACGCTGTTTTTTCTGCCCGTGTGTGTGACCTGAGAAGGGGCGACATGGACGCGGGGCAGGGATCTGCCCCCTGCGGAGGGCCTCCTCTAACTGGTCATGTCCTCTGTCCACAGTTGGCCCACCGTTTGGCAGTGTGATGTATGAGTTCGTTGGGAAGACTGCTCCGTTCCTGATTCTGGCATTTCTGGCTGTCTTTGATGGAGGTACAACAATGTTTTTGTGACTGTGATTGTGTGTGTGTTAATTTGAATCATTGTACAATGTGTAAATGTCCTACTGTCACTTTGAGATTGGGCTGTTTTGTCTCAAACCTCGATAAGTTTCCATCTCTGACGTCCTTCTTCTATTCCACAGTAGAAATACACTTGCCTTCCAGCCCTGAAATCACTCTCCTCCAAATCATATTAGCTATACGTATATATCTACCATGACATTTGGCTTATTGAGAGGATGGTGAAATGGTGTCATCTGAACAGCACCTCGTCCCTGCTGCGTCACGTGGACTGACACAACATGTGGATCGAATTGCTCATGTACAACATATGCATCCATTCATTCCTTCAGTCGTTCATCCATTTTTTTAATTTTTACAATGCTGATTGTATTATATTATATATCATATAGTAGTATATTATATATATTATTAATAGCATAGGCGGTTCTGATAATGGATGGATTGTATTATATTATTATTAATATTATATTATTTCAACTTGAGGGGGTGGGGGAATGTCCCCCAGTTAACCTTTGACCCACAGATGTTTATGGGCTACAGATAATGACCACGTGGGGATTAGTTAAAGGGGCCCTGTGACGGCCCGGCGGCCCGGCCCGGCCAGGGTGTCCGCCCGCCTGCCGCCCAGTGGCTGCTGGGATGTAGGCTCCAGCATCCCCGCCACCCCGAGAGCAGGATAAGCGGTTCGGATAATGGTTTTATTATATTATGCTATATGATTATATGATTATATGATTTTTATGTCCTTATAGCTCTCCAGCTCTTCATTCTGCGACCCACCAAGGTGGAACCAGAGGTGAGTTTATTTGCTCTTTAACATTTGTCTAGTTTCTGGTAATCAGGTTTAATTCCTACCATCCAGAGAATCATTTTAACTTTATGAACTCATCACAGCTGTCACTTACATGTATGATATATGATGCGCTGTAGCACGCCGTGCTTTATCCAGAGGCCGTTGTCATTTTCGGTCACCCAAGACACGTCAGCTGAATTAAAAGGGGAAGGAAGTCCGTTGGGCTTTGTTCCGTTATCATCGTCATCGCACGTGGACCCGCTCAAACACAAGCCTGAGTACATGTGATGGGCGGTACGGGACTTAAGACACACCCTCGGGGGTATGTGGTGGTGCTGAACCCTTGGGGATCAAGCAGAGTTGATATACGGTGCATGTTGCTTTAGTTCTGTCAAATGCTTGATGACTACTGACAAACACCAAATCCTAAAATGTCATTTTATATATATATATATATATATATATATATATATATATATATATGTGTGTGTGTGTGTGTGTACTATGTATGTATGTATGTATGTATATATATATGTATATATATATATCTATATATATATATATATGTGTGTGTGTGTGTGTGTGTGTGTGTGTCTATATATGTCTATACATACATACATACATACATTATATATTGTGTGTATATATAACGTATGTATGTATGCATATATACATATATACATATATACATACATTATATATAATGTATGTATATATGTGTGTGTGTGTATATATATGTGTGTGTGTATATGTAAATATGTATGTATATGTATATATATGTGTGTGTGTGTGTGTGTATGTATGTAAATGTGTATATGTATGTATACATACATACATACATACATACATACATACATACATACATACATACACACATATATATATACGTATATGTGTGTGTATGTGTGTGTGTGTGTGTATATATACATGTGTGTGTGTGTATGTATGTGTGTGTGTATATATATATATATATATACAGCGTTTTTTTCTGAAACCATCAATGGTGTTGTGAGTGCTGGACTAACGAGGAGTGTAATCTCCACAGGGATACAGGGAATAAGTCTTTAATACACTGCAGTACAGGCCTGTTTGGTGCGTCTCACACTCATCAGCCGCTAATGTGGTTCAACAAAGAATCACACAGTTTACGTTGCCCAGCGTCACACCCCTAATTTCGGTTGGACAGCGACCAATCAGATGGGGGAAACATTAGAACGATAACAACCAATGGGGTAGGTACAACCAATGGAGGGGTAGAAAACGTTACAGCCAATGGGACTGGGGTTTGGTTTGAAAAGCATTTAGGGGCCAGGGCGCTGCTGAAATGGTCTACATTAAAAACATAACGAGGTAACGTGAATTATATAGTGGGGTGGTGTTGGGGCAGAGTTGGAAGGACAGCCAGTTAAAATATTTTTTAAAAAACCTAATAAAGGTCATATGTGTATCTCATCTCATGGGGGGGGGGGTAATAAAGACATTTTACTTATAGTTACAGAGGAGACATGTTTTTCGGTGTCTACAGCTGGTGGCCAATTCTTTTCTATTATTCAAGGTGGACATATCAGGTCTGCAAATCATAAGATACTTTTCTGCCAAGCACAGGGCACATCTTCTACCCCTAACTGAATAGGCACTAGTCTTTGTAAGGGTTTTCCATGAGAGGGAAGAACTGATATTCTTCTCTACCAATGACCAAACGTGGCGGCTTTAGGCCGTTGCATTTTCCACGTGTTCATGTCTGAAGCTGCTCATATGGCCGTTAAACCTCATTTTAAAAGGGCCTCTGTCCATCCCACCTAAGTGTCCACATTGTAGTGTCTTCTCTCGTCACCGATGCCTGGTAGATGACTCCCTCTATGTGGCATTTTCCCTCTAGAGGACACGATGCCTTAGCACGGCAGTTGCAGTTGGAGGTGCTTGGTTGCGGTGAGGGGGTCTGGGCCTTGGCCATGATGCTTGTGTTGTGGGAGGAAATAACCTGCTGAACATCTGGCCTGCAGCTGTAGCTCAGTTTGACTGTGTTTCTGTTGAATATCTTCCTCAGTTGGTGGTCTGGGGTAAAGCACTCATCCAAAAGTTTGAAAAATTGTTTTCCAATATTAGAGGCCACACGGTGGCGCTGTAGGGAGGGTTATACCAGCTGATGTTCCACCTTCTGCTGCAGTGTTTTTGTTGTTGTTGCTGGCTGTCGCTAACTGCTGGTGGATTGTAGTTGAGTCTGAAATCATATCCACATGTTTGTAAGGCTTCATGGTTGGGGGGGGGGGTGCTTCGTTAAAGATGGCCTCGCTGGATGATAAACATGAGAGTCTTTTGTTTGTGCTCACTGGGGTATTTTTCAAAATGGAGGGCGGATGACTGCTTTCTCTGTGGATGTATTGCAGTATATTGTTGGGCTTCGTGTATGGCCTGTATGTACAATTTCTAAGGTCTAATGAGATGTCGAGGAAGTCAAACACAAGCCCACTAGCTCACAAAAGGGTGTATATAAATATATATACACCCCTTAGAATTTTCTGTATTTCTGCATAAATATGACCTAAAACGTCACCAGATTTTCACACAAGTCCTAAAATTAGATGAAGAGAACCCAATTAAACAAATATTATACTTGGTCATTTATATATTGAGGAAAATGACCCAATATTACATATCTGTGAGTGGCAAAAGTATGTGAACCTCTAGGATTAGCAGTTAATTTGAAGGTGAAATTAGAGTCGGGTGTTTTCACTCAATGGGATGACAGTCATGTATGAGGGGGCACCTGTTTTATTTAAAGAACAGGGTTCTATCAAAGTCTGGTCTTCACAACACACGTTTGTGGAAGTGCATCATGGCAAGAACAAAGGAGATTTCTGAGGACCCCAGAAAAAGCGTTGTTGATGCTCATCGGGCTGGAAAAGGTTACAGAACCATCTCTAAAGAGTTTGGACTCCACCAATCCACAGTCAGACAGACTGTGTACAAATGGAGGACGTTCAAGACCACTGTTACCCTCCCCAGGAGTGGTCAACCATCAAAGATCACTCCAAGAGCAAGGCGTGTAACAGTCGGCCTGGGCCCAAAGGAACCCTGGGTAACTTCTAAGCAACTAAAGGCCTCTCTCACACTGGCTAATGTTCATGAGTCCACCATCAGGAGAACACTGAACAACAACAGTGTGCATGGCAGGGTTGCAAGGAGAAAGGCACTGCTCTCCAAAAAGAACATTGCTGCCTGTCTGCAGTTTGCTAAAGATCACGTGGACAAGCCAGAAGGCTACTGGAAAAATGTTTTGTGGACGGATGAGACCAAAGTAGAACTTTCTGGTTTAAATGAGAAGCGTCATGTTTGGAGAAAGGAAAACACTGCATTCCAGCATAAGAACCTTATCCCATGAGTGAAACGTGGTGGTGGTGGTGGTACCATGGTTTGGGCCTGTTCTGCTGCATCTGGGCCAGGACGGCTTGCCACAATTGATGGAACAATGAATTCTGAATTACACCAGCGACTTCTTAAGGAAAATGTCAGGACATCTGTCCGTGAACTGAATCTCAAGAGAACGTGGGTCATGCAGCAAGACAACGACCCTAAGCACACGTCGTTCTATCAAAGAACGGCTCAAGAAGAATAAAGTTAATGTTTTGGAACGGCCAACTCAAAGTCCTGACCTTACTCCAATCCAGATGTTGTGGAAGGACCTGAAGCGAGCAGTTCATGTGAGGAAACCCACCAACATCCCAGAGTTGAAGCTGTTCTGTATTGAGGAATGGGCTAAAATTGCTCCAAGCCGGTGTGCAGGACTGATCAACAGTTACCAGAAACGTTTAGTTGCAGTTATTGCTGCACAAGTGGGGGGGGGGGGGGTGTCACACCAGATACTGAAAGCAAAGGTTCACATACTTTTGCCACTCACAGATATGTAATATTGGATCATTTTCCTCAATAAATAGATGACCAAGTATAATATTTTTGTTTCATTTGTTTAACTGGGTCGTCTTTATCCACTTTTTATGCAGAAATATAAAAAATTCTAAACAGTTCACAAACTTTCAAGCACAACTGTAATATGTGTGTGTGTGTGTGTGTGTGTGTGTGTATATAATGTATATAGCTCCTCATTAGTTGAGCACTTTTATTAACACCATTGATGGTTTCTGGAAGAAGAAAAAAACGATATATATATATACATATATATATATATATATATATATATATATATAAATTCAGTTTCCCATGTACTGTGAGTAATTTGTTGCACCACTTAGCAGATGCTATGCCTGCCAGAAGACAGACATCCTGCTCCATTCAGTTTTGATTCATGGGCCTGACGGAGATCAGTCGTGACGTAATAAAAGCCTGTCGGAGCTAGATAAAGATCACGTTCCAGATGATATGTTCCAGATGATTTCTGTATTGGTTTTGTCTTTGGATAAGTTTCTCCAGAGAAGTGTTGGAGTTTGTATAGGTTTGTATAAGAGTTCGACCTCGCTGCAGACGCTGTATATCTGAGCACATCTGACAGTCTTAACAATCACACAGAAATATCTTGTGTTTTTTCAAGAATCATTTACTCGTCATGAAAGATTACTTATCCTGATTACAGAATGTCTATCCTGAGTTATTTAACATAGGGATTTCATTTTTAGGAATAAAATAAGGGGGGCTTTTGTGCAGAACTGCTTTAAGGGGGTTTGTGTAATAGCTGCATGATTTAACTTTACAAGCCATGCTGCAGACTAGACGGGATACCTTCGAATCAGTGCCATGTCTGGTCTGTCAGGTAAACAAGTGAGTTCAGCTTGTTTCGGGAAATCTTACGAAAGTGAAATATCTCAAAGCGCCGGCAGGTTATTGTGCTTGTTTTGGGGATTTTCTTACTTGAATATGTTAAATGACGTCTCATTGTGACCCGGCACATTTGCGGTGTTACTGTCATTACGTTACTGCCACCGGGGATCCTGTCACATGAATTTCTCTCCCACTGCATTCGTTCCGATGGCTCGCTCGTGCCACTCGGAGACCCGGGGTTACGGAAGTAACCTGCAGTTATTTCGCCGTTGCATTGTCGGTCCTCTGAATAAGAGCATCACTCTTCAACGTCACTGAAGTAAACGGCATGAATGTGTGCCAGACCAACATGGCTGTTTGCAGGGAAAAGGACACAAAACGACCCGTGTGAAGAAAACAGGGCTTTGTTTGCACGGTGGGCTCATTATGTCCAACGCGGCTAATGAAGGACACTCCTCTTCAGAAAGACAAACGGAGGCGTCACCAGTGGCGTCACCTTTAAACGTGACACATGAGCTAGCCATGTAGCCGTAGCGAGTGAGAACCAGGAGAGACTGTTAATGGAGGTGAACCCAGGGGGAGAGTCCTTTCCTGGTCATTGGCAGCAGAGTCTGGCACATTCTCTCTGTCCTCCATCTGTCGCCCTCGGCAAACTCGTCTGTGTCTCCACACGATGCTCTTACAATTTTAATGGGGTGTGATGAAGCCTTGTCACAAAGAAGACTGTCTCTCGGGCCCGCCGGCTGTTATGCTGTCAGTCCACAGAGACTTTTTAGCGAGAACAATCTTCCCTACGTAGGGCTGTGTAATACTCCAATACCCTTATTTACTGTGGTGTTGGATCCAGATGACAGTCAGATATCGTCATATTGTGATACACAATTTGGTTGTCCAAATTAATGATAGCCAGAATCTGCTGCCTGAAGTCTCTCAAAACACGAGGTCTGCATTAAAAACAAATTGTAAATGTGAGCAGATATCACACACACACATATGTATATATGGCAGTTTTTGTTTTTTTTGTTTTTTCGGGAACCATCAAATCAAAATCAAATCAAATCAATTTTATATGTATAGCCCAATATCACAAATTACAACTGTGCCTCAGTGGGCTTAACAGCAACACAACATCCTGTCCTTAGACCCTCTCATCGGATAAGGAACACCTCCCTAAAAACCCTTTAACAGGGAGAAACACTAGGAAGAAACCTCAGGGAGAGCAACAGAGGAGGGATCTCTCTCCCAAGAAGGACAGCGTGCAATGATGTTGTTTTCACGCAATTTACATAATACAACATTGAAAGAGGAGAACAGAATTATAATGGACATAACATTTATGAAGAACATGATGCACAGGATGCCAAGCAGTGTCCACGTGCCAACGGAGCAGTCCAGGACCCAAGCCACGCGACCAGCATCATCATGTAAAAAAAGACAAACTTATGTGAGGAGTGGAAGGGCAGGCAGCACACCATCACTGGTGTTGTCAACCATTATCAACCGTCACTGGTGTTGTCAACCATTAACAACCGTCACTGGTGTTGTCAACCATTATCAACCGTCACTGGTGTTGTCAACCATTATCAACCGTCACTGGTGTTGTCAACCATTATCAACCGTCACGGGTGTTGTCAACCATTATCAACCGTCACTGGTGTTGTCAACCATTAACAACCGTCACTGGTGTTGTCAACCATTATCAACCGTCACTGGTGTTGTCAACCATTATCAACCGTCACTGGTGTTGTCAACCATTATCAACCGTCACTGGTGTTGTCAACCATTATCAACCGTCACTGGTGTTGTCAACCATTATCAACCGTCACTGGTGTTGTCAACCATTAACAACCGTCACTGGTGTTGTCAACCATTATCAACCGTCACTGGTGTTGTCAACCATTATCAACCGTCACTGGTGTTGTCAACCATTAACAACCGTCACTGGTGTTGTCAACCATTATCAACCGTCACTGGTGTTGTCAACCATTAACAACCGTCACTGGTGTTGTCAACCATTATCAACCGTCACTGGTGTTGTCAACCATTAACAACCGTCAGTGGTGTTGTCAACCATTATCAACCGTCACTGGTGTTGTCAACCATTAACAACCGTCACTGGTGTTGTCAACCATTATCAACCGTCACTGGTGTTGTCAACCATTATCAACCGTCACTGGTGTTGTCAACCATTAACAACCGTCACTGGTGTTGTCAACCATTAACAACCGTCACTGGTGTTGTCAACCATTATCAACCGTCACTGGTGTTGTCAACCATTAACAACCGTCACTGGTGTTGTCAACCATTAACAACCATCACTGGTGTTGATAAAAGTGCTCAACAAATGAGGAGCGGAATACCAATGTAGATGTAGGAAAAACGCTTTTAATACAGAGCAGTACAAGCTATGTATTAAAAGTGGGTTTTTATGTATTAAAAGCTTGTTTGTATTAAAAGCTTGTACAAGCTATGTATTAAAATTGGGTTTTTATGTATTAAAAGCTTGTTTGTATTAAAAGCTTGTACAAGCTATGTATTAAAAGTGGGTTTTTATGTATTAAACGCTTGTTTGTATTAAAAGCTTGTACAAGCTATGTATTAAAAGGGGTTTTATGTATTAAAAGCTTGTTTCATGCGTGGTGCACGAAACAAGCTTTTACCGCTATGTATTAAAAGTGTTTTTCCTTCATGTATGAGAGAGAGAGAGAGAGAGAGAGAGAGAGAGAGAGAGAGAGAGAGAGAGAGAGATATGTTAACACAATTACAACCAGAAAGGAGGACTAATCATGGAAGTCGGCGGGTGTGGTGTTGGGTTGGAGGGGATCTGAGTACATGTGGACCTCCATGGCACATGGTTGAATACCACAGGCATAGCAGAGGCGGTACGGTGGCGCAGTGGTTAGCACGGTTACCTCACAGCAAGAAGGTCCTGGGTTCGAGCCCCGGGGTAGTCCAACCTTGGGGGTCGTCCCGGGTCGTCCTCTGTGTGGAGTTTGCATGTTCTCCCCGTGTCTGTGTGGGTTTCCTCCGGGTGCTCTGGGTTCCTCCCACAGTCCAAAGACATGTAGGTCAGGTGAACCGGCCTTACTAGATTGTCCCTAGGTGTGTGTGTGTGTGTGTGTGTGTGGCCTGTCCAGGGTGTCTCCCCGCCCGCTACCCAGTGACTGCTGGGGGAGGCTCCAGCATCCCTGTGACTCTGAGAGCAGGATAAGCGGTTTGGATGATGGATGGATGGATCTAGATAGATAGATAGATAGATAGATAGATAGATAAGATAGCCTCTCCATCTCTCTTGAAAAACGTTATATGATCATGAGAATATATAAATATTCTCAGTATCGCCCAGTCAGATCTACTCTAACTCCACTGGAGCAGAGACATCTAGCCAGGGGTTTGTTTTTGGGTTATTTTTTAGAAATACTGCAAAGATAGAGTCTACATTTTGTAGTTTTTACCATGGTGGTTTTGATGGTGGTAGCGATGATGATGATGGTGGTGATGATGGTGATGGTGGTGGCGGCACAGCGGTGGTGTTGGGGGGAAAATCTCTGTGTTGAGTCTAATAAACACGTTTCAGAAAGATGTCTTTGGTTGAGCATAAGAACCCTGTTTTTTGGAAAGAGGCTGTTTGGTTTGATGCATACGACCTGCCACACTTGACCTCCTGCTGTGTTGTTCCTCCTCTTGTTTCATAAACACAGAGTCAGAAAGGGACCCCGCTGCTGACGCTGATGAAGGATCCGTACATTCTTATTGCTGCGGGTAAGAAAACAACCAGGTGAATTTGAAAAATGTATTTCCATCATCCGACCCAGAAGCGGCATGTGTGGTTTGGTGTCTCTTTAAACGATGCCGAGCAGTGAGCGACAGCAGATGACGGACCTGCTGCGAAACTGGTCCTTCATTGTGGCCTTATTGTCCATGGAGTCAGGACATGGCAGTGGAAGACAAGACTAAGCCAGAGAGAGAGAACCAGACAGCATCCGGATGTGGGCCACTTCAGGCAGTGATGCAGCACTGATGGCCTTCTTCTGGCCCTGACAAAACGGATGTGAGCCTGAAGTGGCCCACATGTATAATAGCAAATATGGCCCAAATATGCCGAATCACATGTGGGCCTTTTGTGGCAAAGATGCGGTGCTCTGGGCAACATATGATCTGGATGTGAGCCTGAAGTGCCCCGTGTGGTAAATGTTGAATATGGCCCAAATATCACACAACAAATATGGCCACCTTTGGCAAATATGTGACACATGCAGCACTGCTATGGCTTGGTTCTGGCCCAGATCTGGCAAACAGGAGCGGACCGCCCAAGTGCCATCATTCCACGCGGTATGTGGTTTGGCTGAAAGAGAGATGAAAGTCAGGTGTGGGACGGGTCCGGGCCACAGCAAATTTGCTATCTGGGGGGTGGGGGGGACAGAAATTGAAAACGAGAACGTAGAAGACATATAGAAGCAGAATACAAAAAGCAGAAATGTCGAGAACATAACTGACCCGGTGTCCACTTATTTTCAATCTTCCTCTCCAGGGGCCATTTGTTTTGGTAACATGGCGATCGCCATGATGGAGCCAACGCTGCCCATCTGGATGATGGAGACCATGTGCGCCAGGAAATGGCAGCTAGGTATTTACAAAGCTTTTAACACACACACACACACATATAATAACCACACATGAATACACAAACACACCCACAAACATACAACCGGTCAGCCAAAACATTAAAACCACTGACAGCTAAGTCAATAACATTGATTATGTCGTTACCATGGCACCTGTCAAGGGGTGGGATGTAGTAGGCAGCAAGTGAACGGTCAGTTCTTGAAGTTGATGTGTTGGATGCAGGACAAATGGGCAAGTGTAAGGATCTGAGTGACTTTGACAAGGGCCAAATTGTGATGGCTAGATGACTGGGTCAGAGCATCTCCAAAATGGCAGGTCTTGTGGGGTGTTCCCGGTATTCAGTGGTCAGTACCTACCAAAAGTGGAAGGACAACTGGTGAACTGGCGACAGGGTCATGGGCGCCCAAGGCTCATTGATGCGTGTGGGGAGTGAAGGCTAGCCTGTCTGGTCTGATCCCACAGAAGAGCTACTGTAGCTCAAATTGCTGGAAAAGTAATGCTGGCTATGATAGACAGGTGTCAGAACACACAGTGCATCGCAGCTTGCTGTGTTATGGGGTTATGTAGCCACAGACCGGTCAGAGTGCCCATGATGACCCCTGTCCACCACCGAAAGCTCCTATAATGGGCATGTGAGCATCAGAACTGGACCATGAAACAATGGAAGGAGGTGGGCTGGTCTGATGAATCACATTTTCTTTTCCATCATGTGGACAGCCGGGTGTATGTGCGTTGTTTAACCTGGGGAAGAGATGGCACCAGGATGCACTATGGGAAGAAGGCAAGCCGGTGGAGGCAGTGTAATGCTCTGGGCAGTGTTCTGTTGGGAAACCTTGGGTCCTGGCATTCATGTGGATGTTACTTTGACACGTACCACCTACCTAAACATCGTTGCAGACCAGGTACACCCCTTCATGGTAACGGTATTCCCTGATGGCAGCGGCCTCTTTCAGCAGGATAAAGATCCCTGCCACGCTGCACACATTGTTCAGGAACGGTTTGAGGAACCTGACAAAGAGGTCAAGGTGTTGCCTTGGCCTCTAAATTCCCCAGATCTCTATCCAATCGAGCATCTGTGGGATGTGCTGAAAAAACAAGTCCGAGCCACGAAGGTTCTGCCTCGCAACTTACAGGACTTAAAGGATCTGCCACTAACGTCTTGGTGCCAGATACCAGAGGACACTTCAGAGGCCTTGTGGAGTCCATGCCTCAATGGGTCAGAGCTGTTTCAACGGCACAAGGGGACCAACACAATATTAGGTAGGGTGGTTTTAATGTTTTGGCTGGTCGGTGTACATAGCCACTCAAAAATATTCACACACTCAAAAACACATATCCACCAACACACAAACACATACACACAAACAAGACAGGCCATATTTCTATATGCCCTCATGGCACGTGTAAAAACAATCCCGCACAGCGTCCTGGTAGCGTAGTGGTCTATTCTGTTGCCTACCAATATGGGAATCACCAGTTTGAATCCCCGTGTTGCCTCCGGCTTTGTCAGGCATCTCTACAGACACAATTCGCCGTGTCTGTGGGTGGGAAGCTGGATGTAGGTATGTGTCCTGATCACTGCACTAGCGCCTCCCCTGGTCGGTCGGGGCGCCTGTTCGGGGGCGGGGAACTGGGGGGAATAGCATGATCCTCCCATGCACTACATCCCCCTGGCAAAACTCCTCACTGTCAGGTGAAAGGAAGCGGCTGGCGACTCCACATCTATCGGAGGAGGCATGCAGCCCTCTGCAGCCCTCCTTGGATCAGCAGAGGGGATGGAGCAGCGACTGGGACAGCTTGGAGAGCGGGGTGATTGGCCAGGTACAACTGGGGGGGAATCCCAAAAAAATAAAATAAAACATAATCATGCACAAACTCACATCTTCTTCTTTGGTTGTCCATCAAAATCCGATGAGGACGTCCACTCCTTTAATGGTGAGATCTTTGATGGCTGAAGAGTCCTATCCTGGACCCAGCAGCTCTATTGAAGGTGGGCTGGGGCATGTATATGTGGTAGTGGTGGCAACCATGGTAGTATTTCTCCTGGCTTTCTTCTGCTGTATGTTGGTTGTCTTTTCCGTCTCCAGCGTATGAACCCCATCCCTACACAGCTGCCACCAAGTGGCAGGGTCAGCAGTAATATCCTCCAGATCCTCAGGTCTGATCTTTGGCCCTCCAGGTGAGCGTCGACCATGATGTAGCTGGCTATATGACACTCTGTGGGGTAGCCAACATAGGGGTATTCTTATCACGTGTCCCAGTCACTGCAGCTGGCGCTGGGTGATCATGACCTCAATACTTCTGTGGTTGGTCTTTGCAAATATTTCATTGTGAAGGACACACTCGCACCAGGTCATTTCCAGGATGCACTAGAGGGAGCTTATGTGGAAGAGCGCTAAGGACTTCATGTGACGGCAGTAGGTTACCCAAGCTTCACAGCTATAGGGGAAGGTGGTGACACAGACCTCTTGGTATATGGTGACCTTTTTGGAGGAAAGACTTTGCACCAGAGTCTCCCAAAGGCAGCTGATGCCTGTTTAATGTGGGTTTGGATGTTGTTGTCAATGCCACTACCCTCAGAGAAAACAATCCCCAGATATAAAAGATAACACTACAGAAAGATAGCACGACTGACAGCTGTTCATCACCAACACTGAAGGCAGGTAGTATGGGTGGGATGCTGGTGCTCCATTGGCAAACCACTTCCATCGTGGTGATGTTGACAGTCAGCCCCATTCTGTTGTACGCTTTGGGCGCAACAGCAAGGACAGTCTAAAGATCCTCTAGAGTATGAGTCACAACAGCACACTAATTTGCATACTGCAGCTCCAGGATCCACACTCTACAGAGTCTGGTGGTTGCTGGAGCCTCCTGGTGTTAAAAAGGTTGCCATCTAGTCCCAAGTCCACTGCCACACCCGCTGCTGTCTTCAATCTTCCTGTGGAGAAGCTTGGTGACACATGGGAGGAAGATGTTAAAGAGCACTGGTGCTAGCACACACCCCTGCTTTTTCACCCCTGTGCATACAAGGAAGGGCTTGGACTCATGTCCTGCTATGGTCAGCTGAGCAGTTGTCTCATCATGGAACTGGCAGAGGACTGTTAACAAATTTGTTGGGACAGTCAAACCTGAGGAGGACATCCCATAAGAGCTCTCTTTGCACAAAGTCGAGATCAACAAAGAGATCATCAAAGGTCATAAACAGGTCCTGATGTTGTCTTGATGCATGCTCAATAATCCAGGTAAGAGATATAAACTAACTGCAGGTATCCCCATCCCTTATAAACAATAAAGTGCAATACAGTTGCATAATGACCAAAACCAATGACCAGTGTCATATGTAAATACTATGGGTGTGGCCTTTAACTAGAGTTTCAAAGGCCATGTGTACTATTCACAGAGGATTAGGGATTGTTGCAATCACAGCATTGTAAAATGGCAACCGATATATAACGACCGAAACCAACGACCAGTTTCTTGTGCAAATATGGATATGCCCATTAACTAGAGTTTCGATGGCTGTGTACTATTCACAGAGGACTGGGGAATAGCTGCAATCACAGTGACAGATGTACTCTTAGGCCCTCCCCCCTCGGTTCAGGGATGCTCCGTCCCTCTTAACATAGATAGCCTCTTTGAACCCCCGTTCAAATCATCGCTCCTCCTTATCAAGGATGTGCACATTCCTCATCCCTGAAAGAGTGGCCATTGGCGTGTAGAGGGGTGTTCTTTTGGCCAGCGTCTGTTTAGTTTCCCCAAGGTACAAGTCACTGCAATCCTCCTGGCACTTAACAGCATACACTATATTGCTCTGTTTGTGCCAGGGGACCCGATCCTTGGGGTCGACCAACTGCTGGTGCAGCATGTTTTGGGGTTTGAAAGCATCTGAGATATGGTGTTTTGAAAATATGTGTCTCAGCTTTTCTGACACTCCCACCACATACAGAATCACCACTAGTTTACGCTTAGACCCTTCTTGTCCTTCTCCTCTCTTTTACTGGCTGATGAACTGTTTGGGTGTCTTCCTGGCTTTGACAAATGTCCAGTTAGGGTAACCACACTTAATCAAGGCCTGTTTAATGTGGGGTTTCTCCCCTTCTCTGGCTGCTGTGTCGGTGGGGATGTTCTCAGCTCGGTGGTACAGCGTCCTGATGACTCATAGTTTGTGCTCCAGTTGATGATCAGAGACACCGCGTCTCAATTGCTTTCAAACACCAAAATACACTGCGCCAGAAGTTGGTTCACTCCAAGGATCAGGTCCCCTGGCACAAACAGATCAATATAGTGTACACTGTTAAGTGCCAGAAGGATTGCCAGGAACCCGCAGTCGACACCATCTACAGGCCAGTGGCCACTCTTTCAGAGATGAGTATGTGCACATCCTTGATAGGGAGGAACAATGGTTTGAACAGGGAGTCAGGGATGGTTGCTCCCTAGAGGCCATCTATGGCCATAGATGGCCTCTAGGGAGCAACCATCCCTGAACCGAGTGCATCTGTCACCATCTTACAATGCTGTGATTGTAACTATTCCCCAATCCTATGTGAATAGTACAGATGGCCATTGAAACTCTAGTGAATGGTCACACCCATGTTTGCATATAAAACTGGTCGTTGGTTTCGGTCGTTATACATCTGTCGCCATCTTACAATACTGTGATTGCAGCAATCCCTAATCCTCTGTGAATAGTACACATGGCCTTTGAAACTAGTTAAAGGTCACGCCCATATTTGCATATGAAACTGGTTGTTGGTTTCGGTCGTTAGGCACTGTATTGTACTGTACTGTTTATAAGGGGTGGGGATACCTGCAGTCAGTTTAGACTGAAGATGTCACTTAGCTGAGTGATGAAACGCATCTGTCAATAAACGTTGTATCCAGATGAACTGATTCAACCTTCTATGAGGTCCTGATGTTGTTTCCCACACTTTTCCTGGAGCTGCCGGGCCGTGAAGATCATGTCGATCATGCTTCTGTTCTTTCTAAATGCACACTGTGATTCAGGCAGCATTGACTCGATGATGTTGCTGATGAGTCTCTGAAGCAACACCTTAGCCAGGACCTTGCCAGCAACAGAAAGGAGCGATAGGTCCCTACTATTGCTGTAGATGGCCTTGTCGTCCTTGTTCTTATAAATGACAATAATGTTTGCATCTCTCCATTGCTGTGGGATATTCTCATCCGTCCAAGTCTTGGTCATGTACTGGTAGAGGGTGCGCATACACGTGCACCCTCCCTCCTTTAGTAGCTCAGCAAGGCTATTGTAAGTGCCAGGGGACTTGTTCTTAAGGGGACATACAGCTGATAGAACTTCCTGGAAGGCTGGTCGTAGATTGAGGTCATGGATGGGAGGAAGTTCAGGCAGTTTGTCCAGGATGGTGGAGTCTGCAGCAAAGTCCTGATTAAGCAGGGTGTCAAAATGTTTAGTCCACCTCAACAGGATCTAGTCTGATCCTTCAGAAATGTTAGACCATCTGCTGTTTTAAGTGGAGTGATGTAGCGATTTATTGAGCCTTAGATGGTTTTGATAGCATTTAAAAAATTATGCATGTCATTTTTATCAATACAGTACTGGATTTCATGTGCTTTTTCAGTCCACCAGTCATTCTGTATGGCCTTTTGCACTTTCCTCTGAGCTGCCTGCCAATGCTGTCTGGTGTTGGTGGATGAAGGATTGTCTAATGCTGCCCAGTGTGCTTAGTGCATGTCCTTAAGCAAGTTGTGGATGGTGTCTGAGTTGTTGTGAAACCAGTCTTGGTGGTTCCTGCTCTTATGGCTGATGGATTAAGACCTCAATAAGGCTGCCTTGTAGAGCACAGAGCTGATATAGGTCCACTGTTGTTCCATTGTGTTTTCTGAGCTCAGACAAGGTTCCAGCTCCCTTAGTCTCTCAGCTCACTTCTTACGTCTGTGTTTCCCAGGTGGTTGCTATTTAGGTGCTTTCTGTTGGGCTTTTGCAGCCACAATGGGAGACACACTTTCATGTGGAGCTTGGCCACAATCATATGATGGTCGGTCCAGCACTCTGCACCTCTCATGGCACAGGTGACGAGAACATCCTTGATATTACTACGTCTCACAATAATGTAGTCAATCATGTGTCAATGTTTAGAGCAAGGGTGCATCCACAGGGTCTTTTATTTTGCCTTCTGCTGGAGGAGGGTGCTGGTTATGCTCAGAGCAAAAAGTAGCCTCATGCTATTGCATTCACCTTCATGCCTACCTGGTACTCCACTCCATATCCTGTTGTTCTGTCCCACCCTGGCTTTGAAGTCCCAAAGCAAGAGGATCAGATCTTGTCACTCCTTCGGGCCCAGACACACCAAACCGACTAGCAGTGATGAAGGCCAACTGTTGCGTCGCCTCACGTCGCCTGCCGTCTGGGCCGAAAAGAAGCACTTGAACACACCGCAAAGACAACAGCTGACGGCCAACTAGCATGTACATTCTGCACTGCATCGCTAAGCTGAACAGCCAATCACAGTGATCTCTCTCAAAAAGCTGCCGACAGGGGTCCGACTAGTGCTGATGGTGGGGACACACCACAGAAACTAGGGTCACAGACGCTCACCGACGGCCCCACATTGGCCGTCAGTCGGCCTGGTGCGTCAGGGCCCTTAGGGATCCGGAAAAGACCTTCATCCAGTGCCTGAACACACACACACACACACACACACACTTTTATGTTCATTGTTCTTTTAAGGTAATTTGTAAGGAATAAGGTTTTACAGATGGACTTCAATAAACCCAAAGATTAATGTTCATTTGCTAATTGATTTTACTCAGGTTATGATATCGATTAAAAAACTGCAACGGTGGGGACGCCTGGGCATTAATTTGACAAAATTAACCAGAGGCTGTGAGGCTGGGAATGAAACCCAGGCACACACACACACACACACACACACACACACACACACACACACACACACACACACACACACATTTAACTTCTCCAATCTCCATCTCTTTGAACCATATTAACAGGGAGCCGGTACTTATATTAGTTCTTTTATCCATTCCATTGTCTATGAAGTCTCCATCAGATAAAAACGGACGAGTCAGAGGGGTAGAGATGGGAGAGATGGGGGACGGGGGGTGGGGGCTGATGGAAGGGGAAGAGGAGGAGGAGGGGTGCTGAACAGGATATTAGTTTGTCACATGCTGGCAGGCGGGAAGCATGAGTCTTCATCACAGAGCATGGGAGATGGAGCAACGGTGGTTGATGAAGAACTGATACTGGCCTTGCTTATCTAGAACCCCCCGCTGTCTCTCTCTCTCTCGCTCTCTCTCTCTCGCTCTCTCTCTCTCTCTCTCTCTCTCTCTCTCTCTCTCTCTCTCTCTCTCTCTCTCTCGCTTTTGTAATACCAGGAGTGGCCTTCCTACCCGCATCGATCTCCTACCTTATTGGAACGAACATCTTTGGGACGTTGGCACACAAGATGGGGAGGTATGGAGGGAAATTATACCTCTGTCTCTTTATCTTCTCTCTCTCTTTTCCTCCCTCTCTTTCTTGCTCTCAATCGCTTTCTCGGCCCTTGATCCATTTCCTTGCCTCTAAATGAGATTTTTTTTTTCTTTTTTGTTGGTTTTATTAAACAATAATGGCGTGAGGCTATGGGTATATGAGCGCTGGTAAACCACTGCGTCATCAACATGCAGTTGTTCACAATTTTGCCAGTGTTTCTCCCTGAATCTTTCTCTAGTTCGGTTTTGAGTTTGTGAAACTTCTGCTCCAAACCCAAAACTTTGAAGTTTTCCTTTCTTGAAATGTGTAGTATTGCCCGAGTGATGAAAACATGATTGTGAGATGTCCTGGTCTTTGCCTCCAGAAATATCAACTATAGTAGTCTCACAATTCAGCTACTTTCCCATTTTTTTGATTTTATTTTAGTCTATTATCTTAAAATGAAGGTAAAATCGCTTTTTTCTGCCATTTAAGAAATACAGGCTTGTGTTAGCCAAAAAAGGCAGGAAATAAAGCAATTTCTCTTTAATCTACGACATGCTACTCGTGACTTTTGGTATCGGATTTCAAAATCTTGGGGGGCACGGTGGCCCAGTGGTTAGCGCTGCCGCCTTACAGCAAGGAGGTCCTGGGTTTGAACCCCGGGGTTGTCCAACCTTGGGCGTCGTCCCCGGTCGTCCTTCGTTTGCAAACCCGTCTGTGTGAAGTTTGCTTGGGGGGAGAACACGCACACTCCTCTGTGTGGAGTTTGCATGCCCCCCCCCCCCGGTGGGATTTCTCCGGGTGCTCCGGTTTCCCCCACCATCAAAAAGACATGCATGTTAGGGTCAGTCCTGCAGTCTGTGCCCCTGACCGAGGCATGGCGGGACCAACTGGAGTTGGTCCCCGGGTGGTGCACGGCGGCTGCCCACTGCTCCTAGCTACACAGCTAGGATGCAGAGAGAGAAATTCCCCCACAGGGATCAATAAAGTATCTCAAAATCAATCAATTATTGTTGTTGCTTTGATATAATGACCTTCCCATGAAACACAAGCCTGTGGGGGGGGGGGGTCTCTCATCATGAGTCTGTGGTGGCTGATTGATATTAAGCAGCTCATCTTCTCTCGCTCTCTCTCTCTCTCTCTCTCTAGATGGCTGTGTGCGCTCATTGGGATGTTATTGGTAGGGATGAGTGTGATATGTGTAAGTATATTTATATTTTATACTATATTTATACTATTTCATGGTTGATTCGTGTGAAACTTGTGGGGTAAAAATTTGACCTGTACTTGACATTTTATTCTCTTACGGATCTTAAGTTATGATGAAGATTTACCTGTGATACTGATATGTGTCACTGTAAATCTACTTTGTACGTTGAGTCTCCTATTCACTGCCTTTTGATGATCTCAAACACACTAAATGTACTCGGCATGACATGTAACTCTTGGATATGATGTGATTATTATGTAACGAATGAACTACTACTACTATTTCATACAGTACTACTAAATGTTTACTATGTAGCAAATGTACTACTGGGGGGGTGTCCGGGTAGCATGGCTGTCTGTTCTGGTGCCTACCAAGACGGTCGGGCATAGACACAATTGGTTGTGTCTGCGGGTGGGAAGCCAGATGTGGGCATGTGTCCTGGTCACTGCACCAGCACCTCCTCTGGTCATCCAGGGCACCTGTTCAGGGGGGAGGGGGAACTGGGGGGAATAGTGTGATCCTCCCAAGCGCTAGTCCCCCTGGTGAAACTCCTCCCTGTCAGGTGAAAAGAAGCGGCTGGCGACTCCACACGTATCGGAGGAGATGTGGTGGTCTGCAGCCCTCCCTGGATCAGCAGAGTGGGTGGAGCAGCGACCAGAAAGGCTCAGAAGAGTGGGGTAATTGGCCGGATACAATTGGGGAGAAAAAGTGGGGGGGGGGGGGGATCCACAAAAAAAGTACCACTACCACTACTAACTATTACTACTACCACTACTACTACTACTCCATATACCACTACCATGATATGTTTACTATGTAGCAAAAGAACTGCTACTATGACTTCATATACAACTACCATAATATGATCACTATGGAGCAATGTCAATCTATTATTTCTTCACATAGCACTACTATGATGTGATTATTATATAGCGAATATAGTTCTACTACTTCTGGCCAACTCTTGTTGGTACCCTTCTGTCGCAAATCACTCCTGACACCCTTCTCCATACACACCACCCTGCCTGCACTCTCTTCTTCACCTCTCTTCTGCACTCCCCGTTACTTTGGAGTGTTTACCTCAAATACTTAAACTCATACGCCTTCGTCACCTCCACTCCTTGCATCCTGACCATTCCCATCCTCCCTCTCATTCACGCATAGGTATTCCATCTTGCTCCTACTGACTTGCATTCCTCTTCTCTCCAGTGCATACCTCCACCTCTCCAGGCTCTCCTCCACCTGCACCCTACGCTCACTACAGATCACAATGTCATCTGTCAACATCATCGTCCACGGAGACTCCTGCCTGATCTCTTCCGTCAAACGGTCCATCACCATTGCAAACAAGAAAGGGCTCAGAGCCGATCCTTGATGCAATCCCACCTCCACCTTGAACCCACCTGTCCTTCCTACCGCACACCTCACCACTGTCACACTGCCCTCGTACATATCCTGCACCACTCCTACATACTTCTCTGCAACTGCCGACTTCCTCATACAATACCACTCCTCCTCTCTCGGCACCCTGTCATATGCTTTCTCTAAATCTACTGACTCAGTGTGATCATTAAAGATCCCATGGCACTTACCGCAAAGAGTAAGGGGTTCCCTGGTGTCCTGGCAGAATTCCCAAACTGGCTCTCTCCATCTGGCAACCTGATCACCCCCCCCCCCCCATGTTTTTGGCCCAGTGATTCCTCCCTCTCCAGCTCAAGCTGATTTGTGGTGAGCGTTCTTGTGCAAAATGGCTGCCATGCATCACCCAGGTGGGTGCTACACATTGGTGGTGATTGAAGTGAATTACCCTCTTCAACATACTAAAGTGCTTTGGGTGTCTAGAAAAGCGCTATATAAATGTGATGATGATGATGATGATTATTATTACTCCTTCCACCTTCTCAACACACTCTCCTCGCTTGTCAGCACATTTACATCTCTATTCTTCATTGTCCTAACCTGCTGCACATCCTTCCCAGCTCGGTCCCTCTGTCTAGGCAATTGTTACAAGTTCTTTTCTCCTTTCTTCGTGTCCAACCTCTCATACAACTCACCATACGCCTTTTCCTTCGCCACCTCTCTCCTCACTTTCCATCGCATCTCCTTGTACTCCTGTCTACTTTCCTCATCTCTCTGACAATCCCACTTCTTTGCCAACCTCTTGCTCGGTTTACTTCCCTGTACTTCCTCATTTCACCACCAAGTCTCCTTATTTTCCTTCATCTGTCCAGATGACACACCAAGTTACCTTCCTAGCTGTCTCCCTCACTATTTCTGCAGTGGTTGCCCAGCCATCCAGCAACTCGTCACTACCACCCAGTGCCTGTCTTAACTCCTCCCTGAACTCCACACAAGTTATCCTTCTTCAACGTCCACCATTTGATCCTTGGCTCTGCCTTCACTCTCTTCCTCTTCTTGGTCTCCGAAGTCATCCTACAGACCACCATCCAATGCTGTCTAGCTACGTTTTCTCCTGTCATCACCTTGCAGTCTCCAATCCCTTTCAGATTGCACCTCCTGCACAAGATATAGTCCACCTGTGTGCACTTTCCTCCACACTTATATGTCACCCTGTGTTCCTCCCTCTTCTTGAAATATGTATTCACCAAAGCCATTTCCATCCTTTTCACAAAATCCACCACCATCCGTCCTTCCACATTTCTCTCCTTGACTCCATACCTACCCATCACCTCCTCATCACCTCTGTTCCCTTCACCAACATGCCCTCTGAAGTCCGCTCCCATCACCACTCTCTCCTTCTTGGGTACACTCTCCACCACTTCATCCATCTCACAGCAGAATGTTTCTCTCTCTTCCATCTCACACCCAACTTGTGGGGCATATGCGCTGATAACATTTCTCATCACACCTTCGATTTCCAGCTTCATACTCATCACTCTGTCTGACACTCTCTTCGCCTCAAGCACACCCTTGACATACTCTTCCTTCAGAATGACCCCTAACCCATTTCTACTGCCATCCACACCATTCTGTCCCTGATGCGTGTTTCATTTACGCAAAAACTGACAGATAGCTAACAAGCAGGATTTAGGGAGAACTCTTAACATGGGACTGAAGTTAATGTGTTTTACTAAGTCCTCGTTCTCTTCTTTTCCTTTTTTCCTTTTTTGTAAAACTGAAATTAATGCAAAGTCACAATGCTTTGGTAACGAACTGTTCTCAAAGTACAGCACAAATGAATTCTCATTGCTTACAAATAGCCTAAATGCACATGCTACGACAAGAAGCTAGATTTAGCTTAGTTTACCATTTTTAATCTTAGCAAATTAAATTAACACAAATAGCATTGTTAATCCAAACGTTTGAATTCCAAATTATGAATATGCACATTTGCACAAAACATGGAAAAGGTAACAAACGTACAAGCAAAGGCTCCCCAAGTCACAAGCATAAAGAAAAACGGAGCGGAAATTTCTGTCTGACGCATGGAGAAATCTTTGCAAACTGCCGTATTTTCCTCGTTGACCTCTAACCTATGAGTCGCATGATCTGAACTGACCACTGAGAAAACACTTTACATTTATCACCGTTTTTTTACAACAAACTACCACAAGTGGTGCTAAAGAATATGAATTTGGTGGCCACAGAACGTGTGCCATGACACTCCCCACCTGGTATTAATTAGATACCACTATGTAGATATATCCCTATAACTGAGATTATCGGGAATGTCCCCAGGAAAAACCTCAAAATCAGTCCTTGGTTGACATATGAACCATTTCTGAAACAGGTCAGAGGAACATCTTGATTGTTCCATGTCTCGCGACCCTGAGCTCGACATTTCTGACTCTTCCATCACTGTGCGCAAATGCCTTGGTCACAAGAGCCATGGGCCACTCATTGCACTTGGCTTGAGCCTCTTTAAGAAGGACCACATCGCCCTCCTTCAGATTTTGTCGTTCTTGCCATTTGCTTCAGCTCTGAAGCATTGCCAGGTATTCACACCTCCATCTGCTCCAGAAGGTGTTGGCAAGACGTTGTACCTGCCTCGATTGTTGTCTGTGGAGGTCAGATTCCTTGAAGTGGCCTGGAGGGGGAAGGAGAGTGCATACCTTTAGAGTCAGGAGCATGGCTGGTGTCAACAAGAAAAGTGAGTCTGGGTCCATTGAGATATGAGTAAGAGGTTTTGAATTGATGATTCCTGTGACTTCCACCATCAGGGTAGACAGCACATCATGTGTCAAGTGAGAGGGGCTGGTCTGCTGCAACATGAAATCTAGTATGTGTCTGGAGACACCTATTATCTGCTCCCATGTTCCTCCCATGTGAGATGCATGACGCGGATTGAAGACCCATGAACAGCCCTCTTCACTGAGGTACTTCTTCACTCTGGGTTCACGGGGATCAGTCAGCAGGATTTCCAGCTCATTACAGGCCCCTATAAAGTTGGTCCCGCAATCTGAGTGAATCTGCTTGGCAGGACCTCGCAGAGCAAAAAATCTTCTCAAGACATTTATAAAGGTGGATGAATCCATGCAGTCAATCAGCTCGATGTGTATGGCACGAGGGCTCATACAGGTGAAGAGAATTGCCCACGTCTTGCATTGTACCTGCCCCCCTCACATACGTCTTGCGACGACTGTCCAAGGGCCAAACACGTCCAGCCCAGTATACATGAATGGTGGTTCAGTGCTCAGGCGATCGATGGGTAAGTCTTCTTCTGCTCAGTTAATTTCCCACAAAGCTTGCTGCATATCACACACTTGTGAAGGATGCTGTGTATACACTTCCTAACACCAACAATCCAATACCCTGCAGTGCGAACAGTGGCTTCAGTGAACACACGACCCTGATGCTTGACTCGATCATGATAGCGTTCCACAAGCAGTTTTGTAGCATGGCTGCAGCCTGGAACAATCACAAGGAATTTCTCTTTGAAGTTCAGCGCAGCATGCTTAACCCGACCTCCTATCCTGAGAAGGCCTCCATCGTCCAGGTAAGGGTTCAGTTTTTTCAGAGCACTGTTCCTTGGAATTTCTTTTCCACTGGCAATGCAGGCAAGCTCTTCAATGTAAGCCTTTCTCTGCACACTGTTGATTATGACTGCTTCCGTTTGCAACAGTTCCTCCACTGTACGAGGTCTTGTGCAGTGGTGCCATGATCTGCAGGTTCTCTCCTGACCATCTGTCACCTTATAAGACTGGACAATGTGTATGAGAGAAGCTGTGGCTCTCACTAGTGACCCCCATGAAGAAAATCGCTCGAAGCGTTGGGATCCTAGATAGGAGCTCTCTGTAGATAGTGTGGTGGTGAGAGAACGAACTTCTACATCTAGTATGTCTGGATCAGTGAGGTCGAACCTTTCCTCTTCCAGAGATGGTTCTTTTTCAGTTTGTGACAGGGAAGAGGGTCCTGTAAACCAGCTAGTAATAGTCAACACAGCTGCTGGCATGGAGCGCGTGGCATGATCTGCAGGGTTATGCCTCATAGAGACATAATGTCATTGTGATGGACTTGAGACCTGCCTGATACACTGCACTCTGTTACTGACATATACGTAGAAACGTCTTGTCTGGTTATAGATGTATCCCAGGATGACTCTGCTATCTGTGTAGAACTCCACGGCATCTGGGGTGAAATCCAGATCACTTGTGACCATCTCTGCTATCTCTGCAGCTAGAAAAGCAGCTCCCAGTTCCAGTCTGGGAATGATGAGCAGCTTGTGGAGCTAGCTTCGTTTTACCAAGGACAAATCCAGTGTGACATACTCCTTCTCTGTCGGTGATAGGAAGATATGCTATGGCCGCAATCGCTTTAGAAGCATCTGAGAAAATGTGAAGGGGGTGGTGGGAGCATATGGTCAGGGAACCTCCAGCTGCTTGAGATCATGCAGTGATTTCCTCCGGGTGTTCCGTTTTCCTTCCTTATCTTCAGAAAGGGGGGAATCCCAGTCAAGAGCCTCACTTGATAATTCCCATAGCAGGAACTTTCCCAGGATGGTTCCCAGGTGGGTCAAAGAGACTATTGACAGTAGCGAGTATCCTTCTGCATGTAAAAGGCTTCTCATGTCAGCTACACGGAAGGTAACTATGTCCTCCTTCAGATCCCAGCAAAGTCCAAGGCTGTGTTGGACAGGAATAGGATCAACATCCAAGTCAAGGTCTTTGAGTCCTTTCGCATGATCTTCAGTGGAGAATGCTTCCATTACTTCCTTGCTGTTAGAGGCAAACTTGTGAAGTCTCAAATTTGAGGTGGCGAGCATGTCCCGTGTAACAGCTGGATAGCTTCAGCAGCTGTGGGCATTGACAGAGGTCCAATCTTCAACATAAAATCCTCTCTCAACAAAATGCTTGGCAACTGAACATACTCCTCTTCACCATGGGCAGCTGTGTGTCGGAGACCATAAATGGCCACAGCAGGAGATGGACTGTTCCTGAACATGTGCACCCTCATGAGGTATTCGATGATCTCTTTGCTGGTGTCATTGTCCTTGAACCAGAGAATATGAAGGAAATCTCTGCTGTCCTCTCTTACAATGAAACTGTGGAACATCTGCTCGATGTCTGCAGTCATAGCCACTAGTTCTTGTCTGAAACGCAGTAGAACTCCAAGTAGACTGTTGTTTAAGTCTGGACCAGAAAGAAGAACATCATTAAGCGAGATGCCTTGCTTTTGTGCGCTGGAGTCGAAGACAACTCTGATTTGTCTTGCTTCTGTGGGTGGTACACCCCGAAGATAGGTAAGCACCAACACTCCTGGCCTTCTTGCAGGGGAGAGGCTACCTCAACATGTTCATGATCAATGTTCTGCATGAAGGTGACGAAGTGAGTCTTCATCTCAGTCTTCTTTTCCAGTGTGCGTAGAAGAGAAGTAAGGCGTGTTAATGCCTGGTCTCTATTATTGGGGAGCCGCTCCGGTGGTGTTCTGAATGGTAGCGGCGCCACCCAACTGTTGCTGTCATCCATGAACATCTCTCTATCCATGATTTCCAAAAAGAGTCTGTCTTCGATAGACAGTCCTACTTTGTCATCGTTCTCTTACCTTTCAAAGATTATGCTTCCTATGGCACAGTAGTCGAAGATAAGGGTGTCGCATGCTAGAGAAACTTCAGGCGGAGGCTTGATGCTGAACTTCTCCTTGATGCAGAATCAGTAGGGATATGGAGCAAGAAAGGAAGGACGTCTATTGTCAAGAACATGGGTGCGGTAAGTACTTAGAGCTGCAGGCTTGTGCACTGATCCTAGGCTCCTACCACGACCCGACCCAACCCAGGTCAAGTCTCTGTGCGAAGAGGGTGTTGTTGGGCCCATTCCATTGCTCCTGCACTTTGTGGACCTGAAGGATGTCACAACCCAGAAGAAGAAGAATCTGGGCTTCCAGATCCAGTGTTGGAATGCAATGAGCAATAGGCCTTCGGTGAGCATGCCAATACACTGTCTTAGGAGTTGGTATTTCAGCCCTGTCATCTGGCATATTGTTGCATTCAATCAGAGTTGGCAGTTTAACCTTTGTTGCTCCATATAAGGACTCCACAATGAATCCTGTGGCCCTTTTCCCTGTGGTCTCTTCCACGCATGCACAGGTGCATAGGGTGTTTGCTGAGTTTGCTCCCTTGACATGCAACAGGTCGAAGAACTCAGTTCTGGCAAGCAATGTGTTACTCTGGTCATCTAGAATACATAGAGCTTGATTGCCTTCTCTGGGTGGCCCTCTGGGTCGACCTTAGCTAGGCAAATCTTAGAACAAGACCTTATACTTCTACCGTCTCCACAGACTTCAGTACACTTAGAAGTGATGCAGGTTGAGGTGCTTCAGCTTCTCCCTTCCCGCATGCTTGGTTGAGGTTAAAGGGGGTGGTCCTGGATGAAGGGCTGCAATGTGAGCATCACTGTCACATTCCTTACATTTGATGGTTGCCTTGCAGTTCCTGGCCAGATGAGTGGTTGTAGTACAGCATCTGAAACATATACCATTTTCTTTTAAGAAAGTCTTACGCTCCTCTAGAGGCTTGCTCCTAAACCCCCTGCAGCGTTTGAGGGGATGGGGCTTCTTATGAAATGGGCATTTCTTGTCAACATCATCCAAATTGCTCCTTGAACTGCTTGTCTGACTCACAGTATGTGGCAAGACCTCTGTCCTGTGGGTGTTGACTGAGCTTTTCCCTTGCCTCTTTGCTGGCTGCTCCAGTTTCAACAAACTTTGGTTTCCTGATGAAAGAACACAGCTCGGATCATTGCGTGTCCATGCCTCTCTGCAGATGAAGTCACAGAAGAACGAGAATGGAGGAAAGGCAACATGATGCACAGCTTTGTAATGGGAACCTGGAGCCATCCACTTCTCTTAAAGACTATAAGGTAACTTGTCTACAATGGGTGCTACACTATAGGCGGTGTCAAGATAGGTAAGTCCAGGTAAGTAACCTTCATATTTAGCAGACTCCACCTCCTGTAAGAGTTCTCCAAGCTCCTTAAGTTTTACAGCGTCTTTATTACTGATCTTTGGAAAGTTATCGATCCTGTCAATAACCTCCGGGGAGCCATAGCAGTCTTCCAGGCGCTCCCAAGCCTTTCTTAGGCCCGTAATAGGATTATGTACATGCACGGCTCGAATCCTCCTCACATGATGCACGGACTGTTCTCCCAACCATTTTGACAGAAGGTCTAGTTGCTCACTAGCTGATAGGTGCAATCCTTCTATGACATTTGTGAAAGATGACTTCCACACCCAATAGTTCTCGGGATGACCATCAAACTTTGTGAGTCCTGAGTTAACAAGCTCACGGCGTGCTAAGTACCTAGTGAAATCACTTATGTTGGTGTCTTTGTTGAGTGGTGGCTGTGGTATAGTCTTAATAGGTGAGGTTGTGAATGTCGGTGCTGGAGACTTGTGATGAATCACTGGCGTTGGCCTCTGAGGCTGCTGTGTTGTATCATTATCAAGCTTTTTGCAAGGAGTTCTAACATTTCAAGCTGTAGAGTGATGCTGCCTCAATGGTGTTTCAGGTCTGAATACATGGATGGTGGGCTCTAGAGGTGGTTGATATGGTTCAACCCCTAAAAGAGTTGTTGAACCTAGCTGGGACTGACACAGGATGTAGTCGCGAGTGTGCTCAGAGGCCTCACTTACATGTGAGTTCTTTTCTCCATGCTCACCTACTACTGCTGCCTCCAGCAATTTTGTCTCATCAATGGCTGCAGCTACCTCACTTTCATGCTTTAGAGCTGCTAGAATCACTTCCATACGAGCCTCTGTCACATTTAATTGAACCTTTTTAATCATAACTTCAGATTTCTTCTTGAGGAATTCAGCCCTGGCTCGGGCGGCCTCCAGCTTGGCATGAGCCTTGGCAGTGGCTATGCTAGCTGATGAGCTTCTTGGTCCATTTGTTGAAATGGAGGCGAAGGATCTTGTCTCCAATGCTTGGATTTGCTCCATTGCATCATGAATTTGATGGCCACAGAACGTGTGCCATGACACACACCATAGTAGAAAAGTTTGAACCCACCTCCCATGGTCCTGACCTTACTCCCTGTCCACCTGATCTCTTGCACAAACAGTATATCTACCTTCCTTCTCACTATCATATCAGCCAGCTCTCTGCCTTTACCAGTCATAGTGCCAACATACAAATTTCAGACTCTCACCTCCACACTCCTACTCTTCCTCCTCTCCCTTTGTCTCTGGACATGCCTTCCCCCTCTCCTTCTCCCTCTCCCAACAGTAGCATAGTTTCCACTAATACCCTGTTGGCCAGCAGTACTAGCGGCAGTTATTGATAACCCGGGCCTCGACCGATCCGGTATGGAAATCTGATTTACGATCCACATATTTGATTTGTCAAAACTGTAGCAGCTACAGAAGTATAAAGTTGATCAGCCACAGCATGAAGATATAGGAAAGAGCAATAGAAGCTAGTTTAAGAGGAGAGGTGATGATTAGCAAGCAGCAGTATGGTTTCATGCCACGAAAGAGCACTACAGATGCGATGTTTGCTTTGAGAATGTTGATTGAGAAGTATAGAGAAGGTCAGGAGGAGTTACATTGTGTCTTTGTAGCTTTAGAGAAAGCATATGACAGGGTGCCGAGAGAGGAGGTGTGGTATTGTATGAGAAAGTCGGGAGTTAGTTGCAGAGAAGTATGAAGGAGTGGTGCAGGATACGTATGAGGGAAGAGTGACAGTGGTGAGGTGTGCGGTTGGAATGACAGATGGGTTCAATGTGGAGGTGGAATTAAACCAAGGATCGGCTCTGAGCCCTTTCTTGTTTGTAATGGTGATGGACAGGTTGAGGGACGAGATCAGGCAGGCGTCTCCATGGACTTTGATGTTTGTGGATGACATTGTGATCTGTAGCGAGAGTAGGGTGCATGTTGAGGAGAGCCTGGAGAGGTGGAGGTATGCACTGGAGAGAAGAGGAATGAAAGTCAATAGGAGCAAGATGGAATACCTATGCATGAATGAGAGGGAGGACAGTGGAATGGTGAGGATGCAAGGAGTAGAGGTGATGAAGGCATATGAGTTTAAATACTTGGGGTCAACTGTCCAAAGTAACGGGGAGTGCAGAAGAGAGGTGAAGAAGAGTGCAGGCAGGGTGGAGTGGGTGGAGGAGAGTGTCAGGAGTGATTTGCGACAGAAGGGTACCAGCAAGAGTTAAAGGGAAGGTTTACAAGATGGTAGTGAGACCAGCTATGTTGTATGGTTTGGAGACAGTGGCACTGATGAAAAGACAGGAGGAGGAGCTGGAGGTGGCAGAGTTGAAGATGATAAGATTTTCACTGGGAGTGATGAAGAAGGACAGGATTAGGAACGAGTATATTAGAGGGACAGCTCAGGTTGGACGGTTTGGAGACGAAGCAAGAGAGGCAAGATGGAGATGGTTTGGACATGTGTGGAGGAGAGATGCTGGGTATACTGGGAGAAGGATGCTGAATATGGAGCTGCCAGGGAAGAGGGGCAGAGGAAGGCCAAAGAGGAGGTTTATGGATGTGGTGAGGGAGGACATGCAGGTGGCTGGTGTGACAGAGGGAGATGCAGAGGACAGGAAGAGATGGAAACTGATGATCCGCTGTGGCGCCCCCTAACGGGAGCAGCCGAAAGTAGTAGTAGTAGTAGTAGTAGAGTAGCAGTAGTAGATATTCCGGTGAGTTAACAGTTGTAGCTGTTAGCGTAGCATGTTAACCACGTTAGCAATGAATGCACACAGATAAACAATAGATTTAGACTTTGTACTTCTAAAAAAAAAACAGTGGGGATAATGTCGAAGAGGATAAAATTAGTTCATGAATATGTGGTAATTGTCTCATCTAAAGTGAGGACTATCTAGGCCTTACAAAGCCTTTACATGTGAGACTGAAAGGCCAGCACCACCTTGACACTCACAAAAGTCCAAAGGACCATAAGATCCTTTAGAAAGTGTAAGCACATGATTGACAAACTATTTACATGTACATCTGTGCATGAATCAATCATGAATTGCAGTATTAATAAGCATTTATAAAACATCTATTAACACATTAACTAACCTTTGGTGCATGTCTTGCTTTACAAATGCTTTACAAATGATGAATTCAGCAGTTGCTAATACTTAACTAATGCTTCATTTGTGTGGTTGTTGTAAAGTGTTACCCTTTTTATTTTTTATAACGCTCCAAATCAGTCTTGTTCTCTCGATGGGAACCAGAGCTCGTAAGGGCTGACACAGTAAAACCAACATTAACCTGTTTCACGTTCACTCTTTCACTTTTCTTTTAGTTTTTACAGGTATTTTTGACCACACAATTACTGTTGAAAAAGTTAAAAAAAAAATTTTTTTGGGGGGATTTATGAATCATTTGTCTCTTGTCCTGTGCTGTGTGTGTTAGGTTCCATTTGCACGAGATATCTATGGACTAATTATTCCAAACTTCGGAGTAGGCTTTGCCATCGGTAAGTCTACTGTATATCATATTGTACAGGACATTGTAATGCATCATCACCACATGGTACACATAACACCACCTAAAATCCTAGATGATGCTGGTGGAATTTTCCAACATTTTTAAAAAAGATGCCGTCAATTTCTGTTTGTGGTGGAACAGGCATGGTGGACTCCTCCATGATGCCTATCATGGGTTACCTGGTGGACCTGCGGCACGTGTCTGTCTATGGAAGTGTCTACGCTATTGCAGATGTGGCTTTCTGCATGGGCTTTGCTTTGGGTAAGTGATGTTCAGACCTCCAAAAAACACATTTACCAGATTGTCAATGAAACTTAAATAACTCATACTGTCACTACAAAAAGTGATTGAAGTGTTGATGGTTAATATTTAAAGTTATGAATATTCATTTTTTAATTCACAAAAAAATAAGAATAGACGAGGCATATTTTTCATAGGGCCAGTTTTATTGGAACATGCTAGCATTAACATTTTTCCACTGACTTACAGAGCTCAAGTGCTGTGAATCATAGATCACAAGATAAACGTGAGACAAAGGTCCCAGCTTTTTGGATCGTACTAATGTGGTGGTCATGATTTGGGATGTATATTGAAAAAGAGATAAGGTCATAAAGTTGTGAAAATATAAAGCAAAATATGTAGGTGAAATCTCTACTAACGCCAATGATTTGTCCTCTTCTTGGATGGACACAACAAATACTAGTTGATCACATGAAAGGATAAATTACCATGGGAAAATTACAGCTGTTGTTTACACAGGCAGAACAGAGTACATTTATAAGATGTCATCTGGGATCATGTCTTCTGCTCGGGAGAAACCGTAAAACATACATTAATACACAGTGGGAAAAGACGACCCTTTCAGGACGTATCAACCTATCGGTTGAACCACGGCTGCAGTAGCAGTTATACCAAATGGAAACATTATCAACATTATCATATATGTTGAAGGGATAACACTCCATTATCAGCCATAGTACTGTCTCTGAAACACTGCTGAAGCTGTGTCCACTGATGATGTCACTGGCGGGCAATCTGCGAATGTGAACTATACCTTCAAATTAAAATGGATTAAGAATATGTGAAAGCTCCAGAATCCTTATGGTACTTCATACTGCAGAATATTTGTGGAAAAATGGGAGGCCCGCAATTTATATTACAATGTAATTATAATGAAACCAAGTTGCCACAAAAGTTGTCTAAATTTCTTCAACAGGCTGTTACGGCAGCAAAATTATGTTTTAACCACAACTTCTGTCCTCACACAAGTATTATCTGGAACAGTGAATACATAATCAGAAAGAATACATCGCTGTATCTGCAACATTGGGTTGATGGGAATACCATTTTTCTTGCAGACTTACAAAATGACGACGCTCAACTTCTCAGCTATGAGGAATTTCTCAGATCTAAATCCTTCTCTGTCACTTATAAAGAATGTCAAGCGGCCGCTCTGGTGGCCGAGCGGACTAAACCGCCGTTCTTGCAGTCCGCTCGTCACGTGGATGGGAGGTTCGAATCCCAGACTCGCCGTAACCGGTCACGGCCAGAGCGTCCACGGGGTGAGGCATTCATTAGGCCACCCTTACCCGAGGGATAGTGGGTGTAGATCGGTGTAGTGTTCGGGGAGCCGTCGGTCTCCAGCGACCCCTCTGGCCCACCCGGGCGCCTGCAGCCAAGCAACCGAAAGCATTCTCCCTACGCCTCCTTCGCAGCCTGAAGGTGATGCAATCCATGCGAGGAGGCTTCAGCGTGTAAAATAGTGAGAGCAGCCGACACGAGTCCGAAGGAAGCTGGTGTTACGCCTATCTCCTTCCTGTGGAAACGTGAGCCAAGGGAGTTATTCCACAAGAGTTCCGGCCATATGCCATTGGGTTAATCGGGTGGGATAAGGGGAAAACTAGAAATAAATGTATAAAAAAAAATAATGTCAAGCGGTCATAAATGCTGTTCCTAGTGGAACCCATCAGCTGATGAAATGCCATGCTGCGAGGCAAGAGCCGCGGGAATTGCAACCTACTTTCTTTGTTGGTGGAGTAGAGCTGAAAAGCCACAAATGTACTAATACACATATGAGGAACCATTTCTACAGCAAAAGGAAAAGTACTCCACGAGGGAAATTTGTGTGGAACTCCCATTTTCTTAATATTCGTTGAGAAACGGTATGGCTTATCCCATATAAATTTGTTATCCCCAACAAATTGAAAGAAGTGCATTAAAAAACTGCATACAATATTTATCCCACCAACAAAACAATCTCGAGATTTGTGCATATCGATATCAATTGTGAATTCTGTAAAAAGGAAGAAGAAACTATTAAACATCTATTTTATGAATGTCAGTACACTGCAGGATTCTGAAAAAAACATTTTGAGGATTATTTTGTTGCTCAAACCAATCATTCAATTAAGGTGGAAGCCAAGGATATAGTACTGTATTATGAAAACAAAAACCAGAAAGTTCAGCAGACTGTCAGCTTATTAATTCTACTGGGGAAATACCATATCCATAAAGCAAAGTCAATAAAGAGACAGTGGGGGGGAAAAGAAAACGTACTTCCTGGTTTGCAGAAAGGCTGCATTGTTTAATAAAATATGAATAACAACGCTACATACAGCTGTATGATGTAGCGTATGTAGAGTATAATGCGTCATATCAGCTAGCTAGCTAACCCTGCTGACTCAAGATCAGTTTTCAATCATTTTGCGGCTGCAAAAAATCCACAAAGGCCATTGCACAGAGTTACACATTACAGAATCCAAATCCGATGCATTGGTGTTGAATTTTACAATCAAAGACACTGTCTGTTTAGTTTTGAATTGGTACTCGCTCGATTTCCATTAAAAATACATTAAAAAGTTGCAAATTCCTCGTGAAAGTGCAACGTAGGCTCGAGTACGCAAACGCAAAGGACCTTCATAGCAGAGCTGTTTGCTGCCCACTTAATGCCTGTATGGAAGTAGGCGCACAACCTGCAGTAACTACATGGCTTCATCCAAGGTGATCTTTTTAAAACGAATACAAGTAGTGCAGTAAGTGGACAACAAACAGCTCCAGCACAGAGGACCTTCACCCTTGGGCACTTGATTCTTCATTCGACTAGCGTAAAGAATGAGTGACTTTTTACGTATTTTTACATGCTAATCGGGCAAGTACGTGCTTCAAAACAATATAGACTTTTTTGTCATAGTAAACTTCAGCACTTGCATCAGATTTGGATTCTGTAATGAGTAACTCTGTGTAACAGTTTTCGGGGAACTCTTGCGGTCATGAAGTGACATGGAATCCATAGACGAGCCATGTAACTGTCAGTATGCTGAAAATTGATCTCAATCTTGAGTCAGCAGGGCTGCCTATTGGCAAAACGGGAAGTAAGTTTACATATTCATGCATTGCCTACAAGTTTTGTCACCGGCGGACACAATTTCAGCTGCATTTCAGAGACACAAAATTACAGCTCAGTATTATGGCGACTAATTCCTACTACGTATATAGAGATAATGTTGAAAATAATGATCCTTTCTCTCACTTTATATTAGTATATTACAAATAAAATAAAATGTATGTCATAGGTTATGTTAAATTATTATATCAAATAAAGTTATACTAAATATGTGGTACTAAGTATACTCAGTGGTTGGCTGTCTGCTGGCCCTGTCAAAACCAAAATAAAAATTTGTTTTTCATAGTTAAATTGAAGTGTGCCCAAAATGTGTCTGAATTCAATTAGTTGTTTTCTCATGGGGCTGAGCAGGGGTTTCCCATGTCATCTAATGCCCCTTTTCCACTGCATGGTACTAAAAGCACCACATGCATAGCGATTCTTGAACCTATTGAAAAAAATCAATGATGCTATTGATAAAGGAGACTGCGGCATTGGTATTGTTCTGGATTTTTTAAAGGCATTTGCCACTATTGATTGTGAGATTCTTTTAAATAAATTGTATCATTATGGGGTCAGAGGAATAGCGCTTGACTGGTTTAGAAGCTACATCTATGGGAGAAAGCAATATGGACTTATAAATGGCCACAAATCTTTATGTTGTGGTGATACACAGATGAGGGTAGATTCACCCGGGACACTGCTGCGTGTCCCGGGTGAGTTTCTCCCGGACACCGTGGCCCCCTGGTCTGCAGCTTCTCATCGGGCTGTGGCCCGGGATGGTGCCAACGCTTTCGCTCCAATCCCTACATCTCACCACTGCTTCCCTCAGTCCTATGTTCCCAAGAATCTGCTGTCGGCCAGGTACGTCTTCATCCGCCACAACAGCCACCGTACCCCCCTGCAGCCCCCCTACGATGGGTTCTTCCACGTCCTGGAAGCGGGGCCTTAAGAACTTTGTGGTGGACATGGGGGACAAGCCGGAGCCAGTCTCAGTGGACCGTCTCAAGCCTGCCCATTTGGACCTGGGTGGGCCAGTCGAACTGGCCCTGCCCTCGCAGCGTGGACGCCCCTCTTCTTGGGCCCTCGGCCCCTGCCTGGGCTCTGGCTTTGTCCCCTGCCCCCGCCCCTATACCCATTCAGCACAGCCGTTTTGGCCGCCTGGTCCGCCCCCTGAGACGTTGACTGTTTGACTGGGGACTGTTCGCCTGTTGGCTTTTTGTGTTTCACTGAGTACTGTTGTGTTACATTACTGTTTTGCATTTTTTCGTGGTGGTGAATTCTGGGGGGGCCTGTGTGGTGATACACAATTTGACGATAGAATCACCAGGGGCTGCTGCTCCTTTAAGGCAGATGTTCAGAGTGCTGACGTAGGCACTGCTTAGAGTTTTCCAGGAAATGGAGGCGTGTTTTCAGCAGCCTAGCGGTTAGCTGGTTGCCAGGAGAGATTGTGCTGTATCGGTGTTGTTTTGTGTGGCGAATAAACGGAATTGACTCGACTCGATCTCTCCATCTCCTCAGTCCTGCACTCCCACAATGTAAATCCATCAAGTATGGGGTCCCCCAGGGTTTAATTTTAGGGCCACTCCTCTTTATCCTGTATATTAATGACTTTGTAAATTCCTCTTACATTTTACATAAAATATTGTTTGCTGATTATATAAATTTGTTCCTGTCACATAAGAGTCCAAATGATCTTCAAAAAATTCTAAACGAGGATCTGGTGAAGGTGGACACGTGATTCAGATGTAATAAATTATCCCTAAATGTCAGCAAGACAAACTACATTGTGTTTCGTTCCAACAAAAATCAAAATAATGCTGAGCATGTTTGTCTCAAAATTAATGGTCCAGATATTGAAAGAGTCAAGTCCACAAAATTCCTAGGGGTCCATATTGATGAATCTTTAAATTTTAAGCGTCATAGTGATGCTTTAACAAAAAGATTATCTAAACATGTTGGTCTGTTTTTTAAGATAAGACATTTTCTCTCAGGCGCAGCACTTCTTACTTAGTACAAGTCTTTATTTGAGCCCCATATCAATTACCTCAATGTTATTTGGTGCAACACTTTTCCCAGTCATCTAAAAAACTACAGGTTCTGCAAAAGAAAGTTATCCACACCATATTGTGGTCTGGGGTCTGTGCTCCCATGGACCCTCTTTTCTGCAACTATGGTCTTTTAAGGCTTGCTGAATGTAATGTTTTACATAATGCCTGTTTGATGTACCATGTTATCTATGGGATCAATGACAGACTGTGTGACCTCATTCAAATTTGCCTCCCTCCGCATGCATTTAGCACCAGAAATACGAACCTTATAGCGGGCAAGTGGCGCAGGCTTAGATGCACGAGCCTTGGTGTGGCATGTAAAGGCCCACAGGTGTGGAACGAGTTAAGTGACCATTTGAAAATGTCATCATCCATACATGTTTTTAAAAAGAAATTAAAACATAAATGAATTCAGAAATATACTGCTGACTGATGTAGCAAAAACTTGCTAATTATAGGGCTAGGACTTTAGATTTGTTTTTATTTTATTTTTCTTTGTAGGTTTTATTTATTTTATTTTTCTTTCCTTTTATAGCTGTTACTCTTCATGTAAACTACTTTGCTTAAAGTATGGGCCCTTATCCATAAGCTCTGCTGAGCTTCCTTGGGGTGTCCCTTTTCACACCATTTTGTGTGTTAGATATGTATAAAAAAAATTTTCATTTTTGTGTGAAATAAAGTTGAAATTGAAGCTCAACTAGACTCTACTCTGTTCGACTCTACTCGCTTTACTTTTTGGGATTTTGTTTTCCACTGCAGATAGTATCCCCTGATCGCGAAGCCCCGCTGGTCATTTGTGGGGGTGTTGACTAGTTTTTTTTCAAGATTGTATTTATGTTTAAATAAATATACATATATTTATATTCAGTTATAGTGGTACTTTCATGTCACCTTTTAGTATCGGCTCCGCTCACTTGGAACCTCGACAGAGGTGGTACCAAAAAAAGTACCTGGTACCAGGTACTATCCCTAACTTTTGCCCAATAGAAAACCAAAAAAGAGCAAGTAGAGTTGAGTTGAGTCGAGCTGGTACCATGCAGTGGAAAGGGGGCTTAAATGAATCACAGCTCCTTGGACCAGCACTACTTTGTATTGCTAGCCTTTCCTTGAAGCCCGAAGCTGCAAACTGATTACAAGTTTTAGTGACCGTATCATCAGCAAATCGAATTTAGATGTGTAGTGACAGAATGCCCCAGGGCCCTGTTCGATGCTAGCCCCGGTGTTGTAATCAACTTTGAGCTTGAGCCTTTGGCGGGTTGTAAGCAAACTAAACGCAAAAGCCCCACAATGGCCAATGCACAATAGCATTCACAGCTACGACGACCAACGATCTTGTTGCCAATCTCCTACATGTTTTTTGTGAATCTGGTAGAATTGTGTGCATCTTTTTTAACATGTTCTCCCAAACGAACTAAATTACTGGATGAATTTTGCAAGAGAGAATTTTGCCATATGAGAAATTTGTGTTTGTGTGTGTGTGTGTGTGTTGGGGGGAGCAGTTCATTACTTAAGGCCCCGGCTGAAACCCAATGATGCGTGACTGAGTATACCATCATAACTTCTAATTTATGTTTTTAATTCTCTCTGTGTTTTGTACTCTAGGTCCATCTATCGGTGGTTCGATAGCTGAAAGTATTGGTTTCCACTGGCTGATGGCCATTATTGGAATAGTGGATATTCTCTTTGCCCCTCTCTGCTTCTTCCTCAGGAATCCACCAGGACAAGAGGAGAAAATAGTGAGATTTGAGAACATATAAATCGTGAAATACAACATTTCTTTTATCACAAGCAGACGCATAGCTACATGTGCGTATATTGCGTGGTTGCTTTTGGCAAACGCCCAAAGAGACACAATTTGGACGAAGTAGCGGTTCCCCGTGGCATCCTTCCCATCTGCAGGCTTCATTGGACTGCATGCAGAACTCCACCCTGCTCCCTCTAATATCCTATTTGCCTGCCTGCATATCCATTTACTTGTCTCCACCTTGTGTCTGCCAGCATCCATCACTCTCTGTCCATTAGTTTGTCTGTACCCATCAAACATTCGCCTCGTCTCCTGTTTGCCACCATATTTGTTGACATCAGCCAGTTTTCCACCGCTGACAAGTTCACAGCCACCATTTACACACAGTCTGCCCCCGAGTTGAGGAATTCTTCAATATGTTTTATTGTGTGATCTAATTTTTTTTTTTGCAAATGCTTGCATGTGTTATTTGGTTATGAATCCACTGAAAAGAGCATAGACCAGAGACATAAGATGCTAGGCACATGAGATGCTAGTCTTGGAGTTTCCCTCAGCTTGGCTGCAGTAACTGCTCTACTTTGAAGGCAAATCTTTAATCTTTCACGTGGTGAACAACTCCACATAGTAGATAAAGTCTATTTGGTTGATTTGGTCTTGTCTTGTTGGTCTTCCAGATGTAACAATCCCCATCATCTCTCTTGTTCTCTTTAGGCCATATTGATGGACACCAACTGTTCGATGAAGACCAGGTCCTACTCCACACAGGGAACGTACTACCAGGGCGATGACACGGAGCAAGATTACGATGACTATGAATAACCAGAAGCTGGCCGTGCAGGTTAAACCTCCAGAGGATCTATTTTGTTGTAGTAAAAACAAAAAAAAAATAGAATAAGAAAAACGAAAAGAAAAAAAAAATGAAGGTGTTTCTGCTTCAGTTGCATTCAGTTGTGTCCATTTGGTGTTCGTTCTGGAGTAAACCAAAGTCGTTCTTCCCTGTGTTCTGTGGTTGCTTGAGGAATGTTTTTTGTTCTTTTGTTGTCATTGTTTTTCAAACCAACAGCCTTATAAAACGGGGAAGAGACCCATGAGTCAGAAGCTGGGGTTCTTCAGCCAGTGGAAGGAGGCTCACTGACTTGCTCAGCTGAGGCCAGTGTTACTCGTCAGTGTTTGTACATTGTCAGTTGGTTTTTTTAATTAATGTACTGATATTCAAGAAATCTCCAGCTTTTCTCCTTTAAGTCATTATCTTATCCATTTGACACGTGATGATGTGGTGGTGGTGTTAGACAGACAGTCAGTAGTCCAGTAGAACAGTGTTGTCATATAGTGGATGTAGGAGACAGAGAGAAACAGACCTGCTGACTCTGATTTTCTGGACTGCAAACCAGGTGTAGCGGCCATTGTGGCTGGTGTTCCATCGGCTCAGCAGTAAACAGTTCCCACCCTTGTAAAAATGGATCCAGGTATCAAAGCTAACACAGTCTATGGTGTTACAAACTACATCACACTGTATGGGAACACTGTGTTACAGTCATATTGGTTGTCATGGCCATGTCAGCATCACGTTTCAATCTTTTTTCTTGCTGGAGTTGTTTCCAACATGTACGTGTTTGCCACTGTGTTCATCCCACCCAGTCAAAACATTTCAGCACTGGTATACAGAGACTGGAGAGTGTCTCCAACCACGGTGAAGATGGCTGGTGGTATTATGGAACCTGGCTCCATGATGAGGATGGATAAAATAACAATTTATTTGTGGAGACAAGTTCTGGATAACTTGAATTGCAGGTTTAAATAGATTCTATCTATAACCCTAACACTATTAAAGACTAAACAGATTGTATTAGGTCATTATATCAGTCTCACATTCCCAATTTCTTCTAAAGTTCAAGCTCAAGTTTCACTTTATTGTTATATACATATAAAAGGACCATGCAATGAAATGCATATGCTCTGGCTCTCTATACCCTTAAAAACTATATATAAGGAAATAATTAATAACAAAAACAATAAATCAGAAATCCCACAAAAAAACTCTGAAGTTATGTAAGGCGCCTACTGTTCATTATTCTGACCGCCAGGGGGTAAAAACTTTGAGGCAGCTGGTCAGAGCTCTACTCTGTAAGCATTGTCTGAGGGACGGAGTGGGAACAGACCATGTGCTGGGTGGATGGTGTCTTCCATGATACTTAGGACCTTCCTTCTGCAACAGGTGGTGCAAATACGCTGGAGCTGTGGCAGTGCTCGTTCCTATGATTTTTTTGATGCTGTTTTTACCGCACCAGTATGCTTCCAGTAAGGATGCTCTTTATGGTCATCTCATAGAAATTGACCAGGGTTTTTCTGGACATTCTGAAATTTGTAAGATATCTCAGAAAGTATAGTCTCTTTTGTGGCATCTTACTGACACAACTGGTTTAGAGACCAGGAGAAGGAGTTTGAGATTTGAATGCCTAAAAATCTTAAGTTCTGCACAATTTCAACAGGGACATCGTTGATGTAAACTGGTGTCTGAAACGTTTTGGACTTCCTAAAATCAACAATTATCTCCTTTATTTTCTCAACATTTAGGGCGAGGTTGTTACACCGTATGGATAGGTCCCTCACCTTCTCCCTGCAGGCATCTTAATATATTTTTATTAATTCCCGTGGGGAAATTCTTTCTTTGCATTTAAGCCATCCTAGCTGTGTAGCTAGGAGCAGTGGGCAGCCACTGTGCAGCACCCGGGGACCAACTCCAGTTCGTCTTGCCATGCCTCGGTCAGGGGCACAGACAGCAGTATTAACCCTAACATGCATGTCTTTTTGAAGGTGGGGGAAACCGGAGCACCCAGAGAAAACCCACTGCAGACATGGGGAGAACATGCAAACTCCACACAGAGGATGACCTGGGATGACCCCCAAGGTTGGACTACCCCGGGGTTCGAACCCGGGACCTTGCTGTGAGGCAACAGCGCTAACCACTGGGCCGCCATGCCATGATTTATCAGTCCAGTTACTGTGGTGTCATCTGCAAATGTCACTATGCTCTCATGATATTTGGCAACACAGTCATGTGTGAACAAAGAAAGGGACTAAGACAACAACCCTGCCGTGCCCCCCGTGTGGAGAACTATGGTAGATGAGTAGCTGGTACCTGCTCTCACTGTCTGAGGTCTGCCTGTCAGAGAGTCACTTACAGATAGAATTACAAAGACCAAAGTCCTTAAGCTTTAACACCAATTTAGATGGTATTAAATGCCGAGCTGTAGTCAATAAACAACATTCTGACATAGGTGTTTTTTCCTTCAAGGTGTTTTATGCCCGTATGCAGAGCCAATGACACAGCATCTTCCACACATCTATTTGACCACAACAGGTCTGTAGTCATTAAGACAGGATGTAGGTGATTTTTTTTGGGTACAGGCACAATAAGGGTTTTCTTAAAGCATGTAGGAACCACACATAATGACAATGACCGGTTAAAAATGTCTGTAAAAACATTCGATAGCTAACTAGAGCAACTCTTAAGGACACAAGATGAGATACCATCTGGGCTGGCAGCTTTGCGGGCTTTGACAGATTTAAAAACCTTACTCAGGCCAGCCTCTGTCACTCGATATGTTACCTCGTTGAGTGAGTGACCAACAGGGTTCTGTGTATTGTCTGGTGGTCCAGAATTACACTCAGAGCAGGCATAGAACCTGTTCAGGTCATCTGAGAGTGAAGCGGTGGTGTTGGTAAAACTGTCTGGCTTGAGTTTGTAGTCCGTAATCGCTTGGAGTCCTTGCCACATGCACCTGGAGTCCCAGCCGTTGTAATGCTGTTCTAGTTTATCCCGGTATTGTTTTTTGGTTGACTTGGTGGCTTTCCTTAGTGCGTACCTGACTCCATTGTATCAGTCCTTATTCCCAACTTTAAAAGTGGCAGTCCTTTCTTTTAGTCTCAGCCAAAGGTCGCTATTGATCTAAGGTTTCTGATTTGAATAGGACCGGATGGCATGAGTACATACAGGTGTCCACACAGAATTCCACATGGTCAGTAACTGTATCAGTGTATTCGTTCAGGTTCAGAGGGTTCCTAAAAACCAGCCAATCTATTGAATCAAAACAACCCTGAAGTTTGAGCTCATTTTTCCGCTGACCAGCACTGTACTGTCCTCAAGGTGGGCTTCTCACTCTTAGCTGTCTGCCTGTAAACAGGTAGCAAGAGCACGGATGAATGGTCCGATTTCCCAAAATGAGGCCGTGGAATAGACCTGTATGCTCCCTTGATCGTGGAGTAGCAGTGAGCCAAGATCTCGTCGCCCCTGGTTATACAGCTGACATGCTGGAAGTATTTAGGTAGTACTGATTTGAGGCTGCAGTGGTTGAAGTCCCTCGCCACAATAGAAATAGCCTGTGGATGCTGATTCTCATAGTTGCTGATTGCGCCATAGAGCTCTTCCAGAGCTGCTGTACTGTGCTGTGCTGCTTGTGGTGTACTGTACTGCTTGTGGTGGAATGTAATCTACAGTTATCAGGATGGAGGGGAATTCTCTTGGTAGATAAAATGGTCGACACCTAATTGTAAGCTGTTCCAGCAGGCGAACAGGACTGGGAGATTACTTCCACATCAGTGCACCACGAGTTGTTAACCAGGAAGCATACTCCCCCACATTTTACCTTGCCGGTCGTTTCACACAAGCAGTCCAGTTGGTGCACGGAGAAGCTGTCGGGCTATATGGCCCTGTCCGGGATGTTCACGGTCAGCCAGGTCTCAGTAAAACACAACCCGCAGCAATCCCTCGTGTCCCATTGGGCACTAATAAGGCAGTGGAGTTCATCTAGCTTGTTGCCGAAAGATTGTACATTGGCTAGCAAAATGCCAGGAATGGAAGGCCGAGTTGGGCGATGCCATAACCTAACCAGGACCCTGCCTCGCATTACACGTCTCTGCCTGTTTTGTGGTCAGTTGCTGGTTGCTCCAAGACACCATAGGGTTGGAAACAATGTCTTTGGTGTCTCCGGAGGTGCACACAAGTCTGGAACATTTAGTCTTAAGTCAAGTAAGGTCTGATGGTCATAAATGATTGTTGTAGATGTAGTATTTCTGAGAAAGCTAACAGTTAAGCTTTTTACGTAAAAGCATATATTTGTAATCACCAATATTTCAATTAGTAACTGTAATTTAATTACATTTTTTCTCAGAAACTGTAACATTACAATTACATTTATTTTGTAATTTAATTACATTACACCGTTGCATGTAACTAGTTACTCCCCAACACTTGTCCTCAGGAGAAGTCAATCGGATGAATGGTTGTTGAGAAAACTGAAGGACAGACAGACAGACAGACTCCTTCCATTTTAGTTAGGTGAGCTACACCCGTGGTACCGTAGGGGGATTAGTCAGCTCTTACCATGTTCTTGTAGGTCCGGCAGGAAGAAGTCCACCTGCTTTCTTCACACAGTCCTGCACGCAAAAACAAACCTGATGCCATTCCAGACATCGCTTATCCTGTTTTGATGTGGTAGTCACACAGCGTGGCTTTTCAAATAGTGCCTTAAAATGTGTTTTGCTGCAGTTACTTCATAGTTTGAAGTGATTGTCGTGTTCTGCCAGACAAAGGGCACTTGAACAAGTCTCACTGATTCAGCTGAAAGCACCAGTACAGGACAGTATTCAAGTATTGCTGCTGACAATTTTGGTGTTATCAAGTACTTTAATTTACTTTACAGTAGTCAGTGAAAGGGCATCCGCTGCCAGATGCTGCCCCTGTTTTAGATGTCTGTTAAAAGGCATGATTAAGAACTCTGTGGTTGCCCTTTTTTGTTTTGTAGTATTTGCTTTTGGATTTAATCAGGTTTCATATAAAGATATCAGATGTCCAAGTTCTGAGGCACGGTGGTGCAGTGGTTAGTGCGGTCGCCTCACAGCAAGAAGGTCCTGGGTTTGAGCCCCGGGGTAGTCCAACCTTGGGGGTCGTCCTCTGTGTGGAGTTTGCATGTTCTCCCCATGTCTGCGTGGGTTTCCTCCGGGGGCTCCGGTTTCCTCCCACAGTCCAAAGACCTGTAGGCCAGGTGAACCACCCGTACTAAATTGTCCCTAGGTGTGTGTGTGTGTGTGTGTGTGTGTGTGTCTCCAGAGTGTCTCCCCGCCTGCCACCCAACGACTGCTGGGATAGGCTCCAGCATCCCCGCGACCCTGGGCAGGATAAGCAGCTTGGATAATGGATGGGTGGAAATGTACAAGTTATTTCAATTAGCTCAAAATGTGCTACGTGTCCACACAGTGATGACAAAGAAAGTACCCCAACCCTGAACGCTGTGGTTTTTTGTTTTTTTTTAAATATCAGTTCATGAGCCGTGATTATATAGCCCTCGTCTAGGCCTCAGCAAGTCCAAACAGTAGCCTCATGTGAGTCAACACACACGACAGATTTGAATCTGTCATGAGTTATTTCAAATGAAGTCATTTATCTGAATAGTGCTGAAACGATTTATCGATTAATGAATTGATTGACAAAAAAATAATCAATTAGAATTTTGTTAGATTAATTGTTTTAAGTCAACATCAGGTAAAAAAACAAAAACAACATTTGCTTGTTGCTGCTTCCTCTTATCTGTATCATTATGAAATTAATACTTTGGACTCTGGACTGGATTCATCACTAATTTTGACTTTTAGACAATTAGAAAGTAATCATTAGTTGATGCCCCAGAACTTAACTTCTTCTGTAAGAAAAGACCGATAGATTCAAACAGAAAACAGCCACTGCTGGGGGTTGATGCTGAAAGAGTTTTAAAAACGATTGCATCATAGGGGGATGTACCTACCCTTTAAATGCCAAGACCCTTATGAACCTGGCTTCTGACTCACTCACAAACTGGCGTCTCATGTTCAGTTGTGCCATCTGCAAGGATGCCCACTTCCAGGGACGCTTTTGTGTATGATTTCTGGGGGTTGGGGATAATTAGTAATTGTGGAAGAGGTTGGCATTTTCTCTCCTCCAAGTACTTGGGTAAAGTTTTCACAAGGAACTGCCACTTTGTGAAATTGAATGTATGATAATGAATATAACTTTGGACAGTCAACAATATTAAGTTACCTCGTAACGTTCCGTCAAATTGTGTCTGTGGCGTAGCAAAAAGCCTCCCGTGCTGAATTCCCTTCAGAACAGGGCGCTCTATTTAAAGGTAACCATAGAAACAACTGACAACTGCTTTCTCTTGCACCCGAACTACAGAGAACCGCTCCAAGCATGAGAAATACCAAGTGTTTCAGAGTCTCATGCTCAGTGCATGAGGTTTGACAGCCTGCATGTGTAGATTTGGGGGGCAGTCGGCCCCTCTAAAAATGTTTCGGGGCGTATCTAAAATATATATGATGACGTACGATGTTAAAGATTTTGCATCATTCGTAATTAATATGATCCTAGTCATTGGTAATAAAATTAGCAAAATCTGTTTTTGTTGCACCCCCACCAGTATTCTGTCTTACCCTCTCCCAGGTATTATATCACTTGGTATGCGGTTTCATTCAAGGTAGGATTTCACAAAAACACCACGTAAGACGTAGAGCACGTCTCACTTGCATCTCTGGATGGAGTTTCTGTGAAATCCTACCTCCTGTAGCGTTCAAACAAATAAATCTTTTGGGTCATGTCTAGTTGGTAACCCTAGATTTGTGAAACTCTCGCCCCAACCTAACTAACCCAACGCCAGCAGCGTAACAAGACAGCGCCGGGCCCCACTGCAAGGTGGTCAAAGCGACTTACAATAAGTGCATCATTTAACGTAGGGAATCAGGAGAACTACTAGTCATCAGAGGTCATAAGTGCATCTTTTCTATAAACAAGCATCTAAGAGCAAAACCAATGCTAAAGTAAAAGTGCAAGAAAGATTTTTTTGTTTTTAAATGAGTGAATACAACAAGTGCTAAGAACAAGTAACAGGGTAGTAGTTCTTGAAGAGGTGAGTTTTCAACCTGCGCTGAAAGATGAGCAGCGACTCTGCTGTCCTGACATCAGTGGGGAGTTCATTCCACCACTGTGGGGCCAGGACAGAATAGAGCCGGGACCAGGTCGATGGGCAGCAAGGGCCTCTGAGCGACGGGGCAACCAGGCGTCCCGAGGCAGCAGAGCGAAGTGGTCGGGCGGGGGTGTGGGGCTTGACCATGGCCTGGAGATAGGAAGGAGCTGTTCCTTTCACTGCTCTGTAGGCTAGCACCAGAGTCTTAAACTGGATGTGAGCAGCTACTGGGAGCCAGTGTAGGGACATGAAAAGGGGAGGTGTGTGGGAGAACTTAGGGCAGTTGAACACCAGACGAGCTGCAGCTTTCTAAACAAGCTCCAGAAGTCTGATGGCCGACGCTGGGGCACCAGCAAGGAGGGAGTTGCCGTAGTCCAGCCGGGAGATGACCAGAGCCAGATGTAACATAACATTATGTCAATGACAAATGAAAGGAGTGAAAGCATACAGCTTTAAAACGACCAGCAACAGCAAAATGCACTGCCTCACCTAAATGGCGTGATTAGTAGGAAAACAGACTGCGGTCCTACAGAAGAGGAGTCATAGTAGCAAGGCTCAGACAGTGACAGACTAGCCCACTTAACAACTGCTGGTGTCACAGCACCATAACACATGAAAACAGTCGGTGACAGTGCACCTTTACACAGACGAAAACATAACTGGTGATGGCGCACCCACAGTTACACAACATTTTTTATATCTGTGCGTAGGCCTGATACACACAGGAAACACAAGTGTAAGTTGATTAGTCAAATAAATAAGTTCTAATTGCATCACAAGGCGCACTCGTCGGGCTTTTCGCTGTGTGAAGTTGTCTGTTCTACTGCATAGTAGGCAGTAGTACGCATGTCCACACTTTTGAAAATACCGTATACCATAGACTCAGTGCTGCGAACTTTGATACGATGGTGGCGAGATAAGGAGGGGCCCATGCGTGCAGGCCCCAGTGCAGTTGCATTATCTGCATATATGGTAGTTTAACCACAGCACAATTACCTTAACCTAACCTTAACCGTTAGGTCACCTAAAGCTAACCCATAGCTAACCCAAAACCTGATCTTGACCTCAACCCAACCCTAACCTGAACCTCACGTTTACTTGATTCTAATCCTCCATTGTCTGCCACAGTCAAGCCAAGTGCACATGTGCGAGAGTTTCGCCAGTCTAAGGCTACCATCTAGACAGGACCAGTCTTTTGATCAGTTTTTAAAGGGGTAGTTCACTTTTTGGGGGAGTTTGGTTAATTTCAGCATAGGGGACACACTGCATTGCCCCAGACTATTTTATCATGCGAAAGATGTGAATGTAGTATGAACATGGCACTCAGCACGAGCAGCCAGTGCTAAGGGCAGCGATCCTGCCCTCTAAAAAAGCATCCAAATGTGCTTCTAGTTACTGCAACACAACGTTCATAGCTACTCTGTGTATTCTTGTTAGTCTTGTTAGTCATCATGTTAGTTACATGTTAGTACCATGTTAGCATCATGTCAGTGCCATGTTAGCACCAAGTTAGCACTATGTTAGCGTCATGTTAGCACCAGCTGCTCACACTGAGTGAATGATCATAACCACACTCACATTCAGTGCACAGAGAAATGGTGTGGGGCAATGCAGTATTGTGCCCTAGACCACAGAAAATAGCCAAAACTGCTCCTGTAAGTGTTTCTGATGGTCAGCTTGCTTTTCTGGGGTGTCGGTTAGCTAAAAACACAATTCAGACAAGCTAACGTTAGCTCTGTTGAACTGCCGCGAAAGCATCTGTGTTACAATGTCAATGTTAAGCGTCCAGTCAGGATGTGATGTAAATAATGTGTAACGTTAGCTACTCCACTGAACATGTGCAGTCAATACCAGACATACTAGACCTCCAGTTACACACTGCCAATGATTCTGTATCATTTTGTTCACATCTAAAGTTTCACACTATGTGTCTGTTCATATTAAGCATATGTAGTATGTAAGTTTTGATTTGTTGAAAGCTGAAACAGGAGAATGTTATCAGTCAGTTGTCAGGTTAGCTTGACTATTGCTGAACAACAGGGTCACTTCTGTCATGTATGTAAAACCACAGAATCAAGGTTCACTGTCTTTTTCACACCGGTGTTTGTTGTTACGGACCAAAGGCGGTTTTTCCCAGGGACTGTCTACCGGATATGGAAACCTCTGGAGTTCAGTACTGGATCACACCTCTCTGCTGGAAGATATGGCACCAAGCATGGCACACTTACAGCTTGTTGCTAGTGGTCTGTACTTCCTGTATTGAAAAGTCCAAAATGTTGTGGATGTTTCTTCATCTGATCTTAAAGAGAGTCTTTATCCAGTCACGCTGCGGACACCAGAAGGTGTGACTTTCCGGACACCAGAAGGTGTGCGGCCTTCCTGCCTTTTCCCATCACAACATCTTTCACAACTCGTCCATAACGTGGAAGGCTTTCTTGCTTTAGCAGGGATGAACTGCACTGGAAGTTAATACGCATTGCAAATGCGAGTACGTATGAATTCCTGTCTGAAAGTCGTTGGCAACTGTGACGGTTTACCGTCGAACATCTTTGTTTTAGAAACGTTCAGTGAATTATGTTGGTTAAATAAGAGATGCATTGTAATGTTTTACTTTTTGCTTTTGTTCTGTAGAGATTTCAAATCTATGGCAAACATGCACAAACCTGTATGTGTGTGTGTGTGTGTGTCTCTGTCATTGGTCTGTGAAAATAAATGATCCAACATGTACTTAAAATGCTGAATATCTGTACTGGGCTGTGGCTCTGCTGGTCCCATGTGAGATGTGCTGGTCGTGTACTGTATGTCGGAGTTAAGGGAGGGTGACGATTAAATGTATAGTGTGAAACTGAAGGATGACCGCATGTGATTTGAGGTTTTCTCTTCACTCACCTGACACATCACTCACTGACCTCAGTCAAGTCACCTGACACATCAATCACTGACCTCAGTCAACTCACCTGACACATCACTCACTGACCTCAGTCAACTCACCTGACACATCACTCACTGACCTCAGTCAACTTACCTGACACATCACTCACTGACATCAGTCAAGTCACCTGACACATCACTCACTGACCTCAGAGTCAACTCACTTGACACATCACTCACTGACATCAGTCGACTCACCTGACACGTCAATCACTGACCTGTCAACTCACCTGACACATCACTCACTGACCTCAGTCAAGTCACCTGACACATCACTCACTGACCTCAGTCAAGTCACCTGACACATCACTTAATGACCTCAGTCAAGTCACCTGACACATCACTCACTGACCTCAGTCAAGTCACCTGACACATCACTCACTGACGTTAGAGTCAAGTCACCTGACACATGACTCACTGACCTCAGTCAAGTCACCTGACACGTCACTCACTGACCTCAGTCAACTCACCTGACACGTCACTCACTGACCTCAGTCAACTCACCTGTCACATCACTCACTGACGTTAGAGTCAAGTCACCTGACACATCACTCACTGACCTCAGTCAAGTCACCTGACACATCACTTACTGACCTCAGTCAACTCACCTGACACGTCACTCACTGACCTCAGTCAACTCACCTGACACATCACTTACTGACCTCAGTCAAGTCACCTGACACATCACTCACTGACCTCAGTCAACTCACCTGACACGTCAATCACTGACCTCAGTCAAGTCACCTGACACATCACTCACTGACGTTAGAGTGAAGTCACCTGACACATCACTTACTAACCTCAGTCAAGTCACCTGACACATCACTTACTGACCTCAGTCAACTCACCTGACACATCACTCACTGACCTCAGTCAACTTACCTGACACGTCAATCACTGACCTCAGTCAACTCACCTGACACGTCAATCACTGACCTCAGTCAACTCACCTGACACATCACTCACTGACGTCAGAGTCAACTCACCTGACACATCACTCACTGACCTCAGTCAACTCACCTGACACATCACTCACTGACCTCAGTCTACTCACCTGACACGTCAATCACTGACCTCAGTCAACTCACCTGACACGTCAATCACTGACCTCAGTCAACTCACCTGACACATCACTTACTGACCTCAGTCAAGTCACCTGACACATCATTCACTGACCTCAAAGTCAACTCACCTGACACGTCACTCACTGACGTCAGTCAACTCACCTGACACATCACTTACTGACCTCAGTCAACTCACCTGACACATCACTCACTGACCTCAGAGTCAAGTCACCTGACACATCACTCACTGACCTCAGTCCACTCACGTGACACATCACTCACTGACCTCAGAGTCAAGTCACCTGACACATCACTCACTGACCTCAGTCAACTCACCTGTCACATCACTCACTAACCTCAGAGTCAAGTCACCTGACACATCACTCACTGACCTCCGTCAAGTCACCTGACACATCACTCACTGACCTCAGTCAACTCACCTGTCACATCACTCACTGACCTCAGAGTCAACTCACCTGTCACATCACTCACTGACCTCCGTCAAGTCACCTGACACATCACTCACTGACCTCAGAGTCAAGTCACCTGACACATCACTCACTGACCTCAGTCAACTCACCTGGCACGTCACTCACTGACGTCAGTCAACTCACCTGACACATCAGTCACTGACCTCAGAGTCAACTCACGTGACACATCAGTCACTGACCTCAGTCAACTCACCTGACACGTCACTCACTGACGTCAGTCAACTCACCTGACACATCACTCACTGACCTCAGTCAACTCACCTGACACATCACTCACTGACGTCAGTCAACTCACCTGACACGTCACTCACTGACGTCAGTCAACTCACCTGACACGTCACTCACTGACGTCAGTCAACTCACCTGACACGTCACTCACTGACGTCAGTCAACTCACGTGACACATCAGTCACTGACCTCAGTCAACTCACCTGACACGTCACTCACTGACGTCAGTCAACTCACCTGACACATCACTCACTGACCTCAGTCAAGTCACCTGACACATCACTCACTGACCTCCGTCAAGTCACCTGTCAAATCACTCACTGACGTTAGAGTGAAGTCACCTGACACATCACTTACTAACCTCAGTCAAGTCACCTGACACATCACTTACTAACCTCAGTCAAGTCACCTGACACATCACTCACTGACCTCAGTCAACTCACCTGACACATCACTCACTGACCTCAGTCAACTCACCTGACACATCACTCACTGACCTCAGTCAACTCACCTGACACGTCAATCACTGACCTCAGTCAACTCACCTGACACGTCAATCACTGACCTCAGTCAACTCACCTGACACATCACTTACTGACCTCAGTCAAGTCACCTGACACATCACTCACTGACGTTAGAGTGAAGTCACCTGACACATCACTTACTAACCTCAGTCAAGTCACCTGACACATCACTTACTGACCTCAGTCAACTCACCTGACACATCACTCACTGACCTCAGTCAACTTACCTGACACGTCAATCACTGACATCAGTCAACTCACCTGACACGTCAATCACTGACCTCAGTCAACTCACCTGACACATCACTCACTGACCTCAGTCAACTCACCTGACACATCACTCACTGACGTCAGAGTCAACTCACCTGACACATCACTCACTGACCTCAGTCAACTCACCTGACACATCACTCACTGACCTCAGTCTACTCACCTGACACGTCAATCACTGACCTCAGTCAACTCACCTGACACGTCAATCACTGACCTCAGTCAACTCACCTGACACATCACTTACTGACCTCAGTCAAGTCACATGACACATCACTCACTGACCTCAAAGTCAACTCACCTGACACGTCACTCACTGACGTCAGTCAACTCACCTGACACATCACTTACTGACCTCAGTCAACTCACCTGACACATCACTCACTGACCTCAGAGTCAAGTCACCTGACACATCACTCACTGACCTCAGTCCACTCACGTGACACATCACTTACTGACCTCAGAGTCAAGTCACCTGACACATCACTCACTGACCTCAGTCAACTCACCTGACACATCACTCACTGACCTCAGAGTCAAGTCACCTGACACATCACTCACTGACCTCAGTCCACTCACGTGACACATCACTTACTGACCTCAGAGTCAAGTCACCTGACACATCACTCACTGACCTCAGTCAACTCACCTGTCACATCACTCACTGACCTCAGAGTCAAGTCACCTGACACATCACTCACTGACCTCCGTCAAGTCACCTGACACATCACTCACTGACCTCAGTCAACTCACCTGTCACATCACTCACTGACCTCAGAGTCAACTCACCTGTCACATCACTCACTGACCTCCGTCAAGTCACCTGACACATCACTCACTGACCTCAGAGTCAAGTCACCTGACACATCACTCACTGACCTCAGTCAACTCACCTGGCACGTCACTCACTGACGTCAGTCAACTCACCTGACACATCAGTCACTGACCTCAGAGTCAACTCACGTGACACATCAGTCACTGACCTCAGAGTCAAGTCACCTGACACATCACTCACTGACCTCAGTCAACTCAACTGACACATCAATCTCTGACCTCAGAGTCAACTCACCTGACACATCAATCACTGACCTCAGTCAACTCACCTGACACATCACATACTGGCATCATTCAACTCACCTGACACATCAATCACTGACCTCAGTCAACTCACCTGACACATCACTCACTGACCTCACTCAACTCACCTGACACATCACTCACTGACCTCAGTCAAGTCACCTGACACATCACTCACTGAAGTTAGAGGCAAGTCACCTGACACATCACTCACTGACCTCAGTCAAGTCACCTGACACATCACTCACTGACCTCAGAGTCAAGTCACCTGACACATCACTCACTGACCTCAGTCAAGTCACCTGACACATCACTCACTGACCTCAGAGTCAACTCACCTGTCATATCAGTCACTGACCTCAGAGTCAACTCACCTGTCACATCACTCACTGACCTCAGTCAAGTCACCTGACACGTCACTCACTGACCTCAGTCAACTCACCTGGCACGTCACTCACTGACGTCAGTCAACTCACCTGGCACGTCACTCACTGACGTCAGTCAACTCACCTGACACGTCACTCACTGACCTCAGAGTCAACTCACCTGACACATGACTCACTGACCTCAGTCAACTCACCTGACACGTCACTCACTGACCTCAGTCAACTCAACTGACACATCACTCACTGACCTCAGAGTCAACTCACCTGACACATCAATCACTGACCTCAGTGAACTCACCTGACACATCACTGACTGACCTCAGTCAAGTCACCTGACACATCACTCACTGACCTCAGTCAAGTCACCTGTCAAATCACTCACTGACCTCAGTCAAGTTACCTGACACGTCACTCACTGACCTCAGTCAACTCAACTGACACATCACTCACTGACCTCAGAGTCAACTCACCTGACACATCAATCACTGACCTCAGTGAACTCACCTGACACATCACTCACTGACCTCAGTCAACTCACCTGACACATCACTCACTGACCTCAGTCAACTCACCTGACACATCACTCACTGACCTCAGTCAACTCACCTGACACATCACTCACTGACCTCAGTCAAGTTACCTGACACGTCACTCACTGACCTCATTCAACTCACCTGTCACATCACTGACTGACCTCAGTCAAGTCACCTGACACATCACTCACTGACCTCAGTCAAGTCACCTGACACATCACTCACTGACCTCAGTCAAGTCACCTGTCAAATCACTCACTGACGTTAGAGTCAAGTCACCTGACACATCACTCACTGACCTCAGTCAAGTTACCTGACACATCACTCACTGACCTCAGTCAAGTCACCTGACACATCACTCACTGACCTCAGTCAAGTCACCTGTCACATCACTCACTGACCTCAGTCAAGTTACCTGACACGTCACTCACTGACCTCAGTCAACTCACCTGTCACATCACTCACTGACCTCAGTCAAGTTACCTGACACATCAATCACTGACCTCAGTCAACTCACCTGACACATCACTCACTGACCTCAGTCAACTCACCTGACACATCAATCACTGACCTCAGTCAACTCACCTGACACATCACTCACTGACCTCAGTCAAGTCACTTGACACATCACTCACTGACCTCAGTCAAGTCACCTGACACATCACTCACTGACCTCAGTCAAGTCACCTGACACATCACTCACTGACCTCAGTCAAGTCACCTGTCAAATCACTCACTGACGTTAGAGTCAAGTCACCTGACACATCACTCACTGACCTCAGTCAAGTTACCTGACACATCACTCACTGACCTCAGTCAACTCACCTGACACATCACTCACTGACCTCAGTCAAGTTACCTGACACATCACTCACTGACCTCAGTCAAGTCACCTGACACATCACTCACTGACCTCAGTCAACTCACCTGACACATCACTCACTGACCTCAGTCAACTCACCTGACACATCACTCACTGACCTCAGTCAAGTCACCTGTCACATCACTCACTGACCTCAGTCAACTCACCTGTCACATCACTCACTGACCTCAGTCAAGTCACCTGTCACATCACTCACTGACCTCAGTCAACTCACCTGTCACATCACTCACTGACCTCAGTCAAGTCACCTGTCACATCACTCACTGACCTCAGTCAAGTCACCTGTCACATCACTCACTGACCTCAGTCAAGTTACCTGACACATCACTCACTGACCTCAGTCAACTCACCTGACACATCACTCACTGACATCAGTCAAGTCACCTGACACATCAATCACTGACCTCAGTCAACTCACCTGACAGATCAATCACTGACCTCAGTCAACTCACCTGACACATCACTCACTGACCTCAGTCAACTCACCTGACACATCACTTAATGACCTCAGTCAAGTCACCTGACACATCACTCACTGACCTCAGTCAAGTCACCTGACACATCACTCACTGACGTTAGAGTCAAGTCACCTGACACATCACTCACTTACCTCAGTCAACTCACCTGACACATCACTCACTGACCTCAGTCAAGTCACCTGACACATCACTCACTGACGCTAGAGTCAAGTCACCTGACACATCACTCACTGACCTCAGTCAAGTCACCTGACACATCACTCACTGACGTTAGAGTCAAGTCACCTGACACATCACTCACTGACGTTAGAGTCAAGTCACCTGACACATCACTCACTGACCTCAGTCAAGTCACCTGACACATCACTCACTGACCTCAGTCAACTCACCTGACACGTCAATCACTGACCTCAGTCAACTCACCTGACACATCACTTACTGACCTCAGTCAAGTCACCTGACACATCACTCACTGACCTCAGTCAACTCACCTGACACGTCAATCACTGACCTCAGTCAACTCACCTGACACGTCAATCACTGACCTCAGTCAACTCACCTGACACATCACTCACTGACGTCAGAGTCAACTCACCTGACACGTCAATCACTGACCTCAGTCAACTCACCTGACACGTCAATCACTGACCTCAGTCAAGTCACCTGACACATCATTCACTGACCTCAAAGTCAACTCACCTGACACGTCACTCACTGACCTCAGTCAACTCACCTGACACATCACTTACTGACCTCAGTCAAGTCACCTGTCACATCACTCACTGACCTCAGTCAACTCACCTGACACATCACTCACTGACCTCAGTCAAGTTACCTGACACGTCACTCACTGACCTCAGTCAACTCACCTGTCACATCACTCACTGACCTCAGTCAAGTTACCTGACACATCACTCACTGACCTCAGTCAACTCACCTGACACATCACTCACTGACATCAGTCAAGTCACCTGACACATCAATCACTGACCTCAGTCAACTCACCTGACAGATCAATCACTGACCTCAGTCAACTCACCTGACACATCACTCACTGACCTCAGTCAACTCACCTGACACATCACTCACTGACATCAGTCAACTCACCTGACACATCACTTAATGACCTCAGTCAAGTCACCTGACACATCACTCACTGACCTCAGTCAAGTCACCTGACACATCACTCACTGACGTTAGAGTCAAGTCACCTGACACATCACTCACTGACCTCAGTCAACTCACCTGACACATCACTCACTGACCTCAGTCAAGTCACCTGACACATCACTCACTGACCTCAGTCAAGTCACCTGACACGTCAATCACTGACCTCAGTCAAGTCGACTGACACATCACTTAATGACCACAGTCAAGTCACCTGACACATCACTCACTGACGTTAGAGTCAAGTCACCTGACACATCACTCACTGACCTCAGTCAAGTCACCTGACACATCACTCACTGACCTCAGTCAACTCACCTGACACATCACTCACTGACATCAGTCAACTCACCTGACACATCACTTACTGACCTCAGTCAAGTCACCTGACACATCACTCACTGACCTCAAAGTCAACTCACCTGACACATCACTCACTGACCTCAGTCAAGTCACCTGTCACATCACTCACTGACCTCAGTCAACTCACCTGACACATCACTCACTGACGTTAGAGTCAAGTCACCTGACACATCACTCACTAACCTCAGTCAACTCACCTGACACATCACTCACTGACCTCAGTCAAGTCACCTGACACATCACTTACTGACCTCAGTCAACTCACCTGACACATCACTCACTGACATCAGTCGACTCACCTGACACATCACTCACTGACCTCAGTCAAGTCACCTGTCAAATCACTCACTGACGTTAGAGTCAAGTCACCTGACACATCACTCACTGACCTCAGTCAACTCACCTGTCACATCACTCACTGACCTCAGTCAAGTCACCTGTCACATCACTCACTGACCTCAGTCAAGTCACCTGTCACATCACTCACTGACCTCAGTCAAGTTACCTGACACGTCACTCACTGACCTCAGTCAACTCACCTGTCACATCACTCACTGACCTCAGTCAAGTTACCTGACACATCAATCACTGACCTCAGTCAACTCACCTGACACATCACTCACTGACCTCAGTCAACTCACCTGACACATCAATCACTGACCTCAGTCAACTCACCTGACACATCACTCACTGACCTCAGTCAAGTCACTTGACACATCACTCACTGACCTCAGTCAAGTCACCTGACACATCACTCACTGACCTCAGTCAAGTCACCTGACACATCACTCACTGACCTCAGTCAACTCACCTGACACATCACTCACTGACCTCAGTCAAGTCACCTGTCACATCACTCACTGACCTCAGTCAACTCACCTGTCACATCACTCACTGACCTCAGTCAAGTCACCTGTCACATCACTCACTGACCTCAGTCAAGTCACCTGTCACATCACTCACTGACCTCAGTGAAGTTACCTGACACGTCACTCACTGACCTCAGTCAACTCACCTGTCACATCACTCACTGACCTCAGTCAAGTTACCTGACACATCAATCACTGACCTCAGTCAACTCACCAGACACATCACTCACTGACCTCAGTCAACTCACCTGACACATCAATCACTGACCTCAGTCAACTCACCTGACACATCACTCACTGACCTCAGTCAAGTCACTTGACACATCACTCACTGACCTCAGTCAAGTCACCTGACACATCACTCACTGACCTCAGTCAAGTCACCTGACACATCACTCACTGACCTCAGTCAAGTCACCTGTCAAATCACTCACTGACGTTAGAGTCAAGTCACCTGACACATCACTCACTGACCTCAGTCAAGTTACCTGACACATCACTCACTGACCTCAGTCAACTCACCTGACACATCACTCACTGACCTCAGTCAACTCACCTGACACATCACTCACTGACCTCAGTCAAGTCACCTGTCACATCACTCACTGACCTCAGTCAACTCACCTGTCACATCACTCACTGACCTCAGTCAAGTCACCTGTCACATCACTCACTGACCTCAGTCAACTCACCTGACACATCACTCACTGACCTCAGTCAAGTTACCTGACACATCACTCACTGACCTCAGTCAAGTCACCTGTCACATCACTCACTGACCTCAGTCAAGTTACCTGACACATCACTCACTGACCTCAGTCAACTCACCTGTCACATCACTCACTGACCTCAGTCAAGTTACCTGACACATCACTCACTGACCTCAGTCAACTCACCTGACACATCACTCACTGACATCAGTCAAGTCACCTGACACATCAATCACTGACCTCAGTCAACTCACCTGACAGATCAATCACTGACCTCAGTCAACTCACCTGACACATCACTCACTGACATCAGTCAACTCACCTGACACATCACTCACTGACATCAGTCGACTCACCTGACACATCACTCACTGACATCAGTCGACTCACCTGACACGTCACTCACTGACATCAGTCGACTCACCTGACACATCACTCACTGACCTCAGTCGACTCACCTGACACATCACTCACTGACATCAGTCGACTCACCTGACACATCACTCACTGACCTCAGTCAACTCACCTGACACATCACTCACTGACCTCAGTCAACTCACCTGACACATCACTCACTGACATCAGTCGACTCACCTGACACGTCACTCACTGACATCAGTCGACTCACCTGACACATCACTCACTGACCTCAGTCAACTCACCTGACAGATCAATCACTGACCTCAGTCAACTCACCTGACACATCACTCACTGACCTCAGTCAACTCACCTGACACATCACTCACTGACCTCAGTCAACTCACCTGACACATCACTTAATGACCTCAGTCAAGTCACCTGACACATCACTCACTGACCTCAGTCAAGTCACATGACACATCACTCACTGACGTTAGAGTCAAGTCACCTGACACATCACTCACTTACCTCAGTCAAGTCACCTGACACATCACTTAATGACCTCAGTCAAGTCACCTGACACATCACTCACTGACCTCAGTCAAGTCACCTGACACATCACTCACTGACGCTAGAGTCAAGTCACCTGACACATCACTCACTGACCTCAGTCAAGTCACCTGACACATCACTCACTGACGTTAGAGTCAAGTCACCTGACACATCACTCACTGACGTTAGAGTCAAGTCACCTGACACATCACTCACTGACCTCAGTCAACTCACCTGACACGTCAATCACTGACCTCAGTCAACTCACCTGACACATCACTTACTGACCTCAGTCAAGTCACCTGACACATCACTCACTGACCTCAGTCAACTCACCTGACACGTCAATCACTGACCTCAGTCAACTCACCTGACACGTCAATCACTGACCTCAGTCAACTCACCTGACACATCACTCACTGACCTCAGTCAACTCACCTGACACATCACTCACTGACCTCAGTCTACTCACCTGACACGTCAATCACTGACCTCAGTCAACTCACCTGACACGTCAATCACTGACCTCAGTCAAGTCACCTGACACATCATTCACTGACCTCAGTCAAGTCACCTGTCACATCACTCACTGACCTCAGTCAAGTCACCTGTCACATCACTCACTGACCTCAGTCAAGTTACCTGACACGTCACTCACTGACCTCAGTCAACTCACCTGTCACATCACTCACTGACCTCAGTCAAGTTACCTGACACATCAATCACTGACCTCAGTCAACTCACCTGACACATCACTCACTGACCTCAGTCAACTCACCTGACACATCAATCACTGACCTCAGTCAACTCACCTGACACATCACTCACTGACCTCAGTCAAGTCACTTGACACATCACTCACTGACCTCAGTCAAGTCACCTGACACATCACTCACTGACCTCAGTCAAGTCACCTGACACATCACTCACTGACCTCAGTCAACTCACCTGACACATCACTCACTGACCTCAGTCAAGTCACCTGTCACATCACTCACTGACCTCAGTCAACTCACCTGTCACATCACTCACTGACCTCAGTCAAGTCACCTGTCACATCACTCACTGACCTCAGTCAAGTCACCTGTCACATCACTCACTGACCTCAGTGAAGTTACCTGACACGTCACTCACTGACCTCAGTCAACTCACCTGTCACATCACTCACTGACCTCAGTCAAGTTACCTGACACATCAATCACTGACCTCAGTCAACTCACCAGACACATCACTCACTGACCTCAGTCAACTCACCTGACACATCAATCACTGACCTCAGTCAACTCACCTGACACATCACTCACTGACCTCAGTCAAGTCACTTGACACATCACTCACTGACCTCAGTCAAGTCACCTGACACATCACTCACTGACCTCAGTCAAGTCACCTGACACATCACTCACTGACCTCAGTCAAGTCACCTGTCAAATCACTCACTGACGTTAGAGTCAAGTCACCTGACACATCACTCACTGACCTCAGTCAAGTTACCTGACACATCACTCACTGACCTCAGTCAACTCACCTGACACATCACTCACTGACCTCAGTCAACTCACCTGACACATCACTCACTGACCTCAGTCAAGTCACCTGTCACATCACTCACTGACCTCAGTCAACTCACCTGTCACATCACTCACTGACCTCAGTCAAGTCACCTGTCACATCACTCACTGACCTCAGTCAACTCACCTGACACATCACTCACTGACCTCAGTCAAGTTACCTGACACATCACTCACTGACCTCAGTCAAGTCACCTGTCACATCACTCACTGACCTCAGTCAAGTTACCTGACACATCACTCACTGACCTCAGTCAACTCACCTGTCACATCACTCACTGACCTCAGTCAAGTTACCTGACACATCACTCACTGACCTCAGTCAACTCACCTGACACATCACTCACTGACATCAGTCAAGTCACCTGACACATCAATCACTGACCTCAGTCAACTCACCTGACAGATCAATCACTGACCTCAGTCAACTCACCTGACACATCACTCACTGACATCAGTCAACTCACCTGACACATCACTCACTGACATCAGTCGACTCACCTGACACATCACTCACTGACATCAGTCGACTCACCTGACACGTCACTCACTGACATCAGTCGACTCACCTGACACATCACTCACTGACCTCAGTCGACTCACCTGACACATCACTCACTGACATCAGTCGACTCACCTGACACATCACTCACTGACCTCAGTCAACTCACCTGACACATCACTCACTGACCTCAGTCAACTCACCTGACACATCACTCACTGACCTCAGTCAACTCACCTGACACATCACTCACTGACCTCAGTCAACTCACCTGACAGATCAATCACTGACCTCAGTCAACTCACCTGACACATCACTCACTGACCTCAGTCAACTCACCTGACACATCACTCACTGACCTCAGTCAACTCACCTGACACATCACTTAATGACCTCAGTCAAGTCACCTGACACATCACTCACTGACCTCAGTCAAGTCACCTGACACATCACTCACTGACCTCAGTCAACTCACCTGACACATCACTCACTGACGTTAGAGTCAAGTCACCTGACACATCACTCACTGACGTTAGAGTCAAGTCACCTGACACATCACTCACTGACGTTAGAGTCAAGTCACCTGACACATCACTCACTTACCTCAGTCAAGTCACCTGACACATCACTTAATGACCTCAGTCAAGTCACCTGACACATCACTCACTGACCTCAGTCAAGTCACCTGACACATCACTCACTGACGCTAGAGTCAAGTCACCTGACACATCACTCACTGACCTCAGTCAAGTCACCTGACACATCACTCACTGACGTTAGAGTCAAGTCACCTGACACATCACTCACTGACGTTAGAGTCAAGTCACCTGACACATCACTCACTGACCTCAGTCAACTCACCTGACACGTCAATCACTGACCTCAGTCAACTCACCTGACACATCACTTACTGACCTCAGTCAAGTCACCTGACACATCACTCACTGACCTCAGTCAACTCACCTGACACGTCAATCACTGACCTCAGTCAACTCACCTGACACGTCAATCACTGACCTCAGTCAACTCACCTGACACATCACTCACTGACCTCAGTCAACTCACCTGACACATCACTCACTGACCTCAGTCTACTCACCTGACACGTCAATCACTGACCTCAGTCAACTCACCTGACACGTCAATCACTGACCTCAGTCAAGTCACCTGACACATCATTCACTGACCTCAAAGTCAACTCACCTGACACGTCACTCACTGACGTCAGTCAACTCACCTGACACATCACTTACTGACCTCAGTCAAGTTACCTGACACATCACTCACTGACCTCAGTCAAGTCACCTGTCACATCACTCACTGACCTCAGTCAAGTTACCTGTCACATCACTCACTGACGTCAGTCAACTCACCTGACACATCACTTACTGACCTCAGTCAAGTTACCTGACACATCACTCACTGACCTCAGTCAACTCACCTGACACATCACTCACTGACCTCAGTCAAGTCACCTGTCACATCACTCACTGACCTCAGTCAAGTTACCTGACACGTCACTCACTGACCTCAGTCAACTCACCTGTCACATCACTCACTGACCTCAGTCAAGTTACCTGACACATCACTCACTGACCTCAGTCAACTCACCTGACACATCACTCACTGACATCAGTCAACTCACCTGACACATCACTTAATGACCTCAGTCAACTCACCTGACACGTCAATCACTGACCTCAGTCAACTCACCTGACACATCACTCACTGACATCAGTCAAGTCACCTGACACATCAATCACTGACCTCAGTCAACTCACCTGACAGATCAATCACTGACCTCAGTCAACTCACCTGACACATCACTCACTGACCTCAGTCAACTCACCTGACACATCACTTAATGACCTCAGTCAAGTCACCTGACACATCACTCACTGACCTCAGTCAAGTCACCTGACACATCACTCACTGACGTTAGAGTCAAGTCACCTGACACATCACTCACTGACCTCAGTCAACTCACCTGACACATCACTCACTGACCTCAGTCAAGTCACCTGACACATCACTCACTGACCTCAGTCAAGTCACCTGACACATCACTCACTGACATCAGTCGACTCACCTGACACGTCAATCACTGACCTCAGTCAAGTCGACTGACACATCACTTAATGACCACAGTCAAGTCACCTGACACATCACTCACTGACGTTAGAGTCAAGTCACCTGACACATCACTCACTGACCTCAGTCAAGTCACCTGACACATCACTCGCTGACCTCAGTCAACTCACCTGACACATCACTCACTGACATCAGTCAACTCACCTGACACATCACTTACTGACCTCAGTCAAGTCACCTGACACATCACTCACTGACCTCAAAGTCAACTCACCTGACACATCACTCACTGACCTCAGTCAAGTCACCTGTCACATCACTCACTGACGTTAGAGTCAAGTCACCTGACACATCACTCACTGACCTCAGTCAAGTCACCTGACACATCACTCACTGACCTCAGTCAAGTCACCTGTCACATCACTCACTGACGTTAGAGTCAAGTCACCTGACACATCACTCACTGACCTCAGTCAAGTCACCTGACACATCACTTACTGACCTCAGTCAACTCACCTGACACATCACTCACTGACATCAGTCGACTCACCTGACACGTCAATCACTGACCTCAGTCAAGTCACCTGACACATCACTTAATGACCTCAGTCAAGTCACCTGACACATCACTCACTGACCTCAGTCAAGTCACCTGACACATCACTCACTGACGTTAGAGTCAAGTCACCTGACACATCACTTACTGACCTCAATCAACTCAACTGACACATCACTCACTGACCTCAGTCAATTCACCTGACACGTCAATCACTGACCTCAGTCAAGTCACCTGACACATCACTTAATGACCTCAGTCAAGTCACCTGACACATCACTCACTGACCTCAGTCAAGTCACCTGACACATCACTCACTGACCTCAGTCAAGTCACCTGACACATCACTTAATGACCTCAGTCAAGTCACCTGACACATCACTTAATGACCTCAGTCAAGTCACCTGACACATCAATCACTGACCTCAGTCAAGTCACCTGACACATCACTCACTGACCTCAGTCAACTCACCTGACACATCACTCACTGACGTTAGAGTCAAGTCACCTGACACATCACTCACTGACCTCAGTCAAGTCACCTGACACATCACTCACTGACCTCAGTCAAGTCACCTGACACATCACTCACTGACCTCAGTCAAGTCACCTGACACATCACTCACTGACGTTAGAGTCAAGTCACCTGACACATCACTCACTGACGTTAGAGTCAAGTCACCTGACACATCACTCACTGACCTCAGTCAAGTCACCTGACACATCACTCACTGACCTCAGTCAACTCACCTGACACGTCAGTCACTGACCTCAGTCAACTCACCTGACACGTCAATCACTGACCTCAGTCAACTCACCTGACACATCACTTACTGACCTCAGTCAACTCACCTGACACATCACTCACTGACATCAGTCGACTCACCTGACACGTCAATCACTGACCTCAGTCAAGTCACCTGACACATCACTTAATGACCTCAGTCAAGTCACCTGACACATCACTCACTGACCTCAGTCAAGTCACCTGACACATCACTCACTGACGTTAGAGTCAAGTCACCTGACACATCACTTACTGACCTCAATCAACTCAACTGACACATCACTCACTGACCTCAGTCAATTCACCTGACACGTCAATCACTGACCTCAGTCAAGTCACCTGACACATCACTTAATGACCTCAGTCAAGTCACCTGACACATCACTCACTGACCTCAGTCAAGTCACCTGTCACATCACTCACTGACCTCAGTCAAGTCACCTGTCACATCACTCACTGACCTCAGTCAACTCACCTGACACATCACTCACTGACCTCAGTCAAGTTACCTGACACATCACTCACTGACCTCAGTCAAGTCACCTGTCACATCACTCACTGACCTCAGTCAACTCACCTGTCACATCACTCACTGACCTCAGTCAAGTTACCTGACACATCACTCACTGACCTCAGTCAACTCACCTGACACATCACTCACTGACATCAGTCAAGTCACCTGACACATCAATCACTGACCTCAGTCAACTCACCTGACAGATCAATCACTGACCTCAGTCAACTCACCTGACACATCACTCACTGACATCAGTCAACTCACCTGACACATCACTCACTGACATCAGTCGACTCACCTGACACATCACTCACTGACATCAGTCGACTCACCTGACACGTCACTCACTGACATCAGTCGACTCACCTGACACATCACTCACTGACCTCAGTCGACTCACCTGACACATCACTCACTGACATCAGTCGACTCACCTGACACATCACTCACTGACCTCAGTCAACTCACCTGACACATCACTCACTGACCTCAGTCAACTCACCTGACACATCACTCACTGACATCAGTCGACTCACCTGACACGTCACTCACTGACATCAGTCGACTCACCTGACACATCACTCACTGACCTCAGTCAACTCACCTGACAGATCAATCACTGACCTCAGTCAACTCACCTGACACATCACTCACTGACCTCAGTCAACTCACCTGACACATCACTCACTGACCTCAGTCAACTCACCTGACACATCACTCACTGACATCAGTCAACTCACCTGACACATCACTTAATGACCTCAGTCAAGTCACCTGACACATCACTCACTGACCTCAGTCAAGTCACCTGACACATCACTCACTGACGTTAGAGTCAAGTCACCTGACACATCACTCACTTACCTCAGTCAAGTCACCTGACACATCACTTAATGACCTCAGTCAAGTCACCTGACACATCACTCACTGACCTCAGTCAAGTCACCTGACACATCACTCACTGACGCTAGAGTCAAGTCACCTGACACATCACTCACTGACCTCAGTCAAGTCACCTGACACATCACTCACTGACGTTAGAGTCAAGTCACCTGACACATCACTCACTGACGTTAGAGTCAAGTCACCTGACACATCACTCACTGACCTCAGTCAACTCACCTGACACGTCAATCACTGACCTCAGTCAACTCACCTGACACATCACTTACTGACCTCAGTCAAGTCACCTGACACATCACTCACTGACCTCAGTCAACTCACCTGACACGTCAATCACTGACCTCAGTCAACTCACCTGACACGTCAATCACTGACCTCAGTCAACTCACCTGACACATCACTCACTGACCTCAGTCAACTCACCTGACACATCACTCACTGACCTCAGTCTACTCACCTGACACGTCAATCACTGACCTCAGTCAACTCACCTGACACGTCAATCACTGACCTCAGTCAAGTCACCTGACACATCATTCACTGACCTCAAAGTCAACTCACCTGACACGTCACTCACTGACGTCAGTCAACTCACCTGACACATCACTTACTGACCTCAGTCAAGTTACCTGACACATCACTCACTGACCTCAGTCAAGTCACCTGTCACATCACTCACTGACCTCAGTCAAGTTACCTGTCACATCACTCACTGACGTCAGTCAACTCACCTGACACATCACTTACTGACCTCAGTCAAGTTACCTGACACATCACTCACTGACCTCAGTCAACTCACCTGACACATCACTCACTGACCTCAGTCAAGTCACCTGTCACATCACTCACTGACCTCAGTCAAGTTACCTGACACGTCACTCACTGACCTCAGTCAACTCACCTGTCACATCACTCACTGACCTCAGTCAAGTTACCTGACACATCACTCACTGACCTCAGTCAACTCACCTGACACATCACTCACTGACATCAGTCAACTCACCTGACACATCACTTAATGACCTCAGTCAACTCACCTGACACGTCAATCACTGACCTCAGTCAACTCACCTGACACATCACTCACTGACATCAGTCAAGTCACCTGACACATCAATCACTGACCTCAGTCAACTCACCTGACAGATCAATCACTGACCTCAGTCAACTCACCTGACACATCACTCACTGACCTCAGTCAACTCACCTGACACATCACTCACTGACATCAGTCAACTCACCTGACACATCACTTAATGACCTCAGTCAAGTCACCTGACACATCACTCACTGACCTCAGTCAAGTCACCTGACACATCACTCACTGACGTTAGAGTCAAGTCACCTGACACATCACTCACTGACCTCAGTCAACTCACCTGACACATCACTCACTGACCTCAGTCAAGTCACCTGACACATCACTCACTGACCTCAGTCAAGTCACCTGACACATCACTCACTGACATCAGTCGACTCACCTGACACGTCAATCACTGACCTCAGTCAAGTCGACTGACACATCACTTAATGACCACAGTCAAGTCACCTGACACATCACTCACTGACGTTAGAGTCAAGTCACCTGACACATCACTCACTGACCTCAGTCAAGTCACCTGACACATCACTCGCTGACCTCAGTCAACTCACCTGACACATCACTCACTGACATCAGTCAACTCACCTGACACATCACTTACTGACCTCAGTCAAGTCACCTGACACATCACTCACTGACCTCAAAGTCAACTCACCTGACACATCACTCACTGACCTCAGTCAAGTCACCTGTCACATCACTCACTGACGTTAGAGTCAAGTCACCTGACACATCACTCACTGACCTCAGTCAAGTCACCTGACACATCACTCACTGACCTCAGTCAACTCACCTGACACATCACTCACTGACCTCAGTCAAGTCACCTGACACATCACTTACTGACCTCAGTCAACTCACCTGACACATCACTCACTGACATCAGTCGACTCACCTGACACGTCAATCACTGACCTCAGTCAAGTCACCTGACACATCACTTAATGACCTCAGTCAAGTCACCTGACACATCACTCACTGACCTCAGTCAAGTCACCTGACACATCACTCACTGACGTTAGAGTCAAGTCACCTGACACATCACTTACTGACCTCAATCAACTCAACTGACACATCACTCACTGACCTCAGTCAATTCACCTGACACGTCAATCACTGACCTCAGTCAAGTCACCTGACACATCACTTAATGACCTCAGTCAAGTCACCTGACACATCACTCACTGACCTCAGTCAAGTCACCTGACACATCACTCACTGACCTCAGTCAAGTCACCTGACACATCACTTAATGACCTCAGTCAAGTCACCTGACACATCACTTAATGACCTCAGTCAAGTCACCTGACACATCAATCACTGACCTCAGTCAAGTCACCTGACACATCACTCACTGACCTCAGTCAACTCACCTGACACATCACTCACTGACGTTAGAGTCAAGTCACCTGACACATCACTCACTGACCTCAGTCAAGTCACCTGACACATCACTCACTGACCTCAGTCAAGTCACCTGACACATCACTCACTGACCTCAGTCAAGTCACCTGACACATCACTCACTGACGTTAGAGTCAAGTCACCTGACACATCACTCACTGACGTTAGAGTCAAGTCACCTGACACATCACTCACTGACCTCAGTCAAGTCACCTGACACATCACTCACTGACCTCAGTCAACTCACCTGACACGTCAGTCACTGACCTCAGTCAACTCACCTGACACGTCAATCACTGACCTCAGTCAACTCACCTGACACATCACTTACTGACCTCAGTCAAGTCACCTGACACATCACTCACTGACCTCAGTCAACTCACCTGACACGTCAATCACTGACCTCAGTCAACTCACCTGACACATCACTCACTGACGTTAGAGTCAAGTCACCTGACACATCACTTACTGACCTCAGTCAACTCACCTGACACATCACTCACTGACCTCAGTCAACTTACCTGACACGTCAATCACTGACCTCAGTCAACTCACCTGACACGTCAATCACTGACCTCAGTCAACTCACCTGACACGTCAATCACTGACCTCAGTCAAGTCACCTGACACATCATTCACTGACCTCAAAGTCAACTCACCTGACACGTCACTCACTGACGTCAGTCAACTCACCTGACACATCACTCACTGACCTCAGAGTCAAGTCACCTGACACATCACTCACTGACCTCAGTCAACTCACCTGTCATATCATTCACTGACCTCAGAGTCAAGTCACCTGACACATCACTCACTGACCTCAGTCCACTCACGTGACACATCACTCACTGACCTCAGAGTCAACTCACCTGTCACATCACTCACTGACCTCCGTCAAGTCACCTGACACATCACTCACTGACCTCAGAGTCAACTCACCTGTCACATCACTCACTGACCTCAGTCATGTCACCTGACACGTCACTCACTGACCTCAGTCAACTCACCTGGCACGTCACTCACTGACGTCAGTCAACTCACCTGACACGTCACTCACTCACCTCAGTCAACTCACCTGTCACATCACTCACTCACCTCAGTCAACTCACCTGTCACATCACTCACTGACCTCAGAGTCAAGTCACCTGACACATCACTCACTGACCTCAGAGTCAACTCACCTGACACATCAATCACTGACCTCAGTCAACTCACCTGACACATCACATACTGGCATCATTCAACTCACCTGACACATCACTCACTGACCTCACTCAACTCACCTGACACATCACTCACTGACCTCAGTCAAGTCACCTGACACATCACTCACTGAAGTTAGAGGCAAGTCACCTGACACATCACTCACTGACCTCAGAGTCAAGTCACCTGACACATCACTCACTGACCTCAGTCAAGTCACCTGACACATCACTCACTGACCTCAGAGTCAACTCACCTGTCACATCACTCACTGACCTCAGTCAACTCACCTGACACATCACTCACTGACGTTAGAGTCAAGTCACCTGACACATCACTCACTGACCTCAGTCAAGTCACCTGACACATCACTCACTGACCTCAGTCAACTCACCTGACACATCACTCACTGACCTCAGTCAAGTCACCTGACACATCACTTACTGACCTCAGTCAACTCACCTGACACATCACTCACTGACATCAGTCGACTCACCTGACACATCACTCACTGACCTCAGTCAAGTCACCTGTCAAATCACTCACTGACGTTAGAGTCAAGTCACCTGACACATCACTCACTGGCCTCAGTCAACTCACCTGTCACATCACTCACTGACCTCAGTCAAGTCACCTGTCACATCACTCACTGACCTCAGTCAAGTCACCTGTCACATCACTCACTGACCTCAGTCAAGTTACCTGACACGTCACTCACTGACCTCAGTCAACTCACCTGTCACATCACTCACTGACCTCAGTCAAGTTACCTGACACATCAATCACTGACCTCAGTCAACTCACCTGACACATCACTCACTGACCTCAGTCAACTCACCTGACACATCAATCACTGACCTCAGTCAACTCACCTGACACATCACTCACTGACCTCAGTCAAGTCACTTGACACATCACTCACTGACCTCAGTCAAGTCACCTGACACATCACTCACTGACCTCAGTCAAGTCACCTGACACATCACTCACTGACCTCAGTCAAGTCACCTGACACATCACTCACTGACCTCAGTCAAGTCACCTGACACATCACTCACTGACGTTAGAGTCAAGTCACCTGACACATCACTCACTGACCTCAGTCAAGTTACCTGACACATCACTCACTGACCTCAGTCAACTCACCTGACACATCACTCACTGACCTCAGTCAACTCACCTGACACATCACTCACTGACCTCAGTCAAGTCACCTGTCACATCACTCACTGACCTCAGTCAACTCACCTGTCACATCACTCACTGACCTCAGTCAAGTCACCTGTCACATCACTCACTGACCTCAGTCAACTCACCTGACACATCACTCACTGACCTCAGTCAAGTTACCTGACACATCACTCACTGACCTCAGTCAAGTCACCTGTCACATCACTCACTGACCTCAGTCAAGTTACCTGACACATCACTCACTGACCTCAGTCAACTCACCTGTCACATCACTCACTGACCTCAGTCAAGTTACCTGACACATCACTCACTGACCTCAGTCAACTCACCTGACACATCACTCACTGACATCAGTCAAGTCACCTGACACATCAATCACTGACCTCAGTCAACTCACCTGACAGATCAATCACTGACCTCAGTCAACTCACCTGACACATCACTCACTGACATCAGTCAACTCACCTGACACATCACTCACTGACATCAGTCGACTCACCTGACACATCACTCACTGACATCAGTCGACTCACCTGACACGTCACTCACTGACATCAGTCGACTCACCTGACACATCACTCACTGACATCAGTCGACTCACCTGACACGTCACTCACTGACATCAGTCGACTCACCTGACACATCACTCACTGACATCAGTCGACTCACCTGACACGTCACTCACTGACATCAGTCGACTCACCTGACACATCACTCACTGACCTCAGTCGACTCACCTGACACATCACTCACTGACATCAGTCGACTCACCTGACACATCACTCACTGACCTCAGTCAACTCACCTGACACATCACTCACTGACCTCAGTCAACTCACCTGACACATCACTCACTGACATCAGTCGACTCACCTGACACGTCACTCACTGACATCAGTCGACTCACCTGACACATCACTCACTGACCTCAGTCAACTCACCTGACAGATCAATCACTGACCTCAGTCAACTCACCTGACACATCACTCACTGACCTCAGTCAACTCACCTGACACATCACTCACTGACCTCAGTCAACTCACCTGACACATCACTCACTGACATCAGTCAACTCACCTGACACATCACTTAATGACCTCAGTCAAGTCACCTGACACATCACTCACTGACGTTAGAGTCAAGTCACCTGACACATCACTCACTTACCTCAGTCAAGTCACCTGACACATCACTTAATGACCTCAGTCAAGTCACCTGACACATCACTCACTGACCTCAGTCAAGTCACCTGACACATCACTCACTGACGTTAGAGTCAAGTCACCTGACACATCACTCACTTACCTCAGTCAAGTCACCTGACACATCACTTAATGACCTCAGTCAAGTCACCTGACACATCACTCACTGACCTCAGTCAAGTCACCTGACACATCACTCACTGACGCTAGAGTCAAGTCACCTGACACATCACTCACTGACCTCAGTCAAGTCACCTGACACATCACTCACTGACGTTAGAGTCAAGTCACCTGACACATCACTCACTGACGTTAGAGTCAAGTCACCTGACACATCACTCACTGACCTCAGTCAACTCACCTGACACGTCAATCACTGACCTCAGTCAACTCACCTGACACATCACTTACTGACCTCAGTCAAGTCACCTGACACATCACTCACTGACCTCAGTCAACTCACCTGACACGTCAATCACTGACCTCAGTCAACTCACCTGACACGTCAATCACTGACCTCAGTCAACTCACCTGACACATCACTCACTGACCTCAGTCAACTCACCTGACACATCACTCACTGACCTCAGTCTACTCACCTGACACGTCAATCACTGACCTCAGTCAACTCACCTGACACGTCAATCACTGACCTCAGTCAAGTCACCTGACACATCATTCACTGACCTCAAAGTCAACTCACCTGACACGTCACTCACTGACGTCAGTCAACTCACCTGACACATCACTTACTGACCTCAGTCAAGTTACCTGACACATCACTCACTGACCTCAGTCAAGTCACCTGTCACATCACTCACTGACCTCAGTCAAGTTACCTGACACGTCACTCACTGACCTCAGTCAACTCACCTGTCACATCACTCACTGACCTCAGTCAAGTTACCTGACACATCACTCACTGACCTCAGTCAACTCACCTGACACATCACTCACTGACATCAGTCAACTCACCTGACACATCACTTAATGACCTCAGTCAACTCACCTGACACGTCAATCACTGACCTCAGTCAACTCACCTGACACATCACTCACTGACATCAGTCAAGTCACCTGACACATCAATCACTGACCTCAGTCAACTCACCTGACAGATCAATCACTGACCTCAGTCAACTCACCTGACACATCACTCACTGACCTCAGTCAACTCACCTGACACATCACTCACTGACATCAGTCAACTCACCTGACACATCACTTAATGACCTCAGTCAAGTCACCTGACACATCACTCACTGACCTCAGTCAAGTCACCTGACACATCACTCACTGACGTTAGAGTCAAGTCACCTGACACATCACTCACTGACCTCAGTCAACTCACCTGACACATCACTCACTGACCTCAGTCAAGTCACCTGACACATCACTCACTGACCTCAGTCAAGTCACCTGACACATCACTCACTGACATCAGTCGACTCACCTGACACGTCAATCACTGACCTCAGTCAAGTCGACTGACACATCACTTAATGACCACAGTCAAGTCACCTGACACATCACTCACTGACGTTAGAGTCAAGTCACCTGACACATCACTCACTGACCTCAGTCAAGTCACCTGACACATCACTCGCTGACCTCAGTCAACTCACCTGACACATCACTCACTGACATCAGTCAACTCACCTGACACATCACTTACTGACCTCAGTCAAGTCACCTGACACATCACTCACTGACCTCAAAGTCAACTCACCTGACACATCACTCACTGACCTCAGTCAAGTCACCTGTCACATCACTCACTGACGTTAGAGTCAAGTCACCTGACACATCACTCACTGACCTCAGTCAAGTCACCTGACACATCACTCACTGACCTCAGTCAACTCACCTGACACATCACTCACTGACCTCAGTCAAGTCACCTGACACATCACTTACTGACCTCAGTCAACTCACCTGACACATCACTCACTGACATCAGTCGACTCACCTGACACGTCAATCACTGACCTCAGTCAAGTCACCTGACACATCACTTAATGACCTCAGTCAAGTCACCTGACACATCACTCACTGACCTCAGTCAAGTCACCTGACACATCACTCACTGACGTTAGAGTCAAGTCACCTGACACATCACTTACTGACCTCAATCAACTCAACTGACACATCACTCACTGACCTCAGTCAATTCACCTGACACGTCAATCACTGACCTCAGTCAAGTCACCTGACACATCACTTAATGACCTCAGTCAAGTCACCTGACACATCACTCACTGACCTCAGTCAAGTCACCTGACACATCACTCACTGACCTCAGTCAAGTCACCTGACACATCACTTAATGACCTCAGTCAAGTCACCTGACACATCACTTAATGACCTCAGTCAAGTCACCTGACACATCAATCACTGACCTCAGTCAAGTCACCTGACACATCACTCACTGACCTCAGTCAACTCACCTGACACATCACTCACTGACGTTAGAGTCAAGTCACCTGACACATCACTCACTGACCTCAGTCAAGTCACCTGACACATCACTCACTGACCTCAGTCAAGTCACCTGACACATCACTCACTGACCTCAGTCAAGTCACCTGACACATCACTCACTGACGTTAGAGTCAAGTCACCTGACACATCACTCACTGACGTTAGAGTCAAGTCACCTGACACATCACTCACTGACCTCAGTCAAGTCACCTGACACATCACTCACTGACCTCAGTCAACTCACCTGACACGTCAGTCACTGACCTCAGTCAACTCACCTGACACGTCAATCACTGACCTCAGTCAACTCACCTGACACATCACTTACTGACCTCAGTCAACTCACCTGACACATCACTCACTGACATCAGTCGACTCACCTGACACGTCAATCACTGACCTCAGTCAAGTCACCTGACACATCACTTAATGACCTCAGTCAAGTCACCTGACACATCACTCACTGACCTCAGTCAAGTCACCTGACACATCACTCACTGACGTTAGAGTCAAGTCACCTGACACATCACTTACTGACCTCAATCAACTCAACTGACACATCACTCACTGACCTCAGTCAATTCACCTGACACGTCAATCACTGACCTCAGTCAAGTCACCTGACACATCACTTAATGACCTCAGTCAAGTCACCTGACACATCACTCACTGACCTCAGTCAAGTCACCTGTCACATCACTCACTGACCTCAGTCAAGTCACCTGTCACATCACTCACTGACCTCAGTCAACTCACCTGACACATCACTCACTGACCTCAGTCAAGTTACCTGACACATCACTCACTGACCTCAGTCAAGTCACCTGTCACATCACTCACTGACCTCAGTCAAGTTACCTGACACATCACTCACTGACCTCAGCCAACTCACCTGTCACATCACTCACTGACCTCAGTCAAGTCACCTGACACATCACTCACTGACCTCAGTCAAGTCACCTGACACATCACTCACTGACGTTAGAGTCAAGTCACCTGACACATCACTTACTGACCTCAATCAACTCAACTGACACATCACTCACTGACCTCAGTCAATTCACCTGACACGTCAATCACTGACCTCAGTCAAGTCACCTGACACATCACTTAATGACCTCAGTCAAGTCACCTGACACATCACTCACTGACCTCAGTCAAGTCACCTGACACATCACTCACTGACCTCAGTCAAGTCACCTGACACATCACTTAATGACCTCAGTCAAGTCACCTGACACATCACTTAATGACCTCAGTCAAGTCACCTGACACATCAATCACTGACCTCAGTCAAGTCACCTGACACATCACTCACTGACCTCAGTCAACTCACCTGACACATCACTCACTGACGTTAGAGTCAAGTCACCTGACACATCACTCACTGACCTCAGTCAAGTCACCTGACACATCACTCACTGACCTCAGTCAAGTCACCTGACACATCACTCACTGACCTCAGTCAAGTCACCTGACACATCACTCACTGACGTTAGAGTCAAGTCACCTGACACATCACTCACTGACGTTAGAGTCAAGTCACCTGACACATCACTCACTGACCTCAGTCAAGTCACCTGACACATCACTCACTGACCTCAGTCAACTCACCTGACACGTCAGTCACTGACCTCAGTCAACTCACCTGACACATCACTCACTGACCTCAGTCAACTCACCTGACACATCACTTACTGACCTCAGTCAAGTCACCTGACACATCACTCACTGACCTCAGTCAACTCACCTGACACGTCAATCACTGACCTCAGTCAACTCACCTGACACATCACTCACTGACGTTAGAGTCAAGTCACCTGACACATCACTTACTGACCTCAGTCAACTCACCTGACACATCACTCACTGACCTCAGTCAACTTACCTGACACGTCAATCACTGACCTCAGTCAACTCACCTGACACGTCAATCACTGACCTCAGTCAACTCACCTGACACGTCAATCACTGACCTCAGTCAAGTCACCTGACACATCATTCACTGACCTCAAAGTCAACTCACCTGACACGTCACTCACTGACGTCAGTCAACTCACCTGACACATCACTCACTGACCTCAGAGTCAAGTCACCTGACACATCACTCACTGACCTCAGTCAACTCACCTGTCATATCATTCACTGACCTCAGAGTCAAGTCACCTGACACATCACTCACTGACCTCAGTCCACTCACGTGACACATCACTCACTGACCTCAGAGTCAACTCACCTGTCACATCACTCACTGACCTCCGTCAAGTCACCTGACACATCACTCACTGACCTCAGAGTCAACTCACCTGTCACATCACTCACTGACCTCAGTCATGTCACCTGACACGTCACTCACTGACCTCAGTCAACTCACCTGGCACGTCACTCACTGACGTCAGTCAACTCACCTGACACGTCACTCACTCACCTCAGTCAACTCACCTGTCACATCACTCACTCACCTCAGTCAACTCACCTGTCACATCACTCACTGACCTCAGAGTCAAGTCACCTGACACATCACTCACTGACCTCAGAGTCAACTCACCTGACACATCAATCACTGACCTCAGTCAACTCACCTGACACATCACATACTGGCATCATTCAACTCACCTGACACATCACTCACTGACCTCAGTCAAGTCACCTGACACATCACTCACTGAAGTTAGAGGCAAGTCACCTGACACATCACTCACTGACCTCAGAGTCAAGTCACCTGACACATCACTCACTGACCTCAGTCAAGTCACCTGACACATCACTCACTGACCTCAGAGTCAACTCACCTGTCACATCACTCACTGACCTCAGTCAACTCACCTGACACATCACTCACTGACGTTAGAGTCAAGTCACCTGACACATCACTCACTGACCTCAGTCAAGTCACCTGACACATCACTCACTGACCTCAGTCAACTCACCTGACACATCACTCACTGACCTCAGTCAAGTCACCTGACACATCACTTACTGACCTCAGTCAACTCACCTGACACATCACTCACTGACATCAGTCGACTCACCTGACACATCACTCACTGACCTCAGTCAAGTCACCTGTCAAATCACTCACTGACGTTAGAGTCAAGTCACCTGACACATCACTCACTGACCTCAGTCAACTCACCTGTCACATCACTCACTGACCTCAGTCAAGTCACCTGTCACATCACTCACTGACCTCAGTCAAGTCACCTGTCACATCACTCACTGACCTCAGTCAAGTTACCTGACACGTCACTCACTGACCTCAGTCAACTCACCTGTCACATCACTCACTGACCTCAGTCAAGTTACCTGACACATCAATCACTGACCTCAGTCAACTCACCTGACACATCACTCACTGACCTCAGTCAACTCACCTGACACATCAATCACTGACCTCAGTCAACTCACCTGACACATCACTCACTGACCTCAGTCAAGTCACTTGACACATCACTCACTGACCTCAGTCAAGTCACCTGACACATCACTCACTGACCTCAGTCAAGTCACCTGACACATCACTCACTGACCTCAGTCAAGTCACCTGTCAAATCACTCACTGACGTTAGAGTCAAGTCACCTGACACATCACTCACTGACCTCAGTCAAGTTACCTGACACATCACTCACTGACCTCAGTCAACTCACCTGACACATCACTCACTGACCTCAGTCAACTCACCTGACACATCACTCACTGACCTCAGTCAAGTCACCTGTCACATCACTCACTGACCTCAGTCAACTCACCTGTCACATCACTCACTGACCTCAGTCAAGTCACCTGTCACATCACTCACTGACCTCAGTCAACTCACCTGACACATCACTCACTGACCTCAGTCAAGTTACCTGACACATCACTCACTGACCTCAGTCAAGTCACCTGTCACATCACTCACTGACCTCAGTCAAGTTACCTGACACATCACTCACTGACCTCAGTCAACTCACCTGTCACATCACTCACTGACCTCAGTCAAGTTACCTGACACATCACTCACTGACCTCAGTCAACTCACCTGACACATCACTCACTGACATCAGTCAAGTCACCTGACACATCAATCACTGACCTCAGTCAACTCACCTGACAGATCAATCACTGACCTCAGTCAACTCACCTGACACATCACTCACTGACATCAGTCGACTCACCTGACACGTCACTCACTGACATCAGTCGACTCACCTGACACATCACTCACTGACATCAGTCGACTCACCTGACACGTCACTCACTGACATCAGTCGACTCACCTGACACATCACTCACTGACCTCAGTCGACTCACCTGACACATCACTCACTGACATCAGTCGACTCACCTGACACATCACTCACTGACCTCAGTCAACTCACCTGACACATCACTCACTGACCTCAGTCAACTCACCTGACACATCACTCACTGACATCAGTCGACTCACCTGACACGTCACTCACTGACATCAGTCGACTCACCTGACACATCACTCACTGACCTCAGTCAACTCACCTGACACATCACTCACTGACCTCAGTCAACTCACCTGACACATCACTCACTGACCTCAGTCAACTCACCTGACACATCACTCACTGACATCAGTCAACTCACCTGACACATCACTTAATGACCTCAGTCAAGTCACCTGACACATCACTCACTGACCTCAGTCAAGTCACCTGACACATCACTCACTGACGTTAGAGTCAAGTCACCTGACACATCACTCACTTACCTCAGTCAAGTCACCTGACACATCACTTAATGACCTCAGTCAAGTCACCTGACACATCACTCACTGACCTCAGTCAAGTCACCTGACACATCACTCACTGACGCTAGAGTCAAGTCACCTGACACATCACTCACTGACCTCAGTCAAGTCACCTGACACATCACTCACTGACGTTAGAGTCAAGTCACCTGACACATCACTCACTGACGTTAGAGTCAAGTCACCTGACACATCACTCACTGACCTCAGTCAACTCACCTGACACGTCAATCACTGACCTCAGTCAACTCACCTGACACATCACTTACTGACCTCAGTCAAGTCACCTGACACATCACTCACTGACCTCAGTCAACTCACCTGACACGTCAATCACTGACCTCAGTCAACTCACCTGACACGTCAATCACTGACCTCAGTCAACTCACCTGACACATCACTCACTGACCTCAGTCAACTCACCTGACACATCACTCACTGACCTCAGTCTACTCACCTGACACGTCAATCACTGACCTCAGTCAACTCACCTGACACGTCAATCACTGACCTCAGTCAAGTCACCTGACACATCATTCACTGACCTCAAAGTCAACTCACCTGACACGTCACTCACTGACGTCAGTCAACTCACCTGACACATCACTTACTGACCTCAGTCAAGTTACCTGACACATCACTCACTGACCTCAGTCAAGTCACCTGTCACATCACTCACTGACCTCAGTCAAGTTACCTGTCACATCACTCACTGACGTCAGTCAACTCACCTGACACATCACTTACTGACCTCAGTCAAGTTACCTGACACATCACTCACTGACCTCAGTCAACTCACCTGACACATCACTCACTGACCTCAGTCAAGTCACCTGTCACATCACTCACTGACCTCAGTCAAGTTACCTGACACGTCACTCACTGACCTCAGTCAACTCACCTGTCACATCACTCACTGACCTCAGTCAAGTTACCTGACACATCACTCACTGACCTCAGTCAACTCACCTGACACATCACTCACTGACATCAGTCAACTCACCTGACACATCACTTAATGACCTCAGTCAACTCACCTGACACGTCAATCACTGACCTCAGTCAACTCACCTGACACATCACTCACTGACATCAGTCAAGTCACCTGACACATCAATCACTGACCTCAGTCAACTCACCTGACAGATCAATCACTGACCTCAGTCAACTCACCTGACACATCACTCACTGACCTCAGTCAACTCACCTGACACATCACTCACTGACATCAGTCAACTCACCTGACACATCACTTAATGACCTCAGTCAAGTCACCTGACACATCACTCACTGACCTCAGTCAAGTCACCTGACACATCACTCACTGACGTTAGAGTCAAGTCACCTGACACATCACTCACTGACCTCAGTCAACTCACCTGACACATCACTCACTGACCTCAGTCAAGTCACCTGACACATCACTCACTGACCTCAGTCAAGTCACCTGACACATCACTCACTGACATCAGTCGACTCACCTGACACGTCAATCACTGACCTCAGTCAAGTCGACTGACACATCACTTAATGACCACAGTCAAGTCACCTGACACATCACTCACTGACGTTAGAGTCAAGTCACCTGACACATCACTCACTGACCTCAGTCAAGTCACCTGACACATCACTCGCTGACCTCAGTCAACTCACCTGACACATCACTCACTGACATCAGTCAACTCACCTGACACATCACTTACTGACCTCAGTCAAGTCACCTGACACATCACTCACTGACCTCAAAGTCAACTCACCTGACACATCACTCACTGACCTCAGTCAAGTCACCTGTCACATCACTCACTGACGTTAGAGTCAAGTCACCTGACACATCACTCACTGACCTCAGTCAAGTCACCTGACACATCACTCACTGACCTCAGTCAACTCACCTGACACATCACTCACTGACCTCAGTCAAGTCACCTGACACATCACTTACTGACCTCAGTCAACTCACCTGACACATCACTCACTGACATCAGTCGACTCACCTGACACGTCAATCACTGACCTCAGTCAAGTCACCTGACACATCACTTAATGACCTCAGTCAAGTCACCTGACACATCACTCACTGACCTCAGTCAAGTCACCTGACACATCACTCACTGACGTTAGAGTCAAGTCACCTGACACATCACTTACTGACCTCAATCAACTCAACTGACACATCACTCACTGACCTCAGTCAATTCACCTGACACGTCAATCACTGACCTCAGTCAAGTCACCTGACACATCACTTAATGACCTCAGTCAAGTCACCTGACACATCACTCACTGACCTCAGTCAAGTCACCTGACACATCACTCACTGACCTCAGTCAAGTCACCTGACACATCACTTAATGACCTCAGTCAAGTCACCTGACACATCACTTAATGACCTCAGTCAAGTCACCTGACACATCAATCACTGACCTCAGTCAAGTCACCTGACACATCACTCACTGACCTCAGTCAACTCACCTGACACATCACTCACTGACGTTAGAGTCAAGTCACCTGACACATCACTCACTGACCTCAGTCAAGTCACCTGACACATCACTCACTGACCTCAGTCAAGTCACCTGACACATCACTCACTGACCTCAGTCAAGTCACCTGACACATCACTCACTGACGTTAGAGTCAAGTCACCTGACACATCACTCACTGACGTTAGAGTCAAGTCACCTGACACATCACTCACTGACCTCAGTCAAGTCACCTGACACATCACTCACTGACCTCAGTCAACTCACCTGACACGTCAGTCACTGACCTCAGTCAACTCACCTGACACGTCAATCACTGACCTCAGTCAACTCACCTGACACATCACTTACTGACCTCAGTCAACTCACCTGACACATCACTCACTGACATCAGTCGACTCACCTGACACGTCAATCACTGACCTCAGTCAAGTCACCTGACACATCACTTAATGACCTCAGTCAAGTCACCTGACACATCACTCACTGACCTCAGTCAAGTCACCTGACACATCACTCACTGACGTTAGAGTCAAGTCACCTGACACATCACTTACTGACCTCAATCAACTCAACTGACACATCACTCACTGACCTCAGTCAATTCACCTGACACGTCAATCACTGACCTCAGTCAAGTCACCTGACACATCACTTAATGACCTCAGTCAAGTCACCTGACACATCACTCACTGACCTCAGTCAAGTCACCTGTCACATCACTCACTGACCTCAGTCAAGTCACCTGTCACATCACTCACTGACCTCAGTCAACTCACCTGACACATCACTCACTGACCTCAGTCAAGTTACCTGACACATCACTCACTGACCTCAGTCAAGTCACCTGTCACATCACTCACTGACCTCAGTCAAGTTACCTGACACATCACTCACTGACCTCAGTCAACTCACCTGTCACATCACTCACTGACCTCAGTCAAGTTACCTGACACATCACTCACTGACCTCAGTCAACTCACCTGACACATCACTCACTGACATCAGTCAAGTCACCTGACACATCAATCACTGACCTCAGTCAACTCACCTGACAGATCAATCACTGACCTCAGTCAACTCACCTGACACATCACTCACTGACATCAGTCGACTCACCTGACACGTCACTCACTGACATCAGTCGACTCACCTGACACATCACTCACTGACCTCAGTCGACTCACCTGACACATCACTCACTGACATCAGTCGACTCACCTGACACATCACTCACTGACCTCAGTCAACTCACCTGACACATCACTCACTGACCTCAGTCAACTCACCTGACACATCACTCACTGACATCAGTCGACTCACCTGACACGTCACTCACTGACATCAGTCGACTCACCTGACACATCACTCACTGACCTCAGTCAACTCACCTGACAGATCAATCACTGACCTCAGTCAACTCACCTGACACATCACTCACTGACCTCAGTCAACTCACCTGACACATCACTCACTGACCTCAGTCAACTCACCTGACACATCACTCACTGACATCAGTCAACTCACCTGACACATCACTTAATGACCTCAGTCAAGTCACCTGACACATCACTCACTGACCTCAGTCAAGTCACCTGACACATCACTCACTGACGTTAGAGTCAAGTCACCTGACACATCACTCACTTACCTCAGTCAAGTCACCTGACACATCACTTAATGACCTCAGTCAAGTCACCTGACACATCACTCACTGACCTCAGTCAAGTCACCTGACACATCACTCACTGACGCTAGAGTCAAGTCACCTGACACATCACTCACTGACCTCAGTCAAGTCACCTGACACATCACTCACTGACGTTAGAGTCAAGTCACCTGACACATCACTCACTGACGTTAGAGTCAAGTCACCTGACACATCACTCACTGACCTCAGTCAACTCACCTGACACGTCAATCACTGACCTCAGTCAACTCACCTGACACATCACTTACTGACCTCAGTCAAGTCACCTGACACATCACTCACTGACCTCAGTCAACTCACCTGACACGTCAATCACTGACCTCAGTCAACTCACCTGACACGTCAATCACTGACCTCAGTCAACTCACCTGACACATCACTCACTGACCTCAGTCAACTCACCTGACACATCACTCACTGACCTCAGTCTACTCACCTGACACGTCAATCACTGACCTCAGTCAACTCACCTGACACGTCAATCACTGACCTCAGTCAAGTCACCTGACACATCATTCACTGACCTCAAAGTCAACTCACCTGACACGTCACTCACTGACGTCAGTCAACTCACCTGACACATCACTTACTGACCTCAGTCAAGTTACCTGACACATCACTCACTGACCTCAGTCAAGTCACCTGTCACATCACTCACTGACCTCAGTCAAGTTACCTGTCACATCACTCACTGACGTCAGTCAACTCACCTGACACATCACTTACTGACCTCAGTCAAGTTACCTGACACATCACTCACTGACCTCAGTCAACTCACCTGACACATCACTCACTGACCTCAGTCAAGTCACCTGTCACATCACTCACTGACCTCAGTCAAGTTACCTGACACGTCACTCACTGACCTCAGTCAACTCACCTGTCACATCACTCACTGACCTCAGTCAAGTTACCTGACACATCACTCACTGACCTCAGTCAACTCACCTGACACATCACTCACTGACATCAGTCAACTCACCTGACACATCACTTAATGACCTCAGTCAACTCACCTGACACGTCAATCACTGACCTCAGTCAACTCACCTGACACATCACTCACTGACATCAGTCAAGTCACCTGACACATCAATCACTGACCTCAGTCAACTCACCTGACAGATCAATCACTGACCTCAGTCAACTCACCTGACACATCACTCACTGACATCAGTCAACTCACCTGACACATCACTTAATGACCTCAGTCAAGTCACCTGACACATCACTCACTGACCTCAGTCAAGTCACCTGACACATCACTCACTGACGTTAGAGTCAAGTCACCTGACACATCACTCACTGACCTCAGTCAACTCACCTGACACATCACTCACTGACCTCAGTCAAGTCACCTGACACATCACTCACTGACCTCAGTCAAGTCACCTGACACATCACTCACTGACATCAGTCGACTCACCTGACACGTCAATCACTGACCTCAGTCAAGTCGACTGACACATCACTTAATGACCACAGTCAAGTCACCTGACACATCACTCACTGACGTTAGAGTCAAGTCACCTGACACATCACTCACTGACCTCAGTCAAGTCACCTGACACATCACTCGCTGACCTCAGTCAACTCACCTGACACATCACTCACTGACATCAGTCAACTCACCTGACACATCACTTACTGACCTCAGTCAAGTCACCTGACACATCACTCACTGACCTCAAAGTCAACTCACCTGACACATCACTCACTGACCTCAGTCAAGTCACCTGTCACATCACTCACTGACGTTAGAGTCAAGTCACCTGACACATCACTCACTGACCTCAGTCAAGTCACCTGACACATCACTCACTGACCTCAGTCAACTCACCTGACACATCACTCACTGACCTCAGTCAAGTCACCTGACACATCACTTACTGACCTCAGTCAACTCACCTGACACATCACTCACTGACATCAGTCGACTCACCTGACACGTCAATCACTGACCTCAGTCAAGTCACCTGACACATCACTTAATGACCTCAGTCAAGTCACCTGACACATCACTCACTGACCTCAGTCAAGTCACCTGACACATCACTCACTGACGTTAGAGTCAAGTCACCTGACACATCACTTACTGACCTCAATCAACTCAACTGACACATCACTCACTGACCTCAGTCAATTCACCTGACACGTCAATCACTGACCTCAGTCAAGTCACCTGACACATCACTTAATGACCTCAGTCAAGTCACCTGACACATCACTCACTGACCTCAGTCAAGTCACCTGACACATCACTCACTGACCTCAGTCAAGTCACCTGACACATCACTTAATGACCTCAGTCAAGTCACCTGACACATCACTTAATGACCTCAGTCAAGTCACCTGACACATCAATCACTGACCTCAGTCAAGTCACCTGACACATCACTCACTGACCTCAGTCAACTCACCTGACACATCACTCACTGACGTTAGAGTCAAGTCACCTGACACATCACTCACTGACCTCAGTCAAGTCACCTGACACATCACTCACTGACCTCAGTCAAGTCACCTGACACATCACTCACTGACCTCAGTCAAGTCACCTGACACATCACTCACTGACGTTAGAGTCAAGTCACCTGACACATCACTCACTGACGTTAGAGTCAAGTCACCTGACACATCACTCACTGACCTCAGTCAAGTCACCTGACACATCACTCACTGACCTCAGTCAACTCACCTGACACGTCAGTCACTGACCTCAGTCAACTCACCTGACACGTCAATCACTGACCTCAGTCAACTCACCTGACACATCACTTACTGACCTCAGTCAAGTCACCTGACACATCACTCACTGACCTCAGTCAACTCACCTGACACGTCAATCACTGACCTCAGTCAACTCACCTGACACATCACTCACTGACGTTAGAGTCAAGTCACCTGACACATCACTTACTGACCTCAGTCAACTCACCTGACACATCACTCACTGACCTCAGTCAACTTACCTGACACGTCAATCACTGACCTCAGTCAACTCACCTGACACGTCAATCACTGACCTCAGTCAACTCACCTGACACGTCAATCACTGACCTCAGTCAAGTCACCTGACACATCATTCACTGACCTCAAAGTCAACTCACCTGACACGTCACTCACTGACGTCAGTCAACTCACCTGACACATCACTCACTGACCTCAGAGTCAAGTCACCTGACACATCACTCACTGACCTCAGTCCACTCACGTGACACATCACTCACTGACCTCAGAGTCAACTCACCTGTCACATCACTCACTGACCTCCGTCAAGTCACCTGACACATCACTCACTGACCTCAGAGTCAACTCACCTGTCACATCACTCACTGACCTCAGTCATGTCACCTGACACGTCACTCACTGACCTCAGTCAACTCACCTGGCACGTCACTCACTGACGTCAGTCAACTCACCTGACACGTCACTCACTGACCTCAGAGTCAACTCACCTGACACATCAGTCACTGACCTCAGTCAACTCACCTGTCACATCACTCACTCACCTCAGTCAACTCACCTGTCACATCACTCACTGACCTCAGAGTCAAGTCACCTGACACATCACTCACTGACCTCAGAGTCAACTCACCTGACACATCAATCACTGACCTCAGTCAACTCACCTGACACATCACATACTGGCATCATTCAACTCACCTGACACATCACTCACTGACCTCAGTCAAGTCACCTGACACATCACTCACTGAAGTTAGAGGCAAGTCACCTGACACATCACTCACTGACCTCAGAGTCAAGTCACCTGACACATCACTCACTGACCTCAGTCAAGTCACCTGACACATCACTCACTGACCTCAGAGTCAACTCACCTGTCACATCACTCACTGACCTCAGAGTCAACTCACCTGTCACATCACTCACTGACCTCAGTCAAGTCACCTGTCACATCACTCACTGACCTCAGAGTCAACTCACCTGTCACATCACTCACTTACCTCAGTCAACTCACCTGGCACGTCACTCACTGACGTCAGTCAACTCACCTGGCACGTCACTCACTGACGTCAGTCAACTCACCTGGCACGTCACTCACTGACCTCAGTCAACTCACCTGACACGTCACTCACTGATGTCAGTCAACTCAACTGACACATCACTCACTGACCTCAGAGTCAAGTCACCTGACACATCACTCACTGACCTCAGAGTCAACTCACCTGACACATCACTCACTGACCTCAGAGTCAACTCACCTGACACGTCACTCACTGACCTCAGTCAAGTCACCTGACACATCACTCACTGACCTCAGTCAAGTCACCTGACACATCACTCACTGACCTCAGTCAAGTCACCTGTCAAATCACTCACTGACGTTAGAGTCAAGTTACCTGACACATCACTCACTGACCTCAGTCAACTCACCTGACACATCAATCACTGACCTCAGTCAACTCACCTGACACATCACTCACTGACCTCAGTCAAGTTACCTGACACGTCACTCACTGACCTCAGTCAACTCACCTGTCACATCACTCACTGACCTCAGTCAACTCACCTGACACATCACTCACTGACCTCAGTCAAGTTACCTGACACATCACTCACTGACCTCAGTCAAGTTACCTGACACATCACTCACTGACCTCAGTCAACTCACCTGACACATCACTCACTGACCTCAGTCAAGTCACCTAACACATCACTCACTGACCTCAGTCAAGTCACCTGACACATCACTCACTGACCTCAGTCAAGTCACCTGTCAAATCACTCACTGACGTTAGAGTCAAGTCACCTGACACATCACTCACTGACCTCAGTCAAGTTACCTGACACATCACTCACTGACCTCAGTCAAGTCACCTGTCACATCACTCACTGACCTCAGTCAAGTCACCTGTCACATCACTCACTGACCTCAGTCAAGTTACCTGTCACATCACTCACTGACCTCAGTCAAGTTACCTGTCACATCACTCACTGACCTCAGTCAAGTCACCTGACACATCAATCACTGACCTCAGTCACCTCACCTGTCACATCACTCACTGACCTCAGTCACCTCACCTGTCACATCACTCACTGACCTCAGTCAAGTTACCTGACACGTCACTCACTGACCTCACTCAACTCACCTGTCACATCACTCACTGACCTCAGTCACCTCACCTGTCACATCACTCACTGACCTCAGTCAACTCACCTGTCACATCACTCACTGACCTCAGTCAACTCACCTGTCACATCACTCACTGACCTCAGTCACCTCACCTGTCACATCACTCACTGACCTCAGTCAAGTTACCTGACACGTCACTCACTGACCTCAGTCAAGTTACCTGACACATCACTCACTGACCTCAGTCAACTCACCTGACACATCACTCACTGACATCAGTCAAGTCACCTGACACATCAATCACTGACCTCAGTCAACTCACCTGACAGATCAATCACTGACCTCAGTCAACTCACCTGACACATCACTCACTGACATCAGTCGACTCACCTGACACGTCACTCACTGACCTCAGTCAACTCACCTGACACATCATTCACTGACCTCAGTCAAGTCACCTGACACGTCACTCACTGACCTCAGTCAAGTCACCTGACACATCACTCACTGACCTCAGTCAAGTCACCTGACACATCACTCACTGACATCAGTCGACTCACCTGACACGTCAATCACTGACCTCAGTCAAGTCACCTGACACATCACTTAATGACCTCAGTCAAGTCACCTGACACGTCACTCACTGACGTTAGAGTCAAGTCACCTGACACATCACTCACTGACATCAGTCAACTCACCTGACACATCACTCACTGACCTCAGTCAAGTCACCTGACACATCACTCACTGACCTCAGTCAAGTCACCTGACACATCACTCACTGACCTCAGTCAAGTCACCTGACACATCACTCACTGACATCAGTCGACTCACCTGACACATCAATCACTGACCTCAGTCAAGTCACCTGACACATCACTTAATGACCTCAGTCAAGTCACCTGACACATCACTCACTGACGTTAGAGTCAAGTCACCTGACACATCACTCACTGACCTCTGTCAAGTCACCTGTCACATCACTCACTGACGTTAGAGTCAAGTCACCTGACACATCACTCACTGACCTCAGTCAACTCACCTGACACATCACTCACTGACATCAGTCAAGTCACCTGACACATCATTCACTGACCTCAAAGTCAACTCACCTGACACATCACTTACTGACCTCAGTCAAGTCACCTGACACATCATTCACTGACCTCAAAGTCAACTCACCTGACACATCACTCACTGACCTCAGTCAAGTCACCTGACACATCACTTACTGACCTCAGTCAACTCACCTGACACATCACTCACTGACCTCAGTCAACTCACCTGACACATCACTTACTGACCTCAGTCAACTCACCTGACACATCACTTACTGACCTCAGTCAACTCACCTGACACATCACTCACTCACCTCAGTCAACTCACCTGTCACATCACTCACTGACCTCAGAGTCAAGTCACCTGACACATCACTCACTGACCTCAGAGTCAACTCACCTGACACATCAATCACTGACCTCAGTCAAGTCACCTGACACATCACATACTGGCATCATTCAACTCACCTGACACATCACATACTGGCATCATTCAACTCACCTGACACATCACTCACTGACCTCACTCAACTCACCTGACACATCACTCACTGACCTCAGTCAAGTCACCTGACACATCACTCACTGAAGTTAGAGGCAAGTCACCTGACACATCACTCACTGACCTCAGAGTCAAGTCACCTGACACATCACTCACTGACCTCAGTCAAGTCACCTGACACATCACTCACTGAAGTTAGAGGCAAGTCACCTGACACATCACTCACTGACCTCAGAGTCAAGTCACCTGACACATCACTCACTGACCTCAGTCAACTCACCTGACATATCACTTACTGACCTCAGTCAAGTCACCTGACACATCATTCACTGACCTCAAAGTCAACTCACCTGACACATCACTCACTGACCTCAGTCAAGTCACCTGACACATCACTTACTGACCTCAGTCAACTCACCTGACACATCACTCACTGACCTCAGTCAACTCACCTGACACATCACTCACTGACATCAGTCGACTCACCTGACACGTCAATCACTGACCTCAGTCAACTCACCTGACACATCACTTAATGACCTCAGTCAAGTCACCTGACACATCACTCACTGACCTCAGTCAAGTCACCTGACACATCACTCACTGACGTTAGAGTCAAGTCACCTGACACATCACTTACTGACCTCAATCAACTCAACTGACACATCACTCACTGACCTCAGTCAATTGACCTGACACATCACTCACTGACCTCAGTCAAGTCACCTGACACATCACTCACTGACCTCAGTCAAGTCACCTGACACATCACTCACTGACGTTAGAGTCAAGTCACCTGACACATCACTTACTGACCTCAATCAACTCAACTGACACATCACTCACTGACCTCAGTCAATTGACCTGACACATCACTCACTGACCTCAGTCAAGTCACCTGACACATCACTCACTGACCTCAGTCAAGTCACCTGACACATCACTCACTGACCTCAGTCAAGTCACCTGACACATCACTTAATGACCTCAGTCAAGTCACCTGACACATCACTTAATGACCTCAGTCAAGTCACCTGACACATCACTCACTGACGTTAGAGTCAAGTCACCTGACACATCACTCACTGACCTCAGTCAAGTCACCTGACACATCACTCACTGACGTTAGAGTCAAGTCACCTGACACATCACTCACTGACCTCAGTCAAGTCACCTGACACATCACTCACTGACGTTAGAGTCAAGTCACCTGACACATCACTCACTGACCTCAGTCAAGTCACCTGACACATCACTCACTGACGTTAGAGTCAAGTCACCTGACACATCACTCACTGACCTCAGTCAAGTCACCTGTCACATCACTTACTGACCTCAGTCAACTCACCTGTCACATCACTCACTGACCTCAGTCAAGTCACCTGACACATCACTCACTGACCTCAGTCAAGTCACCTGTCACATCACTCACTGACCTCAGTCAACTCACCTGTCACATCACTCACTGACCTCAGTCCACTCACGTGACACATCACTCACTGACCTCAGAGTCAACTCACCTGTCACATCACTCACTGACCTCAGTCAAGTCACCTGACACGTCACTCACTGACCTCAGTCAAGTCACCTGACACATCACTCACTGACATCAGTCGACTCACCTGACACGTCAATCACTGACCTCAGTCAAGTCGACTGACACATCACTTAATGACCACAGTCAAGTCACCTGACACATCACTCACTGACGTTAGAGTCAAGTCACCTGACACATCACTCACTGACCTCAGTCAAGTCACCTGACACATCACTCACTGACCTCAGTCAAGTCACCTGACACATCACTCACTGACCTCAGTCAACTCACCTGACACATCACTCACTGACCTCAGTCAAGTCACCTGACACATCACTCACTGACATCAGTCGACTCACCTGACACGTCAATCACTGACCTCAGTCAAGTCACCTGACACATCACTTAATGACCTCAGTCAAGTCACCTGACACATCACTCACTGACCTCAGTCAAGTCACCTGACACATCACTCACTGACGTTAGAGTCAAGTCACCTGACACATCACTCACTGACCTCAGTCAAGTCACCTGACACATCACTCACTGACGTTAGAGTCAAGTCACCTGACACATCACTTACTGACCTCAATCAACTCAACTGACACATCACTCACTGACCTCAGTCAATTCACCTGACACGTCAATCACTGACCTCAGTCAACTCACCTGACACATCACTTAATGACCTCAGTCAAGTCACCTGACACATCACTCACTGACCTCAGTCAAGTCACCTGACACATCACTCACTGACCTCAGTCAAGTCACCTGACACATCACTTAATGACCTCAGTCAAGTCACCTGACACATCACTTAATGACCTCAGTCAAGTCACCTGACACATCAATCACTGACCTCAGTCAAGTCACCTGACACATCACTCACTGACCTCAGTCAAGTCACCTGACACATCACTCACTGACGTTAGAGTCAAGTCACCTGACACATCACTCACTGACCTCAGTCAAGTCACCTGACACATCACTCACTGACCTCAGTCAACTCACCTGACACGTCAATCACTGACCTCAGTCAACTCACCTGACACGTCAATCACTGACCTCAGTCAACTCACCTGACACATCACTTACTGACCTCAGTCAAGTCACCTGACACATCACTCACTGACCTCAGTCAACTCACCTGACACGTCAATCACTGACCTCAGTCAACTCACCTGACACATCACTCACTGACCTCAGTCAACTTACCTGACACGTCAATCACTGACCTCAGTCAACTCACCTGACACGTCAATCACTGACCTCAGTCAACTCACCTGACACGTCAATCACTGACCTCAGTCAAGTCACCTGACACATCATTCACTGACCTCAAAGTCAACTCACCTGACACGTCACTCACTGACGTCAGTCAACTCACCTGACACGTCACTCACTGACCTCAGAGTCAAGTCACCTGACACATCACTCACTGACCTCAGTCAAGTCACCTGACACATCACTCACTGACGTTAGAGTCAAGTCACCTGACACATCACTCACTGACCTCAGTCAAGTCACCTGTCACATCACTTACTGACCTCAGTCAACTCACCTGTCACATCACTCACTGACCTCAGTCAAGTCACCTGACACATCACTCACTGACCTCAGTCAAGTCACCTGACACATCACTCACTGACCTCAGTCAACTCACCTGTCACATCACTCACTGACCTCAGTCCACTCACGTGACACATCACTCACTGACCTCAGAGTCAACTCACCTGACACATCACTTACTGACCTCAGTCAACTCACCTGACACATCACTCACTGACCTCAGAGTCAACTCACCTGTCACATCACTCACTGACCTCAGTCAAGTCACCTGACACGTCACTCACTGACCTCAGTCAACTCACCTGGCACGTCACTCACTGACGTCAGTCAACTCACCTGACACGTCACTCACTGACCTCAGTCAAGTCACCTGACACATCACTCACTGACCTCAGTCAACTCACCTGGCACGTCACTCACTGACGTCAGTCAACTCACCTGACACGTCACTCACTGACCTCAGAGTCAACTCACCTGGCACGTCACTCACTGACGTCAGTCAACTCACCTGACACGTCACTCACTGACCTCAGTCAACTCACATGACACATCACTTACTGACCTCAGAGTCAACTCAACTGACACATCAGTCACTGACCTCAGTCAACTCACCTGACACATCACTCACTGACCTCAGTCAACTCACCTGTCACATCACTCACTGACCTCAGAGTCAAGTCACCTGACACATCACTCACTGACCTCAGAGTCAACTCACCTGTCACATCACTCACTGACCTCAGAGGCAAGTCACCTGACACATCACTCACTGACCTCAGAGTCAAGTCACCTGACACATCACTCACTGACCTCAGTCAAGTCACCTGTCACATCACTCACTTACCTCAGTCAACTCACCTGGCACGTCACTCACTGACGTCAGTCAACTCACCTGGCACGTCACTCACTTACCTCAGTCAACTCACCTGACACGTCACTCACTGATGTCAGTCAACTCACCTGGCACGTCACTCACTGACGTCAGTCAACTCACCTGGCACGTCACTCACTGACGTCAGTCAACTCACCTGGCACGTCACTCACTGACGTCAGTCAACTCACCTGGCACGTCACTCACTTACCTCAGTCAACTCACCTGACACGTCACTCACTGATGTCAGTCAACTCACCTGGCACGTCACTCACTGACGTCAGTCAACTCACCTGGCACGTCACTCACTGACGTCAGTCAACTCACCTGACACGTCACTCACTGATGTCAGTCAACTCACCTGGCACGTCACTCACTGACCTCAGTCAAGTCACCTGACACGTCACTCACTGACCTCAGTCAAGTCACCTGACACGTCACTCACTGATGTCAGTCAACTCAACTGACACATCACTCACTGACCTCAGAGTCAAGTCACCTGACACATCACTCACTGACCTCAGAGTCAACTCACCTGACACATCACTCACTGACCTCAGAGTCAACTCACCTGACACATCAATCACTGACCTCAGTGAACTCACCTGACACATCACTCACTGACCTCAGTCAAGTCACCTGTCAAATCACTCACTGACGTTAGAGTCAAGTTACCTGACACATCACTCACTGACCTCAGTCAACTCACCTGACACATCACTCACTGACCTCAGTCAAGTTACCTGACACGTCACTCACTGACCTCAGTCAACTCACCTGTCACATCAATCACTGACCTCAGTCAACTCACCTGACACATCACTCACTGACCTCAGTCAAGTTACCTGACACATCACTCACTGACCTCAGTCAACTCACCTGACACATCAATCACTGACCTCAGTCAACTCACCTGACACATCACTCACTGACCTCAGTCAAGTCACCTGACACATCACTCACTGACCTCAGTCAAGTCACCTGACACATCACTCACTGACCTCAGTCAAGTCACCTGTCAAATCACTCACTGACGTTAGAGTCAAGTCACCTGACACATCACTCACTGACCTCAGTCAAGTTACCTGACACATCACTCACTGACCTCAGTCAAGTCACCTGTCACATCACTCACTGACCTCAGTCAAGTCACCTGTCACATCACTCACTGACCTCAGTCAAGTTACCTGTCACATCACTCACTGACCTCAGTCAAGTCACCTGTCACATCACTCACTGACCTCAGTCACCTCACCTGTCACATCACTCACTGACCTCAGTCAAGTTACCTGACACGTCACTCACTGACCTCAGTCAACTCACCTGTCACATCACTCACTGACCTCAGTCAAGTTACCTGACACATCACTCACTGACATCAGTCAAGTCACCTGACACATCAATCACTGACCTCAGTCAACTCACCTGACAGATCAATCACTGACCTCAGTCAACTCACCTGACACATCACTCACTGACATCAGTCGACTCACCTGACACGTCACTCACTGACCTCAGTCAACTCACCTGACACATCACTCACTGACATCAGTCAACTCACCTGACACGTCATTCACTGACCTCAGTCAAGTCACCTGACACGTCACTCACTGACCTCAGTCAAGTCACCTGACACATCACTCACTGACCTCAGTCAACTCACCTGACACATCACTCACTGACATCAGTCGACTCACCTGACACGTCAATCACTGACCTCAGTCAAGTCACCTGACACATCACTTAATGACCTCAGTCAAGTCACCTGACACATCACTCACTGACGTTAGAGTCAAGTCACCTGACACATCACTCACTGACCTCAGTCAACTCACCTGACACATCACTCACTGACATCAGTCAACTCACCTGACATATCACTTACTGACCTCAGTCAAGTCACCTGACACATCATTCACTGACCTCAAAGTCAACTCACCTGACACATCACTCACTGACCTCAGTCAAGTCACCTGACACATCACTCACTGACCTCAGTCAAGTCACCTGACACATCACTCACTGACCTCAGTCAACTCACCTGACACATCACTCACTGACCTCAGTCAACTCACCTGACACATCACTTACTGACATCAGTCGACTCACCTGACACATCACTCACTGACATCAGTCGACTCACCTGACACGTCAATCACTGACCTCAGTCAACTCACCTGACACATCACTTAATGACCTCAGTCAAGTCACCTGACACATCACTCACTGACCTCAGTCAAGTCACCTGACACATCACTCACTGACGTTAGAGTCAAGTCACCTGACACATCACTCACTGACCTCAGTCAAGTCACCTGACACATCACTCACTGACCTCAGTCAACTCACCTGACATATCACTTACTGACGTTAGAGTCAAGTCACCTGACACATCACTCACTGACCTCAGTCAAGTCACCTGACACATCACTTACTGACCTCAATCAACTCAACTGACACATCACTCACTGACCTCAGTCAAGTCACCTGACACATCACTCACTGACCTCAGTCAAGTCACCTGACACATCACTTAATGACCTCAGTCAAGTCACCTGACACATCACTTAATGACCTCAGTCAAGTCACCTGACACATCACTCACTGACGTTAGAGTCAAGTCACCTGACACATCACTCACTGACCTCAGTCAAGTCACCTGACACATCACTTAATGACCTCAGTCAAGTCACCTGACACATCACTCACTGACGTTAAAGTCAAGTCACCTGACACATCACTCACTGACCTCAGTCAAGTCACCTGACACATCACTCACTGACGTTAGAGTCAAGTCACCTGACACATCACTCACTGACCTCAGTCAAGTCACCTGACACATCACTCACTGACGTTAGAGTCAAGTCACCTGACACATCACTCACTGACCTCAGTCAAGTCACCTGTCACATCACTCACTGACCTCAGTCAAGTCACCTGACACATCACTCACTGACCTCAGTCAAGTCACCTGACACATCACTCACTGACCTCAGTCAAGTCACCTGTCACATCACTCACTGACCTCAGTCAACTCACCTGTCACATCAGTCACTGACCTCAGTCCACTCACGTGACACATCACTCACTGACCTCAGAGTCAACTCACCTGTCACATCACTCACTGACCTCAGTCAAGTCACCTGACACGTCACTCACTGACCTCAGTCAACTCACCTGGCACGTCACTCACTGACGTCAGTCAACTCACCTGGCACGTCACTCACTGACGTCAGTCAACTCACCTGACACATCACTCACTGACCTCAGAGTCAACTCACCTGACACATCACTCACTGACCTCAGTCAAGTCACCTGACACGTCACTCACTGACCTCAGTCAAGTCACCTGTCAAATCAGTCACTGAAGTTAGAGTCAAGTCACCTGACACATCACTCACTGACCTCAGTCAAGTTACCTGACACGTCACTCACTGACCTCAGTCAAGTCACCTGTCACATCACTCACTGACCTCAGTCAAGTTACCTGACACGTCACTCACTGACCTCAGTCAAGTTACCTGACACATCACTCACTGACCTCAGTCAACTCACCTGACACATCACTCACTGACATCAGTCAAGTCACCTGACACATCAATCACTGACCTCAGTCAACTCACCTGACAGATCAATCACTGACCTCAGTCAACTCACCTGACACATCACTCACTGACATCAGTCAACTCACCTGACACATCACTCACTGACCTCAGTCAACTCACCTGACACATCACTCACTGACATCAGTCGACTCACCTGACACGTCACTCACTGACCTCAGTCAACTCACCTGACACATCATTCACTGACCTCAGTCAACTCACCTGACACGTCACTCACTGACCTCAGTCGACTCACCTGACACGTCACTCACTGACCTCAGTCAACTCACCTGACACATCACTCACTGACCTCAGTCAAGTCACCTGACACATCACTCACTGACATCAGTCGACTCACCTGACACGTCAATCACTGACCTCAGTCAAGTCACCTGACACATCACTTAATGACCTCAGTCAAGTCACCTGACACATCACTCACTGACGTTAGAGTCAAGTCACCTGACACATCACTCACTGACCTCAGTCAAGTCACCTGTCACATCACTCACTGACCTCAGTCAACTCACCTGACACATCACTCACTGACATCAGTCAACTCACCTGACATATCACTTACTGACCTCAGTCAAGTCACCTGACACATCATTCACTGACCTCAAAGTCAACTCACCTGACACATCACTCACTGACCTCAGTCAAGTCACCTGACACATCACTCACTGACCTCTGTCAACTCACCTGACACATCACTTACTGACCTCAGTCAAGTCACCTGACACATCACTCACTGACATCAGTCGACTCACCTGACACATCACTTACTGACCTCAGTCAAGTCACCTGACACATCACTCACTGACATCAGTCAACTCACCTGACACATCACTTACTGACCTCAGTCAACTCACCTGACACATCACTCACTGACATCAGTCGACTCACCTGACACGTCAATCACTGACCTCAGTCAAGTCACCTGACACATCACTTAATGACCTCAGTCAAGTCACCTGACACATCACTCACTGACGTTAGAGTCAAGTCACCTGACACATCACTCACTGACCTCAGTCAAGTCACCTGTCACATCACTCACTGACCTCAGTCAACTCACCTGACACATCACTCACTGACATCAGTCAACTCACCTGACATATCACTTACTGACCTCAGTCAAGTCACCTGACACATCATTCACTGACCTCAAAGTCAACTCACCTGACACATCACTCACTGACCTCAGTCAAGTCACCTGACACATCACTCACTGACCTCTGTCAACTCACCTGACACATCACTTACTGACCTCAGTCAAGTCACCTGACACATCACTCACTGACATCAGTCGACTCACCTGACACATCACTCACTGACCTCAGTCAAGTCACCTGACACATCACTCACTGACCTCAGTCAAGTCACCTGACACATCACTTACTGACCTCAGTCAAGTCACCTGACACATCACTCACTGACATCAGTCGACTCACCTGACACATCACTTAATGACCTCAGTCAAGTCATCTGACACATCACTTAATGACCTCAGTCAAGTCACCTGACACATCACTCACTGACCTCAGTCAAGTCACCTGACACATCACTCACTGACCTCAGTCAAGTCACCTGACACATCACTCACTGACCTCAGTCAAGTCACCTGACACATCACTCACTGACGTTAGAGTCAAGTCACCTGACACATCACTTAATGACCTCAGTCAAGTCACCTGACACATCACTCACTGACCTCAGAGTCAAGTCACCTGACACATCACTTACTGACCTCAGTCAACTCACCTGACACATCACTTACTGACCTCAGTCAACTCACCTGACACATCACTTACTGACCTCAATCAACTCAACTGACACATCACTTACTGACCTCAGTCAACTCACCTGACACATCACTTACTGACCTCAGTCAACTCACCTGACACGTCAATCACTGACCTCAGTCAACTCACCTGACACATCACTCACTGACCTCAAAGTCAACTCACCTGACACATCACTCACTGACCTCAGATTCAACTCACCTGTCACATCACTCACTGACCTCAGATTCAACTCACCTGTCACATCACTCACTGACCTCAGTCAACTCACCTGACACATCACTCACTGACCTCAGATTCAACTCACCTGTCACATCACTCACTGACCTCAGATTCAACTCACCTGTCACATCACTCACTGACCTCAGAGTCAACTCACCTGACACATCACTCACTGACCTCAGGGTCAACTCACCTGTCACATCACTCACTGACCTCAGAGTCAACTCACCTGTCACATCACTCACTGACCTCAGATTCAACTCACCTGTCACATCACTCACTGACCTCAGAGTCAACTCACCTGTCACATCACTCACTGACCTCAGTCAACTCACCTGACACATCACTCACTGACCTCAGAGTCAACTCACCTGTCACATCACTCACTGACCTCAGTCAACTCACCTGACACATCACTCACTGACCTCAGTCAACTCACCTGACACATCACTCACTGACCTCAGTCAACTCACCTGACACATCACTCACTGACCTCAGTCAACTCACCTGACACATCATTCACTGACCTCAGTCAACTCACCTGACACATCACTCACTGACCTCAGTCAACTTACCTGACACGTCAATCACTGACCTCAGATTCAACTCACCTGACACATCACTCACTGACCTCAGAGTCAACTCACCTGACACATCACTCACTGACCTCAGTGAAGTCACCTGACACATCACTCACTGATCTCAGAGTCAAGTCACCTGACACATCACTCACTGACCTCAGAGTCAAGTCACCTGACACATCACTCACTGACCTCAGAGTCAACTCACCTGACACATCACTCACTGACCTCAGTGAAGTCACCTGACACATCAATCACTGACCTCAGTCAACTCACCTGACACATCACTCACTGACCTCAGAGTCAACTCACCTGACACATCACTCACTGACCTCAGTCAACTCACCTGACACATCACTCACTGACCTCAGAGTCAACTCACCTGACACATCACTCACTGACCTCAGTCAACTCACCTGACACATCACTCACTGACCTCAGAGTCAACTCACCTGACACATCACTCACTGACCTCAGTCAAGTCACCTGACACAACATCACTCATCACTGCTGGATTTACGTTCCAGAACTTTGTAAAGCAATATCAATATGGATGGATGACATGATCAATACGTTTGAATGAAAAAAAACTACACTAAAGGCTTAGGAATCTCGATTTTCAGGGCGTCCGCGTAGCGTGGTGGTCTATTCCGTTGCCTACCAACACGGGGATCGCCGGTTCAAACCCCTGTCTTACCTCCGGCTTGGTCGGGCGTCCCTACAGACACAATTGTCCGTGTCTGCGGGTGGGAGGCCGAATGTGGGTATGTGTCTTGGTCGCTGCACTAGCGCCTCCTCTGGTCAGTCGGGTCGCCTGTTCGGAGGGGGAACTGGGGGGAATAGCGTGATCCTCCCACGTGCTACGTCCCCCTGGTGAAACTCCTCACTGTCAGGTGAGAAGAAGCAGCTGGTGACTCCACATGTATGGGAGGAGTCACGTGGTAGTCTGCAGCCCTCCCCGGATCAGCAGAGGGGGTGGAGCAGAGACCGGGACGGCTCGGTACAATAGGTTAATTACAATTGGGGTGGACAAAAAGTGGGGGGATTCTGGGGTACCCCCCCCCCCCAGAAAAATTAACGTAATGGATTTTCAGCCAGGTTTATCCTCAGTGGAGTTTCTGACCCCCCCCCCCCCCGCAGACATCTTGTGGTCACGCCCTTTCTCCACATCTGCACGTTTTGAAACGCAGACCCTGAAAGAACCGACGTTCAACGGCTCTACAGATAATACACAAACAGCTGTCCTGTTGTACTTCCCAGAGGCACACGGGGGGGGGGGGTGGGGGGGGCTGACATACTTGAAGTGCTGTGATGGCAAGTGTGTCACCAGTGTGTGTTGGAGCGAACACACTAATCAGTCTGTCCATCTCGGCACCGGGCGACAATTACCCAGCAGATGCTCACACAAAGCTTCCTCCTCCTCCTCCTCCTCCTCACACAAAGCTTCCTCCTCCTCCTCCTCACACAAAGCTTCCTCCTCCTCCTCACACAAAGCTTCCTCCTCCTCCTCCTCCTCACCCAAAGCTTCCTCCTCCTCCTCCTCCTCACACAAAGCTTCCTCCTCCTCCCCCTCCTCCTCCTCCTCCTCCTCACACGAAGCTTCCTCCTCCTCTTCCTCACACAAAGCTTCCTCCTCCTCCTCCTCACACAAAGCTTCCTCCTCCTCCTCCTCACATAAAGCTTCCTCCTCCTCCTCCTCCTCACACAAAGCTTCCTCCTCCTCTTCCTCACATAAAGCTTCCTCCTCCTCCTCCTCCTCACACAAAGTTTCCTCCTCCTCCTCCTCACACAGCTTCCTCTTCCTCACATAAAGCTTCCTCCTCCTCCTCCTCCCCACACAAAGCCTCCTCCTCCTCACAACCCATCTGGGCCTCAAACAACAGGAGGAACCCAGCTCAAGAGAACGAGCGACTGCTTTGTTGTTTTCATTAAAACTGATTTTTCTGTGCTGCCGACATTTTTCGGTTGTTTTCTTCTCTCATGTATCGCCACGGGGGGTGGTGAGGTGTGTGGGGGGGGGGGTAAGAAGAGGTGTGCGCTGTTTCAAGTGTAGGTGCATATATGCACCGGTTCGGTTTTAAGATCCTTTTGCAGCACTTCCGCGGGCCCTTGAAACGAAACCTGTATTGTACTTCTACCCTCGTGTACCTGCCATTACTTAGCGCCGTGCTCTCGAACGTCAGCATGTTTTTGTGTTCATAAGCTTCCTAGTTACACCGCCCCCTTGTGGCTGCACACAGCAAACATGTCCACTGGAGGACTGGCAGGGACGCTGACTGAAGATGAGTGAGGGCTCTACGAAGTGAAGACGGTGGAGCAGTGGTTACTGCGGTCGCCTCACAGCAAGAAGGTCCTGGGTTCGAGCCCCGGGGTAGTCCGACCTTGGGGGTCGTCCCGGGTCGTCCTCTGTGTGGAGTTTGCATGTTCTCCCCGTGTCTGCGTGGGTTTCCTCCGGGGATCCGGTTTCCTCCCACAGTCCAAAGACACGTAGGTCAGGTGACTCATACTAAATTGTCCCTAGGTGTGTGTGTGTGTGTGTGTGTGTGTGTGTGTGTGTGTGTGTGTGTGTGTGTGTGTGTGTGTGTGTCAGCCCTTGATGGCCTGTCCTGTCCAGGGTGTCTCCCCGCCTGCCGCCCAGTGACTGCTGGGATAGGCTCCAGCATCCCTGCCACCCTCAGCGCGGGATAAGCGGTTTGGATAATGGATGGATGGATAATGGATAATGGATGGATGGATGAGGAATAATGGATGGCTGGATGAGGATAATGGATGAGGGATAATGGATGGATGGATGAGGATAATGGGTGGATGAGGATAATGGATGGATGAGGGATAATGGATGGATGGATGAGGAATAATGGATGGATGGATGAGGGATAATGGATGGATGGATGAGGAATAATGGATGGATGGATGAGGGATAATGGATGGATGGATGAAGGATAATGGATGGATGAGGGATAATGGATGGATAATGGATGGATGGATGAGGGATAATGGATGGATAATGGATGGATGGATGAGGAATAATGGATGGATGGATGGATGAAGGATAATGGATGGATGAGGATAATGGATGGATAAAGGATGGATGGATGAGGATAATGGATGGTGGATAATGGATGGATGGATGAGGATAATGGATGAGGGATGTACCACCAAACTGAAACTAGCCAACAGCCTATCGGTCGCATCAATCTTCCTCCGCTCACCACATCTACGGAGAGGTGGGTGTGGGTGTGGGTGTGGGGAGGGTTCGGGAGTGTGGTTGGACAGACTGCAGGAAACAGGCTTTAAAGTGAGCAGGTTTGTTTATTGAGGCTATGTACAATGCAGCCAGCTTTAAGACGGTGTACAACATCCCTCACACAAAGACAAGAGAAACCAACAGGATCTGGACCCCAGCTCAGGGCCCCGTACACTGTCACGGTGTTAGTGCCGCACAGGGCAAACCAATCCAAGGATGTTTCTTCATTTTTTGGATTTTTTTGGGGGGGGGGGCATCAGGGCAAATGGCCTTTAAAGAAGAGCACACAGTTACAACAGCAGCAGTAAAAGCAGCGCTTCGGCACTCAGGATACACGACAAAAGGGTTAGCCAACCTCACCCCCACCCCCCCACCCCCACCCCAAACAAGAGTCCGGTTTTGCTAGATGGATGGGACCAGAGTGTACATTTAGAGAGAACAGCGAGAGCAAATCAGGAGGACTCTATCAGGTTATCGCCTTCATTTCCTACAAAAATATTGCACAAAGAAAATCTGGATATACAATGATTGGAGAGAGATTGACAAATATAGCAGCCGGTAGTTTGATATCTACAAGAGCGTCGCTTCTATTGCACAGATCACAACAAGAAATACGCCGTTGCCTCCAGGAACCCCGAGATGATTACCGGTCTCATCCCCCGGACATGTTCCTGGGGTCAGGACTCGTCTTTTTGGAGGTGCCCCTTGCCACGCTGAAGCACTTAAGCTCGAGACAAGAATCCCCATGCCGTACTGGTTACTGCGGTGCCTTACTGTTCTTGTGACACACACACAAGTGGGTCGTTGTGAGTGGCGGCTGGGCACGGCAGCGGGATGCAGGTTCAGTACTTCTGCAGGGGGACAGCTGGAAGAGGCGCCAGACAGCTATTTGTACACAAAAACATCGAGAAAAGAATATACATTCATCCAGACATGGTGACCTCCGTACAATCACGTCCCACCAATTTACAGTCTGACCCCCCCCCCACACACCCCACCCCCCCACACACACACACACCATGTAAAAACACACACTCCGTTTAACAGTCGCTGAAGAGCTCAGGGACTCGGTAACAACACAGCTCCTCGCGTCTGACTGCATATCAACAGGGACATTCATTCTGACATGAGCCATAAACAGGGAGTCCTCCGCGCTGATCAGTAAAGGTTTGGGACTGCTAAGTACATGGCGTGAGTTTAAGACACACACACACAAAAAGACAACAAAAGGAATAAAATTGGAGATTGTTCATAATGGTAGAAAAAAACAAAACAAAAGAACAACTACTGCTTTCTGTTCAACCTCACATCCACGACAAGAAACTCATTTAAAGAAATCGCTCGGAAGGAGGGGAAAAAAACACAAACACACAACTCACAAGATGGTTTCTAACAATACACAATGGTTCCACTGTCAGACGTGTTTGGCCAAACGCATTCAGTAACAAACCAAGTATTCCGAATCCGAATCCTTTACTCATCCCCGAGGGGAAAGTGGGCACTGACCCATTCTGCTCCTAGTTAATATCGAGTCCGTCTTGCAGTTTTGCTGAATTCCCAACAAGTTTTCAAGAGGGAAAGAAACGGGTGAGTTGTAAAACCCAACAATATTACAGTAAAAAAGTGCTCCAAGTAGAAGATATGTGAGATCGTCTCAAAGACACTCGGGACGAGTGCGGATTCCAGCGCGGTCACACCGGCCCTTTTCCCGCCGGCCACAGCAGAAGATACAGGATGATAACGCAGCGGGCTTGTTGCTCACAGCAAACAAGTACCGGATCCGTTGTGAAGCTCTGTCCCCCAAAGACAAATTGATCGAGACTTTGACTTTTGCTCTTCTGACTACAGGAGCTTGTACTCGAAAATGGCGATCAGCCAGGAAGCGGACACAGTGGCCGTGCTAACGTCAGGAATTCTACCTAACGGACTAAAAACATTGGCGTTTTCTAGCTGCTTTGCAAAGTATCCTCGTGGTGTCATGCAGGGAAAAACAAAAACACAAATATTTGGTGAGAAAATGGTTGTTATATGTTGTCGCTGGAGAATTTACACACATCACTCTGGAAGTCAAATTCCTATCAATAGCTTCTGAGGTTCCCTTTGGTACATGGTGCATCAGTTGTCTTGGGGGGGGGGACATTCTATGCATTATTCTTACATAATGCTACCCTTTTTCATGTTAAGATGCTGTCACGCTCCTTGGCATGAAGCTTATTTTATCAAGGAACATCAAAGAAAAACCAGTGACTCACACACTGGACCGCTTTCATTTTAATATTTAAAATTGACCTCTCAAATCAAGCTGGATTTAATTTTGCTGTGAGCCACAAGTACAAACCCAGAACCCTCCCTCTTCCTTCTCTGTTTCTTTAGTGGAGCGCCTCCACACAGATCTGCTCCTCTGTGATGTCATCCAGTAGCTGCCCCTCCACAGGGCTGCATATGTCACTGTCATCAACCTCTGACCCCATCAGTCCCTCCTCTTCCAAAGCATCGCCTTTGACCTTGAAGCCATGCTGCTCTGAGGGAGAGGTGCTCTCCACAGACTCCAGGTCCTCAATTCCTGCGCGGTAGTGAATCATGAGCAGGGTGAGGGCCTGGAGCCTCTCTCCAGACTTGGCCAGGGCAGCTGTGATTAGCACCTTGCGGCGAGCGTCCCCAGCCTCCCTTTCCTCAAGCAGCAGGGAGTTGTTGTGTTCCAACTCCTGGTCGATCTCCTGCTGAAGCTTGTCCAGCATCAGCTCCAGCTTCTGTGAACGTTCATCTGTGGGCAGCCCCCGGTACAGGTCACGGCCAATTTCCTTCACAGCAATGAATACACTGTCATCTAAACCACCTTCCTTGCGGACAAGTTTACTGCTGCCAGCAGGCTGTTTGGAGGGGCTGGCGCCACTGGCATAAGTCTCAGTGTCACTGCTCTCGTTGTCCGAAGTGTTGGGGGTATGCTTGGGTGATGGCTCCACTGTTCCTGGCACCACATCAGCCACCTGTTCCACCAGCCGGGTTTTGGGCACCTGGCGCAGATTGAGCAAGCGGGAGCTGGTATTGATAATGTGGCGGGTCAGGCCTGTGGTAGCACGGTTTATGGTGGATTTAGCCTCCGGGTCGGCACTGCGACGGTCGGTGACCACCACACAGAAGGGGTTCTCGGTGAGGCACTTGTCCTGGCACTTCTTGTGGCAGACGTAGGTGCAGATCATACATTGTGAGGCAGCCTTGGTCCACACTTTCTTCTTGCAGTATTCACACCAGGTGGGGTTCTGGAACTGGGTGTCCTGGAAGTTGTGGCGAACTTCTACCATCTGCATGGCACCGTAGGCCAAGTCGTCCCGTGGCGCTGAGGGAATGTGCTCTCTCTCCTTCTCCCTTAGATCTTCTTCATGGAGACTGCCCTCTCTCTCCCTTTCTACTAGCCCTCCCAAATGCTCCGGCTCCCCCTCAGCTAGGTAACAAAAGTTCAGAGTGACATCTCCGTAGCACAGCTTCTCGTTAAAGCCCTTGTGGGTGCTAAGACTGCGTAGAGCAGTGCGGCTAACGTTGGCTCTCGGCTCCGGAGCCCCCAGCCTAAAGGTACTCTGGTACTCTGCAGAAGATGTGGCCATACATTCCAGGGCCACATGCTCCAGGCGAAGACTGACATGACCCAGGCAAAGCAAACTGCCCAGTTTAAAGGGATCTTTGCACCACAGGGCCACATTAAGGTACTTATGGTTACTCTCCACCTCAAAAACTACTGAGGATTTTACCCAGTGTGCTGTCTGGTTGCGATACTTAGTCTCTGAGGACTCCCAAACAGAGTGGTCCTCTAGACTGTCCCTTGTGCTGCTGGAGCTCTCTAAAGCTTTGTCTCTAGCCAGTTCAGCCTTTCCACTACTGGGGATAGCAGAGGGCACTGGCAGCTCTTCACAAGATTCTGTCGGCTTCATGGAGGGCTTTGGCTCAGGCTGTTTAACTGGCATCTTATCAGCACTGGCTCTGTCTCCGTTGGCTCCAGTGACAGGAGGCTTTTCCAGGGACTTCTCAGAAGCAGTGCCAATGGCTGTTACAGTGGTTGTAGAAATATTAGCATTAGCAAATGTAGCAGACTCAGCTCCATCCAGCAGACTGGTTTCTGACGAAGCTGACGTCAACTTTATTTGAGGCCTAGGGGGCACTGGGGGACGAGAGGGAGGAGGCGGAGGAGGGATGGTTGGGCGCTGCAGACCCTCACCTGGCTCACCACTGGTCTTATGCAAAGGCTTTGGTGAATCTTTGGGCTGGGACTTTAGAGGCGACTGAAGGCCCACCAGATTTAGTTTGCGGTTGAGGATAGGTGATATGGAGCCGAGGGGTTTAGAGGCTAAGTTAGCCACTGTTCTTTTCGGGCTTTGGTTTACTGTCAGTAAGAAGTCATCTTTTGTCTCAGTAGTGTTAGTGCTACTGCTGCTTGGGCCCGTATTTTGGCTCAGCTTTGAGTCCACAATCAACTCTTCAAATTCAGAGTCCATGTCTTTGCTTTCAGACATGTCAGAAAGGGTTGTGATGGGGGCTGGGTCTTCCTCATAGCCCCCAGGTGGGGCAATGAAGCCAGGCTCCTCCAGCTGTCCCATCCCCTCCTGGAGGGGCCCCAACCCTCCTATGGAGGGGTTTTGGTGACGCACCGGTCTCTCATATAGAACCAGGACCCTGTCGCCCGCTTGCTTCAGTAGTTTGGGCACTTGGACTGAGGATGTCACTTTGACACCTACCGAAAGAGACAGGATAGAGATGAGCTATCAAATAGAGCAAAAAATAAGGACTTCCACAAAAAATGAACTCATTGTACATCCTAGCTACCTGGTCGAACACGTTTGATACATTCATTGTAGAATAGCGACAATTTTACACAATGATGAAGAAAAGAGGCTGTTTCTGACCTTTTAAACTGTAGGTGTATAACCTTTAGAAACATAAGTGGACAATTGCGATGTAACTAGTTAGGCACATTTCGGCTGTTACTGTCACTTTCAGAAACTGGTATGAACAATAAGACAAAAAAATCAGATGAGTAAAACATGAGAATTTAGCTCTAAAAAACTGAGCACTGATACCTGTGTAACACTTACCGTTCTTCGGTTGGAAGTGTGAAACCTTGACATGGGCTAACCCCACAAAATATCTTTAGAGCAAGACAGTGGTGCACTGCCTGCTGCTAACGGATTTGTAGCCACAGTCGTCAATATCTACTCTGCTCTACCGGCTCCTTATACAACTTAGTGTAGAATATAAGTAGTCTGTCAGTGACAAGACCTACAGATTACAGCAACATTGCTGGTTTCCTCCTTGGTATGATATTCTTTCTTTGCTTAGTGAAAGAATGTGTATCCCTTGTTGTTTGAAAGGATAGGGGGTAAGAAGCCTGATGGGGTGATGAGTGATAAGGGTGTCTGTTTTCATTTTAATTTAGATTATTATACATTTGCACCAATGGTGTTGGGACAACCTTACGTAGTTAAACCTTTGAATGTGTTAAGTAACTCATTCTTTACCTCCGATGGCAATGAGGCGATCGCCCTTCTGCAGATCTGCCAAGGCAGCGGGGGAGTTGGGGGTGACCGTCTCAATGCTGACATGAACGGCATCCCCCTCGCTGGCAGGAACATGCCTGAAGGTCATACCCACACTGCCACATGGCCCCTTGATCACCTCCGTCTGAAACACACAGAAACACAACAGAGAAAATCAGGGAAAGAAAATCCTCACAGAAAACCATCACTCGTCTAAGTGACCTCTTCAGTCTCAACCGACTGCAGGTACCCCCACCCTTATAAACACCAAAGTGACTGAAGGTACCCCACCCTTATAAACACCACAGTGACTGAAGGTACCCCACCCTTATAAACACCACAGTGACTGCAGGTACCCCCACCCTTATAAACACTACAGTGACTGCAGGTACCCCCACATTTATAAAAACCACAGTGACTGCAGGTACCCCCACCCTTATAAACACTACAATGACTGCAAGTGTCCCCACCCTTATAAACACCACAGTGACTGCAGGTGTCCCAACCCTTATAAACACCACAGTGACTGCAGGTACCCCACCCTTATAAACACCACAGTGACTGCAGGTACCCCACCCTTATAAACAACACAGTGATTGCAGGTATCCCACCCTTATAAACACCACAGTGACTGCAGGTACCCCCACCCTTAGAAACAATACAGTGACTGCTGGTACCCCACCCTTATAAACACCACAGTGACTGGAGGTACCCCACCCTTATTATTAATACAGATGCACAACGACTGAACCAACGATCGGTTTCATATGCAAATTGCTGTGACCATAAACTAAAGTTACAACGTCTATTTGGCATGATTGCAACTATTCAACCTCTCGCCGCTACGCGACCCTGTCTGACGACCACCGAGCTGTCTGTATACTGCCCTTGTCTGAAGGGTCATTTATGACCCGCCTTCATTAAACCTCTAAATTAAAGCAACTTAATTCAATTTTGAACCCCAAATCTATTCTGCACGAAGAAACAAGCTGTCATTCATCACAAACTGTGTGGCTATCTGGGTTTTCACTCTCCACACTGCAGAGAGACTGCATTTCATCAGTGGACACCACTCACTTTTATAGGGTCACACATGACCCACACACGTCTTAGGGTCACACATGACCCACACACGTCCTAGGGTCACACATGACCCAGACACGTCTTAGGGTCACACATGACCCAGACACGTCTTAGGGTCACACATGACCCACACACGTCCTAGGGTCACACATGACCCAGACACGTCCTAGGGTCACACATGACCCACACACGTCCTAGGGTCACACATGACCCACACACGTCCTAGGGTCACACATGACCCACACACGTCCTAGGGTCACACATGACCCACACACGTCCTAGGGTCACACATGACCTACACACAGGTCTTAGGGTCACACATGACCCACACACATCTTAGGGTCACACATGACCCACACACGTCCTAAGATCACACATGACCCACACACGTCTTAGGGTAACACATGACCCACACACGTCTTAGGGTAACACATGACCCACACATCTCCTAGGGTCACACATGACCCCAAGACAATCTTAGTACCCTCGTGGTGTACAGCCATCATGGAACTATGAACAAAACAAGGTTTCAGTGTTTCTAATGTTGGGGTGACTGTAGGAGAAGCCATGACATTTCAGGGTGAAAAGAGCTCATGTCGAGTCTTGTCTCTGCTGTTACACACTGTTATGGCTCATTTTGACCCAGAAGACAGCAGAAAGGTTAAGAATGTGAGCATTCCTGAGTCAAGTCGATCTTATTTGTATAGCTCATTATCACAAATTATAATCTGCCTCAGGGGGCTTTACGGCAACACAACATCCTGTCCGCGGACCCTCACATCAGATAAGGAAGAACTCCCTAAAACCCTTTAACGGGGAGAAAAACCAGGAGGAAACCTCGGGGAGAGCAACAGAGGAGGACCTCTCTCCCAAGACGCACAACGTGCAATGATGTTGTGTTTACACAATTTACACAATACAACATTGAACGTGACGAGGGGGATGCCGGGCAGCATCCAGGTGGCGAGTAACTGGGCGAGTAACTATTCTACACTACAGTAACAGAGCGAGCCGACAGCACCAGCTTGCGAGGGGGGAGAGTGGTCTACAATTATGGCCAGTTCTCTACACCTGTAGCTTACCAGCCGCTTCAATCACTGTCACGCCGCACTGGGTTTGAGTCACGTACGCAACACAGCGGCTGTGATCCAGACAACCTGTTTCGTGTCAGGCAGGCCGGGTTCCAGTCACGCTGCGAGAAAATGTGCCCGCCGCTGTTCCAACGGCGACCAGCGCGGCGCACAACGCAGCGAATCTGCAGCGGGGCTGCTGGAAAACTGCCCCCACTAATCAGATCACAAGTCAGATGTGGGGGGACATAGTGAGGCGGCGGGGAGGACAGAAGAGGAGGAGATACAGGATGAAGATGGGGGGGGGGGGTTGAGAGATACCCGGTTTCCTGAGAAAGGAAATAATTTTGAGATGATGAGGGGACTGAGATGAATGACTGTAATTTCTCCCGCTTTCATTGTTAATGGTTGTGTTGGAAGGCTGTTATTGTGTTAGGGTGGGCATGAATAAGAGGGAGGTCTACACAAACTGGCAGGCAGGGGGAGAGGAGCCGGTCCCCTGGAAGCCAACCGACAGCCCCGACGGGTGCTGACGACAGCCCAGCAGCACTTTCTTTGTCGTTCCACTTCATGCGTTTGTGTACGTAAAATGAAACGAAACGCCGTTTCCCCCAGGCCGCAGCAGCACAACACAAAGACAAGAACACACACACACACACCCAAACTAACACGCACACATCCAAGCCAAACAAAACATCACTGTCCAACGGAACCAACGCCAGCCAGGATGACGGTCGGAACCGCCGGTCTGCATGGGCTGGCGGTTAGCTTAGCCCCGCCCCGCTTCCGCATCCTGTCAGACCGCCCTCGCGGCGCTTCCTCCAGGCAGGGCCGTGGTCCCCGGACCCACCAGGCACAGCAGACCGAGCTCTCCCAGCCGATCCAGCGCCGGCTCTCCCAGACATCAAACCGAGACGAAACCTAAAACCCAGACGTGGATCAAGACACTGCATGGACGGTACTGGGTGAGGCCGCCGCCAACGTGAACTCGCGCTGCCGTCTCCCCACACCGGGAGCAGAAGTCAGATGGAACCGCTCCACCCGAGTGTCTTCGCCCAGTGGTAAACCCCACAAATTGTCTGTCAGACATAAAGCAATATGTGTGTGACAAAACACTTGCAAGAGAAAACTGAAGTTTTCGTCGACGGTGATAAAAAACAGAGATATTTTGCGTTCAGTTGACCTCATCATCAAAATAATGTGTTGGATTCCAGTTAGTGCTGGAATAGTTGTTGGTGTTGTTTTGTTTGTTTTTTGTTGTTGTTTTTTTTGGATTTCCCCCCCTTTTTCTCCCCAATTGTATCCGGCCAATCATCCCACTCTTCCAAACCATCCCGGGCTCTGCTCCACCCCCTCTGGGCTGCAGACCACCACATGCATCCTCTGATACATGTGGAGTCACCAGCTGCTTCTTTTCACCTGACAGTGAGGAGTTTCACCAGGGGGACGTAGCACATGGGAGGATCACGCTATTCTCCCCAGGCCCCCCCCGACCAACCAGAGGAGGCGCTAGTGCAGGGACCAGGACACATACCCACATCCGGCTTCCCACCTGTAGACACGGCCAATTGTGTCTGTAGGGACGCCCGACCAAGCCGGAGGTAACACGGGGATTCGATCCACTGATCCCCGTGTTGGTAGGCAAGGGAATAGACCAGTACGCTACCCGGACGCCCCCTAGAATAGATTTTAAGATTATTCTAATGATTTATCCATCCATCCATCCATTATCCAAACAGCCTACCCTGCTGTCAGGGCGGCAGGGATGCTGGAGCCTATCCCAGCAGTCACTGGGCGGCAGGCGGGGAGACACCCTGGACAGGCCGCCAGGCCATCACAGTGTAATGATTTATAAATCTTTAAATAAGCGTTACATAAATATGATCCTGATAGAGACCTCAAGTCACAGATCATCTTCTCTGTACTGTTCAGAAACCACAAACCAAGACTGTGGTGAAGCGGCGCTGCTTGTTTAAGGTCCTGAGCTGTGGAACAGTCGGCCATTTGAGCTGAGAACACAGTTAAAGAACAACCTTTAAACGCTTACTCAAAAAACACCTTTTTACTTGAGTCTCCACCGAGGAGCCCAACCCTCCGCTTTCTAACAGCTGCTAATCTGCTGTCGATCAATGGTGGGCTCTGTCATGTCAGCGTGTTTCCTTATTTTATATTTCCTTTAATCCATTTTATTCATTTACTTTTAACTGTGTTTCTATTTGCTTTATCCCATTCACTTTCTCCCGTCTTTGCCCTTTTGTCTTCTTTGATCACTGCCAACTGTTTATCTGTGTACTCTGACACAGCAGGCTGCATTTCCACATACACCATGTGCTACATAAACCAAGTTTACATTCTTGTTTCATGAGAATGTCTTGGTCGAAACGAGCCAGGGTGGTGCTAACGAGCGGGGCATTTTTCCTGCCCAGAGCAGCACCGGTTTCCATCTGGAGTTCACTTACAACTCAAAACTCTCGTGCGGCTCCCGGTTTAACCTGATTTCACCATTTTGCAGCCAGACCAGAACAACCCTAACGAGCCTACAGGAAGTAGCATTTACCGCATACCCCACCCCCACCAAAAAAGACCCTCTGTACACCAATACATCCTGTACTAGCTGCACGCTAACAGCTAATGTAGCACACATAACACACCCCCATATACATACATCAATATATGCATACCACGAGTAATTTTAAAAAGGAGATTCGGCGGATTGCAGGGTAGAGGAGTAAATAAATATACCACACACCAGGAAAATAATACTATGGAGCGCCACTTCTGGTACAGCGAGGTAAAAACGTTCTGTGACGCAATAGAAAATGATGTACAATCCACATCTTTCTCAGCCTTTTAAAAGAGAAAGGCAGCATTCAAACACAAAGCGGCCCACTCCGTTCTGCCACTATCCATCATGCAGCCACTCAGTTAGAGTTCATCATACAGGAAATACACTTTTCCTGCTGCTCACAGGCAAGGAGGGCAAAGTTATTTGTACAGCACATTTCAGCAACAAGGCGGGTCAAAGTGCTTTACACAAAAGGCATTAAGACAAAATGTAAAAGCCACATAAATTCTTAAAAAGGCTTTTAAATTACTGCAGAGAAAGAATCGCCCCGCGGGGATTAATAAAAGTAGTAAAAAAAACAAATACCAATAAGATAGGGTAAAAGTTACAGGGCAGCGTAAGATGATAATCAAAAGCTTCAAGTTTTATTGAATAAAAGGCAGCAGCAAACAGGAAGGACTTCAGTCTTGATTTAAAAGAACTGCAGCAGACCTGCAGCTTTCCGGGAGTTTGTTCCAGATATGTGGCGCATAAAAACTGAAAGCTGCCTCTCCATGTTTAGTTTTGACTTTGGGGACAGAAAGCAGACCTCCCCCAGACGATCTGAGTGGTCTGGATGGTTCATAGTGCAGCAGAAGAGCAGAAATGTATTTTGGCCCTAAACCATCCAGTGCTTTATAAACCAAGAGACGAGTTTTCAAATCATGTCTGTGATGGACAGGAAGCCAGTGTAACGACGTCAGAACTGGAGGGATGTGATCCTTTGTGGTCTTAATAAGGACTCAAGCAGCAGCATTCTGAATTAGCTGCAGCTGTTTGATTGATTTTTTTTTTTGTAGAAAGACCTGTAAAGACACCGTTACAGAAGTCCAGTCAACTGAAGGTAAATGCATGGAGAAGTTTTTCCAAATCCTGCTGAGACATAAATCCTTTAGCTCTTGATATATTCTTCGGGTGACAGAAGGCTGACTTTATTATCGTCTTACAGCTGGCATGAAGCAGTCGATCAGTTTAAGATGATTCACTAAGTATATTTCCACTCTAATCAACAATTCTGCAACAAACACGACAAATGTTAACATATAAATGAAAGAACAAAAGAAGCCCCGTTATCTCTTTCATGGCAGGGGTGCCACCATCTTGCAGTACTGTGACCTGTGATGTCACGGGGTTGGGTTCAACAGATACAACGGTAAGAGAGAGAAGGTTGGAGACAGAGGAGCCAAAGGACAGAAGAAGACAAACGACAGAGCACTACTGTATTGTTCCTGGATGTAAAAATTAGTTTTACAGGGTTACAGCCAAGGACAAAACAGTCCATTTTCAGAAATTGCCACTAACAGAAGTGAATCATCTCTGTACTGTCAGAATCCGAGCCCACATGGCATGGGAACCGAGCAGCGGTACGCGTGAAATAACGGTCTCTTCAGACCGTAAGCGAGACTCCGCCGGCGTATCCGCTTGCCTCCGCGGGATCTCAACGCGCTCATGTGAATAGACAGGCAGACAAACGGTCCATGGGTAAATGCCTCGCGTGGTAACCATGGCAACGGCCTCTGTGCTGAAAAGGCTAGAAATGTAATACATTCTTATCAATGATAATCAGTTGGGTTTTAAGTGTAAAGATGGCACAGATGTTTATTTTTGCCCTAAAGGAAATAGTAACTAAATACAAAAGCCAAAACTGCTGTGCATATGTATTTAATGCCTCAAAGTTATTTGACAGAATTAATCCTGAGACGTTATTTAATCAAATGTGTCACAGAGGCATACCAAAGGTTGTACTCAGAATTTTATTTTTCTTCTTGGGGCTCAATATATGAGCGCTGACTTTTAATCGTTCTTCCTTGGCTCCAAAACAATTACTTCAGTTTTATCCTTTTTTAATTGAAGAAAATTCTGAGACACCCAATGATTGATTTATTTAATGCACTTAGTCAGTGCTTGTATGGGATCATAGTCCCGTAGTGATGTGGTTAGGTAAATCTCTGTGCCGTCTGCATAGTAATAGTAACATTTTGTTGTTTTCCATAATCTGAACTAGTGGGAGCATATAGATGTTACACAAAAGAGGCCCCAGAATGGAGCCTTGGGGAACCAAGGGGTGTCAAAACGCAGCAAAACAAAAGGAAAATTTGTCACAAAATAGGCGAGTGCATTGTAGTTTCAAATTACTAACGCCTGACCACGCAACGCAGGCTGCGTTCAGTCTTCAATATGTTTGAATTCATTCATTACCAGAAAAAAACCTACAGGTCATTTTTGTCCACTCAGATTTGTAATAAACTATAGACAAAGTAGTCCCTGTCCTTTAAGTAGGATTCAAGCCAGTTTAGTTCTGTGACAGAAAGTCCCACCCAGTTTTCCAGTTGGTCTAATAATATGTCGCGGTCGACTGTGTCAAATGCAGCATTGATATGCAATAATACCAAGACTGACATTCTGCCGCTGCCTGTGTTTAAGCCGGTGTTATTAAAGACCTTATGAAGAACAGTCTCGGTGCTGTGGTGTGGTTAAAACCCTGACTGGAAGACATCAAAAACTGTTGTTTAGAGCCAAGAAGTTGTTCAGTTGCTGGAAAACGGCTTTTTCAATGATTTTACTTAGAAATGGGAGGTTTGATGTGGGCCTATAATTGTTCATTAGTAACCCAGCCACTTTAAGACGAAGACGAAGAATTGTTCATTAGTGAAGTGTCGAGATTATTCTTTTTTGAGAGTGGCTTGATGACTGCAGCTTTAGAACATATGAGGCCATGCAATTAGAAACATTCTTGAAAAAGCCTGTTGGTAGAATATCAAGGCAGCAGGAAGATGATTTCAGATGTTGTATAATGTCCCCCAAGTTTTTATGGTTGATGGGATCAAATTGTGTCATGCTATTTGAATCTATTTTAGGTGGACACAGGGACAACACATGTCCTGTACCTAGTACCGAGGCACTGACTGCCTGTCTAATTTTCTGAGTTTTGTCATTAAAGGAGGCGGCACATTCATTGCAGGCCCTGGTAGATGGAAATTCAGAGGCCACTGCCACAGCACGGTTTGTTAGCCTGTTGCCAGTAGCAAACAAGACACATACACTATTATTGTTTTTGGCAATGATAGGACCGCCTTGCATGTCTCAGCTTCAAATGCTAAATGCGCAGTCTCGCGTTATAGATGTCATAATGAACAGTAAGGGTTTTTTTTGCCACCTGCGTTCAGCTTTACAACACTCCATGGAGATCTTTTCTTACCAGAGACCCCCTTCACCTTAGCAAGTGCAGTGGCATCGATAACATCTGTAATTTTAGAATTAAAATGATCTACAATCTCATTAACTGAGACCTGAGAGAGGGTGAGTGTGGAAGAGAAAGCCTGAATAAATATTTCACTGGTGCTTTCAGTGATATGCCATTTTTGGATGACCTCTGTTTGAGCATTTGTGTGCAGGGAGATACTAGTCTCAAAGACAACACAGGAACGATCGGAGAAAGCGACGTCAGTCACCACAACCTTAGAAATGTTCAGACCCTTGGAGATAATGAAGTCTGGAGTGTGCCCCTTGTTGTGTGTGGGCTCCGTCGCATGCTGAGTCGGTCCGCAGTTATCAAGAACACAACACAGTTCTTAGTTCCTCTGTCCTGGGGGTTGTCAGCATGGCTGTTTAAATCACCAGCAATAACTACACTGTCAAATTCAATACAGATTATAGACAGCAGCTCCGTTAAGTCATAAAAAAAGTTTGCATTGTATCTGGGTGGCCTGTAGATATCTAGAAATGTAACTCATGGAGAGGAATTCAGCTGAAGAACCACATATTCAAAAGAAGCAACATTTCCATAGGATATCTTCTTGCATTGGAGCGAGTCATTAAACCAAATGGCAACTCCACCTCCTTTCTTATGCTGTTTGGTTTCGCTCACAGAACTGAAGTTTAGAGGGGTTGACTCAGTAAGAACAGTTGCACTGTTACCTTGGTCTGTCCAAGTGTCAGTTAAAAACATAACACTGAGATTGTGCTTGGTGATAAATTCATTAATTAAAAATGGTTTTCCTGCCAAAGGCCTGATGTTTAGGAACGCTAAGCTTCGTGTTACGAGCCGAGGTGGTGCGAGGGCATCAGGTAGGGGGACGCTAAATGTGCAAAACATTGCAGTAAAAGTTTAAAGAAAATAAAATGTTGTTTTAAACTAAATAAGCTTTCCTTGCTGAGTGTAAAGACAAATTATTTATACCCCACTTGAAACGCTCTGCCAACTGACCCGCCACTGTTTGAATCTTTGGCGCTGAATCGTGACTCATTTAGGTGCCTCTTCCCTGGGGACTTTATTTATTTACTCGGCCGGGACAGCAACTGTATTCTGCAAGAAGTGGTACGCTTTTCTGCTCCTTTTTTTGTTGGATTCCCCCCCCTTTCTATCCCCAATTGTACCTTGCCAATCACCCCACTCTTCTGAGCCGTCCCGGTCTCTGCTCCACCCCCTCTGCTGATCCGGGGAGGGCTGCAGACTACCACATGCCTCCTCCCATACATGTGGAGTCACCAGCGGCTTCTTTTCCCCTGACAGTGAGGAGTTTCACCAGGGGGATGTAGCGCGTGGGAGGATCACCCTATTCCCCCCAGTTCCCCCCCCCAACAGGTGCCCTGACCGACCAGAGGAAGCGCTACTGCAGTGACCAGGACACACACCCACTTCCGACTTCCCACCCGCAGACATGGCCAATTGTGTGTGTAGGGACGTCCGACCAAGCCCAGGGTAACACGGGGATTCAAACCGGTGATCCCCATGTTGGTATGCAATGGAATAGACCGCCACGCTACTTAGATGCCCCCAACTTTCTGGTCTTAACGGCCAATGATAATATGATGTGTCTTTCATAGGCTTGTTGTGCGATTGTGTTTGAGCGCATATTAAGTTTTTTTGTCATTGCGTTGTTTCCCTCCACCTCAAAGGAAACCCATTCTCACTCAGCTCATCAACGCCAAGGCTTGGTCTCGCCCTTCGGCGTCTGACACCGACGCACAAGAAGGCATCCTTTAGCGTCTGTATGAGACGCACCGGGCTTTCAGCTAACTTCAATGTAAACCCACTGATGGCAATATTCGATGCCCAGAGCATCTGCCCCATCCATCTGCCCCGTCCATCTGCCCCATCCATCTGCCCCGTCCATCCATACACGCCAACATTAACCCGACTGTGGAGTCATAAGATGCTTTAACGCCAGGCAGTATTTTCCTCATCAACCCCGTCGCCACAACAACATGTTGGGGTATTACGTTTCTGCAAACCACGTCATAACTGTCAAGTTTCTGTCTGCAAAAAGGACGTCTCTTATCAACATGTCAACTTGTAGCCTGTGTCCATGTCAAGACTGTCAAGTTCCTGTCTGCAAAAAGGACGTCTCTTATCAACATGTCAACTTGTAGCCTGTGTCCACGTCAAGACTGTCAAGTTCCTGTCTGCAAAAAGGACGTCTCTTATCAACATGTCAACTTGTAGCCTGTGTCCACGTCAAGACTGTCAAGTTCCTGTCTGCAAAAAGGACGTCTCTTATCAACATGTCAACTTGTAGCCTGCGTCCACGTCATGTGACTGTCAAGTTTCTGTCGGCAAAAAGGACGTCTCTTATCAACATGTCAGCTTGTAGCCTGCGTCCACGTCATAACTGTCAAGTTTCTGTCCGCAAAAAGGACGTCTCTTATCAACATGTCAACTTGTAGCCTGTGTCCACGTCAAGACTGTCAAGTTCCTGTCTGCAAAAAGGACGTCTCTTATCAACATGTCAACTTGTAGCCTGTGTCCACGTCAAGACTGTCAAGTTCCTGTCTGCAAAAAGGACATCTCTTATCAACATGTCAACTTGTAGCCTGTGTCCACGTCATGACTGTCAAGTTCCTGTCTGCAAAAAGGAAGGCTCTTATCAACATGTCAACTTGTAGCCTGCGTCCACGTCATGACTGTCAAGTTCCTGTCTGCAAAAAGGGCGTCTCTTATCAACATGTCAACTTGTAGCCTGCGTCCACATCATGTGACTGTCAAGTTTCTGTCGGCAAAAAGGACGTCTCTTATCAACATGTCAGCTTGTAGCCTGCGTCCACGTCATAACTGTCAAGTTTCTGTCCGCAAAAAGGACGTCTCTTATCAACATGTCAACTTGTAGCCTGTGTCCACGTCAAGACTGTCAAGTTCCTGTCTGCAAAAAGGACGTCTCTTATCAACATGTCAACTTGTAGCCTGTGTCCACGTCATGACTGTCAAGTTCCTGTCTGCAAAAAGGAAGGCTCTTATCAACAAGTCAACTTGTAGCCTGCGTCCACGTCATGACTGTCAAGTTCCTGTCTGCAAAAAGGGCGTCTCTTATCAACATGTCAACTTGTAGCCTGCGTCCACATCATGTGACTGTCAAGTTCCTGTCTGCAAGAAGTTAAAAAAATGGCTTACATTCATTTTATTCTCAGTGGAAAATGCAATATTTTAAGATAGTTTCAGCATTAAAATGCATTTTTACAGTTCTTGCAATAAATGTTGACTCTATTCTACACTCAGTGAACGTATATGAATGTATATGATCTTTCAGGTCTCACCAGGAAATTGTTGGAATGCAACGTGTCTGACATTAAAAACAATCCCAAAATGTGTCTCTACAGTACCTGCTAAAATATGCTAAATACATCAATATCTGCATGCTTTTTTAATGTGCCTTGTGCATCGGTATCAGACGCCATGGGGCGTAACATAGCGTCGGTATTTAACGACCTGGGAATGGGAACGGGTTGCAATGCAAAGGACCAGTCCGTTCACCTGTCTGTTCAGGTCCAAAAGTCTTGCAGCTTACGGTCAATTTAGGTCAGTTTACAACTTCACCTCGACTGACTTTCTAGCCTACTCCTCTGACCCAGCCACTGAGGATGCTCAACCCAGTGCATTCTTAGTGCCGGTCCCAAGCCCGGATAAATGGGGAGGGTTGCGTCAGGCAGGGCATCCGGCGTAAAACCTTTGTCAAATGACATCTGCAGAAAATAAATCAGATTTCCATACCGGATCGGTCAAGGCCCAGATTACCAATGACCGCCACCGGTACTGGTGGCCAGCAGGGTGCCAGTAGAAACTATGCTACGGTTAGGCAAAGGAGTAGGGGAGGGGGAAGGCATGTCCAGCGGCAGTGGGGGAGGAGGAAGGGTAGGACTGTGGCGGTGAGAGTTGGGAGTCTGAATGTTGGCACTATGGCTGGTAGAGGGAGGGAGCTGGCTGATATGATGGAGAGAAGGGAGGGAGGTGTACTGAGTAGGCAGGAGTCTCCATGGACTGTGATGTTTGCAGATGACACTGTGATCTGTAGTGAGAGTAGGGAGCAGGTGGAGGGTTTTGCTTAATGTGTGTTGAAGGCAAAACACAAAATTATAAGTCAATCACAATTCCTAAATGATCGATAACACAGGATTATTTTCTTCATAAAAACAGTAATTCTTAATAAACATTTAATAAACATATGTCCTTGTCTGAATGGCCTTCTTAAATTGTACAAGGTCATTCAGACAAGGACATATGTTTATTAAGAATTACTGTTTGTAAAAAAAAAAAACAAGTTTGCTTAATGTCTGTTGAAAGATGAACGTCAGTAGGAGCGAGACGGAGTACATATGTGTGAATGAGAGGGAGGACAGCGGAGTGGTGATGATGCAAGGAGTAGAGGTGACGAAGGTGGATGAGGGATGAGTTTAAATACTTGGGGTCAATTGTCCAAAGTAACGGGGAGTGAAGAAGAGAGGTGAAGAAGAGAGTGCAGCAGGGTGGAGTGGGTGTAGTCCGTTCACATGTTGGATTATTCTTTTAATCACAGACAGACAGACAGACAGACAGACAGACAGACAGATAGACAGATAGACAGAGATAGATAGATAGATAGATAGATAGATAGATAGATAGATAGATAGATAGATAGATAGATAGATAGATATAGATATTTCTAGCCTCTTAATAGCGCTGCCTCTGGTTAAGAGTATTATCTGCCCGGTGTTGTGTGACAGGCGGTGGCTGCTGGCGTACGACTGCAGTCAGATGAGATAAGGTAGCTGTGTGCTGCGAGAACACTTTGTTATTCCTGAAGTCAAAACAGGAAGTGCAGACCTTGGAGCTGCTCCTCGCTGTCTTGAGTCAGATAAGCAGGACCAGAGCAGGCAACAACACAAATGAGTCCAATCATGACAGAGTGGCTGTAAGTACATTTAAAAAGTGAAGAAATAGGAACTTGAACAAACTGCAGCACTTAAGACGGGTTTGACACGAGTTCCACGTTCGCTTGTTTTGCACTTGTGAATTACCTCATTATCAATGTAGAGCAGCCATCTTATGCCCCTCTTCCCCTACATGGTAACGGCTCAGCACGACTCGCCCTTTTTTCATTTTCCATTACTGGAAAGTACCGGCATTGTGGTAACCGTTACCACTTTTCTGGTACCACCTTTGTCGAGGTTCCAAAAAAACTACCCTGAGGGGCTACTGTTACACTGAGGTGGTACTGTTACACTGAGGAGGTACTGTTACACTGAGGTGGTACTGTTACACTGGGGAGGTACTGTTACACTGAGGTGGTACTGTTACACTGAGGAGGTACTGTTACACTGAGGTGGTACTGTTACACTGAGGAGGTACTGTTACACTGAGGTGGTACTGTTACACTGAGGAGGTACTGTTACACTGAGGTGGTACTGTTACACTGAGGAGGTACTGTTACACTGAGGTGGTACTGTTACACTAAGGAGGTACTGTTACACTGGGAAGGTACTGTTACACTGAGGTGGTACTGTTACACTGAGGAGGTACTGTTACACTGAGGTGGTACTGTTACACTGAGGAGGTACTGTTACACTGAGGTGGTACTGTTACACTGAGAAGGCACTGTTACACTGAAGGGGTACTGTTACACTGAGGAGGTACTGTTACACTGAGGGGGTACTGTTACACCGAGGGGGTACTGTTACACCGAGGGGGTACTTTTACACTGAGGGGGTACTGTTACACTGAGGAGGTACTGTTACACCGTGGTGGTACTGTTACACTGAAGGGGCACTGTTACACTGAAGGGGTACTGTTACACTGAGGGGGTACTGTTACACCGTGGTGGTACTGTTACACTGAAGGGGCACTGTTACACTGAGGCGGTACTGTTACACTGAGGAGGTACTGTTACACTGAGGTGGTACTGTTACACTGAGGGGGTACTGTTACACTGAGGGGGTACTGTTACACTGAGGAGGTAGTTACACTGAGGCGGTACTGTTACACTGAGGGGGTACTGTTACACTGAGGGGGTACTGTTACACTGAGGAGGTACTGTTACACTGAGGGGGTACTGTTACACTGAGGAGGTAGTTAGTTACACTGAGGGGGTTCTGTTACACTGAGGGGGTACTGTTACACTGAGGGGGTACTGTTACGGTGATGGAAAACGACACAGAAGCGAGTGGAGTGGAGTTGTGGAAAAGGCGCATTAGCATGATATTCCATACTACAGAATCAATTCCTGACACCTTCCAGATCCTAAAGCAGCATCTGTAGCAGAACAGGTTGTCAACTAGTCCATCATGAATCAAGACATTTCTTGAGGAAGTTTCGGTAAAGGTAATAATGTCACACGGGTCAACCAGTCCATCTGAGATGTCCGTCAGACGACATGAAAAAACTACTGCACTGACGCAGGTGCTGAAACCCAACAGCAGATCAGTCCTGTCAGACACGCCAGCAGAACCTGTGAGCAGCGATTATGCCTCAACTGCAAGGATGAGCGCCTGCTAAAGGCCAATTAGAGGAGAGACGGATTGAAGCTACGGAGGTGGTGATGGAGGTGGGGGAATGGAGATGGGGGGATGGGGCTTGAGCTCAGCCAGTAATGACAGCAGGTAGTTAAACAGGGGAGATGTATCATGCTCTGTTACTTGTCCATTTCTGGAGCTCACAGGGTGTGAAGACTGCTCTGCTGTCACAAGCTGGGAGGAAATACCCCAATCACAACTACACACTAACAACTACACACTAACCTATCCATGCAACACAACAACACACTAACAACTACACACTAACCTATCCATACATCACAACTACACACTAAACTATCCATACATCACATCTACACACTAACCTATCCATACATCACATCTACACACTAACCTATCCATACATCACAACTACACACTAACCTATCCATACATCACAACTACACACTAACCTATACATACATCACATCTACACACTAACCTATCCATACATCACAACTACACACTAACCTATCCATACATCACAACTACACACTAACCTATCCATACATCACATCTACACACTAACCTATCCATACATCACAACTACACACTAACCTATCCATACATCACAACTACACACTAACCTATCCATACATCACAACTACACACTAACCTATCCATACATCACAACTACACACTAACCTATCCATACATCACATCTACACACTAACCTATCCATACCTCACAACTACACACTAACCTATCCATACATCACAACTACACACTAACCTATCCATACATCACATCTACACACTAACCTATCCATACATCACAACTACACACTAACCTATCCATACCTCACATCTACACACTAACCTATCCATACATCACATCTACACACTAACCTATCCATACATCACATCTACACACTAAGCTATCCATACATCACCACTACACACTAATCCATCCATACATCACATCCACACACTAACCTATCCATACAACACAACTACACACTAACCTATCCATACATCACATCTACACACTAACCTATCCATACATCACATCTACACACTAACCTATCCATACATCACATCTACACACTAATCTATCCATACATCACAACTACACACTAATCCATCCATACATCACATCCACACACTAACCTATCCATACATCACAACTACACACTAACCTATCCATACATCACATCTACACACTAACCTATCCATACATCACATCTACACACTAATCTATCCATACAGCACAACTACACACTAACCTATCCATACATCACATCTACACACTAACCTATCCATACATCACATCTACACACTAACCTATCCATACATCACATCTACACACTAACCTATCCATACATCACAACTACACACTAACCTATCCATACATCACATCTACACACTAACCTATCCATACATCACATCTACACACTAACCTATCCATACATCACATCTACACACTAACCTATCCATACATCACAACTACACACTAACCTATCCATACATCACATCTACACACTAACCTATCCATACATCACAACTACACACTAACCTATCCATACATCACATCTACACACTAACCTATCCATACATCACATCTACACACTAACCTATCCATACATCACATCTACACACTAACCTATCCATACATCACAACTACACACTAACCTATCCATACCTCACATCTACACACTAACCTATCCATACATCACATCTACACACTAACCTATCCATACATCACATCTACACACTAATCTATCCATACATCACCACTACACACTAATCCATCCATACATCACATCCACACACTAACCTATCCATACAACACAACTACACACTAACCTATCCATACATCACATCTACACACTAACCTATCCATACATCACATCTACACACTAACCTATCCATACATCACATCTACACACTAATCTATCCATACATCACAACTACACACTAATCCATCCATACATCACATCCACACACTAACCTATCCATACATCACAACTACACACTAACCTATCCATACATCACATCTACACACTAATCTATCCATACAGCACAACTACACACTAACCTATCCATACATCACAACTACACACTAATCCATCCATACATCACATCTACAGACTAACCTATCCATACACCACATCTACACACTAACCTATCCATACATCACAACTACACACTAACTTATCCATACATCACATCTACACACTAACCTATCCATACATCACATCTACACACTAACCTATCCATACATCACATCTACACACTAACCTATCCATACATCACATCTACACACTAACCTATCCATACATCACAACTACACACTAACCTATCCATACATCACATCTACACACTAACCTATCCATACACCACATCTACACACTAACCTATCCATACATCACATCTACACACTAACCTATCCATACACCACATCTACACACTAACCTATCCATACATCACATCTACACACTAACCTATCCATACATCACAACTACACACTAACCTATCCATACACCACATCTACACACTAACCTATCCATACATCACATCTACACACTAACCTATCCATACACCACATCTACACACTAACCTATCCATACATCTGATTACTGTTCAAATGCAACCGGTGTTGAAACGACCAGTCGACTGACAGCTGACTAATTAGAGTTTTGACAGCAGATAACTCATTTTACACATTTAGCAGCTAACAATACCAAACATTTGCAGGTCATCGCTCCATAAAAGTGACATTCTTTCTTCATTCTGAAGATTTCCTTTTTTCTCCCTGAGTCGTATCATTATAAAATGAAGTCTTTGGGTGGGGTGGGGGGTGGGGGGGCTGATAGTCTACATGAACGGTTTTAACACCTCACTCTGGGCTCTGGGAACTTCTGATGGATGTGTGTCATCATTGTTGAAATTTTAAAGACTAAATATCACACTAAATATTTAAATTTAATTTTTACATAAATATAAATAAATAACATATTATTAATGAATAAATATTATTACATTATATCACTTATAAATAAATGTTTAAATTAAACAAAAGACTAAGATGAAATAAAACAACAAAATAATTAATTATTATAAATTAATTAATTAATAATTATTATAAATAACAAATTATTAATAATTAATTAATTAATATTAAAATAAATTTAAATGAAAGCCCTGTGATGGCCTGGCGGCCTGTCCAGGGTGTCTCCCTGCCTGCTGCCCCAGTGACTGCTGGGATAGGCTCCAGCATCCCCACCACCCTCAGAGCAGGATAAGAGGTTTGGATAATGGATGGATAATGGATGGATGGATGGAAAAGACTAAAAATTTACTGATACAATTTTTTTTTTGATAGATTGATGATAATTAAAATCACCATTCGATGCAGCCCAAATCACATTTACTGTCAGGAGAAACTGTTTACTAACACCAGACGTTGTTTATTGCCTTCAACGGACGCATACAGGCTCACAACTGCCTCATCCAAAGAACTAAATATGAAAATATGATCCACCTCCGTACCACCGCCACGACGTGCTTCTCTGGATGTGAAGCCCTAGACGAGGAGTGTGTGTGTGTGTGTGTGTGTGTGTGTGTTGGCGCTCATGCACCCACACACAGTACCCTGCATGGAGGTACTGAGTGACAGTCATTGTAGCCATTGTGGGGATGTGTGTGTACACCTGGACCGTTGGACGCCTCCAGCCTACGCTGCACCACCTGATTTGCATGGCAGAACAGGAGGGCCCGTCTTTCAGAAGTGCAAATAGCGGCCCGCTCTGCTCCACCACATGCAACAAACACATGCGGTCACACGCACACACTTACATAATGTTTTGCACACTCGCGCACACACAAATTCACAGAAAAGGCCTCAGCCCTTCAGCAGGTGCTCATTAAAGGGCATTAGTCGGACAGATCTTGACAGTGCGGCGCTCTCAGTTCGCTCCCGTTCAATCCCTGATGCTTTCCCACAGACGCTGACACTGACTTAAGTCGAGCACAGTATTTGTTCAGATGAGTTTTTAGCCATCTATTTCAACATTTTGTAGGAACAAAACAAACCGAAAAAAAAAAAAATGAAGCCAATCCGGTGTGGGAAGATGGCAGCGCAAATGCACGTTTGCGATGGCCTCACCCAGTACCGCCCTTGCGGTGTCTTTGTCCACGTGTGCATTTAAGTTTTGTCTTTGTTTGATGGCTGGGAGAGCTGGTGCTGGATCGGCCGGGAGAGCTTGGTCTGTTGCATCATGTGGGCCCAGGGACCAGGGCCTGGAGCTGCCACCGAGGACCGAGGAGGTAACACTGAGGGCGGTCTGGCAGGATGCTGAGATAGGGCAGGCTAAGCTAACGGCTAGCCCATGCAGATAAGCACTTCTGGTAACAGTGAGGGCAGTCTGGCAGGATGCTGAGATAGGGCAGGCTAAGCTAACTGCTAGCCCATGCAGATAAGCACTTCTGGTAACAGTGAGGGCGGTCTGGCAGGATGCTGAGATAGGGCAGGCTAAGCTAACGGCTAGCCCATGCAGATAAGCACTTCTGGTAACAGTGAGGGCGGTCTGGCAGGATGCTGAGATAGGGCAGGCTAAGCTAACGGCTAGCCCATGCAGATAAGCACTTCTGGTAACACTGAGGGCGGTCTGGCAGGGTGCTGAGATAGGGCAGGCTAAGCTAACGGCTAGCCCATGCAGATAAGCACTTCTGGTAACAGTGAGGGCAGTCTGGCAGGATGCTGAGATAGGGCAGGCTAAGCTAACGGCTAGCCCATGCAGATAAGCACTTCTGGTAACAGTGAGGGCGGTCTGGCGGCGGCCTTGCCTGGAACTAACTGTGGTAGTGTTTTTGGTATCGTCGTGTGGAGTGCGGGGAGGTGCATCGAGGGTGTCTGGCTGGGAGAGTTGGCGTTGGATTGGCTGGGGGAGCCTGGTCTGCTGCATCCGGTGGGCCCAAGGACCACAGCCCCCGCCTGGAGCTGCCCCCCAGGAGGAAGCACCAAGAGTGGTCTGACAGGATACAGCAGCAGGGCAGGCTAAGCTAACTGCTAGCCCATGCAGACCGGCAGTTCCGACAGTCACCCAGGCTGGCGTTCTTCCCCTTAGTTTAGATCTACTATGTGTTAGTTAGTATGTGTGTTCTTGTAGTCTCCGGATATGTGTTTTTGTCTGTGTTGCACTGCTGCGGGCTGGGGGAAATAATATTTCGTGGACAAATAAAGTGTTCCTGATTCCTGAACAAACCCAGTGCTCCTTTTATTGAACTTGCCCGGCTGTGCAGATAGGGCACCGCTGCAGCGACATGTGCCCGAAACCCCCAAAAGTTGAGACATAAGAGATAAAAACGCTTTCATCGCTTCAACTTTTTAAATGAGAGAAGCAGCTTGGAGGCTTTTCCCTGAAATTCTGCTGTTTCATTCTTTTATGGCGGAGCTTTGTCTCGGGGCTGAGCTGCAGCGAAGTAACCTTGTTAAGATTGACTGGGAGAACAAGAAGCTCCTGGCTTCCTTGTCTCCAAAGCAGAAAAACTAACAAGGGTAACCGTGAATTGCCCTGATGTAAATAGAGCAATTTACCGTCTATTTTAGCAAACTCGCCTCCTTCACTCCCTGTTTATCTGTGCTGCAACGGGGGAGGAATGAAAGGTTAATATGTCCAAATGGGCACTGTCACTGCTTGAAAAGACACTTGTTTTGTATCCCTTTCCTCCAAGACGGAAAACCTGATAAGTCCTCCTTTGTCAAGGTCCTCAGGAAAATGGGGGGGGGGAAGTATGGAGGACCTAAAGTGGTTACGACCAACAGCAATTTAACATGCTTAATGGCTAACAAAATAACCCTGCACACGTGGAGGAAGTCAGGGTGTAAAGCAAAGGAAATTGTCGCACAGCAGGACTTGAAATGCATTCTAGTGAAATGCTTTCTTGCTGTCGCCTCACGGCAAGAAGGTCCTGGGTTCGAACCCCGGGGTAGTCCAACCTCGGGGGTCGTCCCAGGTCGTGTGGAGTTTGCATGTTCTCCCCGTGTCTGCGGTGGTTTTTCTCCTGGTGCTCCGGTTTCCCCCACCATCAAAAAGACATGCATGTTAGGGTTAATACTCCTCTCTGTGCCCCTGAGCAAGGCATGGCAAGAAGACCTGGAGGTGGTCCCCGGGTGCTGCACGGCAGCTGCCCACTGCTCCTATCTACACAGCTAGGATGGGTTGCATGCAGAGAGGAATTTCCCCACGGGGATCAATAAGTATCTCACACAACAACAAAAAAATCGGTTACACTTTATTTTAGGGGGTCGAGAAATTACCTAGTAATCTCCTAGTAACGAGGTGGTAATTATCACGCAATTTCTTAGAAATAAGGTTGAAATTACCTTGTAATTTGGGTTAGGGTCAGGGTAGGGGTTAGGGTTAGCTGTAAAATTACCTGTCAAAACTATCACCTTATTACTAGGTAATTTCCGACTCCCTAAAATAGTGTTACCAAAAAAAATCGAACAATTCTTTCCAAATAAATGAATAAATTAATTTAAATAATAAATGAAAAAATTCAAAATAATAAATTCAATAATAAAAATAAATTCAAAATAAATAAAAGAATAATAAATATACATAATAAAATATCAAAATAAACGTAATACAATTAATAATTTTATTAAATTTTGATATAATTCAAGTGATCTGGTGAAAATCCCTGTATTTATTCATATCGCTATATTGCAGGAAAAAAGTATTGCAGTGTGATTTTTCCCTCGTATCGTGCAGCCCTACCGCACAGCAACCATTAAAACAAGCACCTGCAAGAGTGTTGCCGATCTGGATACTGGCGGATTTGTTATCGTCGTAAATACCCCGGCGACAGACAGCATGGAGAACAACGCCTGTCCGCATGTAAACCATCAGGACTGTATTTTAAATGAATTTTGTTTGAGCAAATGTGCATTTTGTCAAATTAAGGGGCACAATCACTGGCATTTGTCAACGACATACACAAGACAGGACACATTTTCCCTTGACAATCTGAGGGATCTTGCAATTTAAAATGAACTGTTGCTCGAGCTGCATCATCAGGGTAACCCATGAATCCATGTGTAGTCAAACGAGCGGATGAATTTCAACAGAATAAGGTAAATACGCACACACACACTCACACACACACACACACTCACACACACACACACACACACACGACAGTCTTCATTTAAAGACGAAGCGCGGCGTAAAGGGAGGATTTCGATGCAGTAGAAACGAAAAGGAAAAAGCTCAAACTGCACGTGCCGTTGACCCGAGCAGACGGCCTTCTGCTGCCGCCGGGCTGAACCGTGCTCTCCTCTCGGGCAGGCCCGTGGGCTGCACTCGAGACGGTGGAGCGTCTGGCGGATGCTGGTCGAGCTGAGCGAATCCTTTTCCCTGTCACTGCACTGCCGAGTAATCTAATCTAATACCACATGTCAGATCGATTTGTGTACGGTTATAGGGTACAAGTCCCTGTAAGGCAAGTACACAGCAACCTGCTGCCATGTCCAATTAGCAGCCCCCCACTGTGTGTGTGTGTGTGTGTGTGTCAGGGGTGTGGGGGGGGGGCAGTGGCCATGCTGGTTTACATGGGCACCACTCGGGTTAATGAACAACATCATTCTCACCCACCACAACTCAAGGCGAGGTGTCGAGTAGGAGCGAGCTGTCCGCCTCAGGAGCACCGGGCACCTTTTCCACGGCAAGCAGTTCTACCAAAAGCTCATTTAATGTGATCCAAGATGGCGGCTCTGCTTCAGCGCTATCTTCCTCTGTTGCGAATGCGTCTACTATGCAATAAACATCCATAATTTCCATATGAACGGAATCATGTATTTATTAAATGTATTATGTGGCTACTGTGCAACAGCTGTATAACCTTTCTCCATATTTATATCTACTATATTCTGCCTCCGGTGTGGGAAGATGGCAGTGTGAATTCATGTTGGCGGCGGCCTCACCCAGTACCATCCATGCGGTGTCTTTGTCCACATCTGCCTCTAAGTTTGTCCTCGTTCGATGGCTGGGAGAGCTGGCGCTGGACCAGCTGGGAGAGCCTGGTCTGCTGCGTCCTGTGGGCCCAGGGACCACGGCCCTGCCTGGGGCTGCACCTGAACAGGAAACACCGAGGGCGGCCTGACAAGACCTGGAAGCGAGACAGGCTAAGCTAACTGCTAGCCCATACAGACCGGCAGTTCCGATAACACCGAGGGCGGTCTGGCGGCGGTCTCCCCTGGCCTTGACTGTTGTGTATTTGGTGTCACTGTGTGGAGTGCGAGGAGGTGTGTCGAGGGTGTCTGGATAGGACAGCTGGCGCTGGATCAGCTGAGGGAGCCTGGAAACACCGAGGGCGGCCTGACAAGACCTGGAAACGAGACAGGCTAAGCTAACTGCTAGCCCACGCATACCAGCAGTTCCAACAGTCATCCTGGCTGGCGTTCGTCCCCTTAAGACAGTGAATATTTTTTTTTAGACACGTGTGTGAGTTTGGACATGTGTGTTGTGGTAGCTACTGGATGTGTGTTTTTGTCCTTGTGTTACACTGCTGAGGGCTGGGGAAACCATATTTGAAAGTGTTCCTGTGACAAAAATACACTGTTTACACTTGGTTTTAAATGCGTTTTGGGTGACAGGTCACAAGTGGACAGTGAGACACATCGCCGCTTGCACCCGTGTCTGTCATGCGTCTCCAAATGCTTCCTGCTGACCACTTATGATCAGATTTCGTTACGCCGAAGAAGAAGAAGAAGAAGAAGATTTCCTTGCTGTCTACAGCACTTCCACTACAAGGTCAAACGGCCTCAGTCGAGCGCCAGATTTGCCGACTAGCTGTGAAAACAATATCCAATGTCTGAGGGGGTTTCAAGCACCAACATACTAGATGTCCGGATTATTCCAGCTGCTGAGACTGACGGGACTGACTCCTCTGCCCACATGTTTTCCAAAGTTGGCGCGCTGCTACCAAAACAACCACCACATCCTGCACCGATGACGTACTTTCCTGTTACGGCCTCGTCGGGGACGCATCAGGACGCATTAGCGTTTACGCTACAAAAGATAGGTGGTCAAATGCGTCCCAGACCACCTCGGCAAGCGGTCTGAGTAACCGGTTCACAAAATGTTTTGGTGCTCGTTTACACTCGTATTTAGCGCCGTCCACCACTTGTGATCCGATCGCAAAAAAAAAACCACATTTTAAAACCAAGTGTAAACGGGGTGAAAGTGTGACAAAGTGTTTCTCATTCCTGATACGCCACTGCATCGTGCACAGAAACGTACACTCTGCAAGAGTTGTAGATGAAGTCCATCAGTACATAATCATTACTCTATCATTCGCTCATACTGGACCTCATCTGCACTACTCCATACACCCTCTGCCCCTGTTGCCACGAACCCAGTTATCATGTAAAGTGATAACTGTTACATGATAACTACGTTCTATCATGTGGCGGGGGGGCCTGTTGCAGCAGTCATTGGGTGGCAGGCGGGGAGACACCCTGGACAGGCTGCAAGGCCATCGCAGCCCCCCCCCCCACCACCACACTACACCACACAACACCACACATTCACACCTAGTGGCAATGTAGTACGGCCGAGTCACCTGACCTACATGTCTTTGGACTGTGGGAGGAACCTGGAGCCCCCGGAGGAAACCCACACAGACACGGGGAGAACATGCCAACTCCACACAGAGGACGACCCGGGACGACCCCCAAGGTTGGACTACCCCGGGGCTCGAACCCAGGACCTTCTTGCTGTGAGGCGACCATGCTAACCACTGCGCCACCCTGCCGCCTGGTCTTTGTTTGTACAAAATCATTCGTTTATAATTCATACCACTGTGACTGCCCCCTGGATTGCTTCTGTAGACACGTGTTTGTATATAAGTTTGTGTAGATGTATGTAAAGCACTTCAAGTTCAGGAATCAGGAACAACTTATTGTCGTCTCAACCATGTACTTGTGTACACCAACGAGACGAAATTTCGTTTCTCCCAGCCCACAGCAGTGCAACACAAAAGACAAAAGCACACATCCAACACCTCCCCAAAACATAGAAAACCAGAGAGAACAAAGCAAGGAAACACAAACAGTCAACAACACAGTCCATTCAGTAAATTTGCAACACAATACAAAAATTTCACTGTCCAACACAGCGGTCTGCATGGGCTAGCAGTTAGCTTAGCCTGCCCCGCCTGGCATCCTGTCAGACCACCCTCTGTATTCCCTCTTCGGGCACAGCTCCGGTCAGGACCGAGGTCCTTGGGCCCACAGGACGCAGCAGACCAAGCTCTGTCAGCCCATCCAGCGCCGGCTGTCCCAGCCAGACACCCTCGACACACCTCCCCGCCCTCCTCACAATGACATCAAAACCACCACAGTCAACACCAGGCGAGGCCGCCGCCAGACCGCCCTCGGTGCTACCAGAACTGCTGGTCTGCGCGGACTAGCGGTTAGCTTAGCCTGCCCCGCTCGCCCAGCCATCAAACGAAATGGACGATCACAGACATAACTCCTCGTAAAAGGTCCTCACACGACAAAGACACCGCACGGGCGGCACTGGGTGACGCCGCTGCCGCCGCCGCCACCGCAACTTCGCTCCACCATCTTCCCACACTGGAACTGCAAGGTCTTAAAATCCACAGGAAAATTCCTTGTATGTGTGAAGTGTACTTGGCCTGACGTGGATTCTGATTTGCTTTTGATTCCTGAATGATTCCAGAATCAAGCCAAGCACAATAACTATTATCTACAATAACTTACAATAATAACAATTTATCATTTCTAATAAATTACAAGCACAATAACTATTATCTATAATAACTTACAATAATAATAATTTATCATTTATAATAAATTACAAGCACAATAACTGTTATCTATAATAACTTACAATAATAATAATTTATCATTTATAATAAATTACAAGCACAATAACTATTACCTGTAATAACTTACAATAATAACAATTTATCATTTATAATAAATTACAAGCACAATAACTATTATCTATAATAACTTACAATAATAATAATAATTTATCATTTATAATAAATTACAAGCACAATAACTATTATCTATAATAATTTACAATAATAATAATTTATCATTTATAATAAATTACAAGCACAATAACTATTATCTATAATAATTTACAATAATAATAATAATTTATCATTTATAATAAATTACAAGCACAATAATTATTATCTATAATAACTTACAATAATAATTTATCATTTATAATAAATTACAAGCACAATAACTATTATCTATAATAATTTACAATAATAATAATAATTTATCATTTATAATAAATTACAAGCACAATAACTATTATCTATAATAATTTACAATAATAATAATTTATCATTTATAATAAATTACAAGCACAATAACTATTATCTATAATAACTTACAATAATAATAATAATTTATCATTTATAATAAATTACAAGCACAATAACTATTATCTATAATAATTTACAATAATAATAATAATTTATCATTTATAATAAATTACAAGCACAATAACTATTATCTATAATAATTTACAATAACAATTTATCATTTATAATAAATTACAAGCACAATAACTATTATCTATAATAATTTACAATAATAATAATTGGTGTGTCTTGTTTGTTTCCGTCCAGTCGTGAAGTACGTTTGATTACAAATGATTTGTCTGAAATGTGACAGTAACGAGCGGCAGCCGCGCGGCTCTGACGCCATGACTCACTTTCAACACGTTCATAAAGAACGTCAGAACCAATCAGCAGCACAGCTGTGACGCCGGCGTTACACACCACACTCACGATGCCCTTTCCTCCTTCCCATAACTCAATAACCTTCTAATGAGCTTTACACACACACACACACACACACACACAAACACACACACACACACACACACACACACACACACACACACACGCCATGACCCCAGCCCCAATATAAGTTAAATACATTGGCGTGTGTTCAGACATCCCATGATGCCATTATAGGACACACTTTCAATATTAACACAAAAACATGTGGCAGATTGTCACGACCCCATACATCAACAACATAACACAACATAACACAACAGAACTGAACTTACTCTGCCTTAATTACCGTGTGGAAATGAGACAGATGCTCATTTTACTGACCAAAAAAGGACTGTGATTACTCAATGATAACACTCTCACTTCATCCCCCCAAACACACACACCCCCTACACACACAACTGACACACACACGCCCACACACACAACTGACACACACACACCCACACACACACACACAACTGACACACACACACCCACACACACACACACACAACTGACACACACACACACACAACCGACACACACACACACACACACACACACACACAACCGTCACACACACACCCAACACACACACACACACACAACCGACACACACACACACCCAACACACACACACACACACCACACACACACACACACACCCTACACACACTTTTCCCCCTCTAGCATAGAAAGCCGGTTTCAAAAGCTTCCGGAACAAAGCAGTTGTTATGGAGACGGCGACGGGAAGAAACTCTCTCCATAATTTATCATGTATACATATGAATGACCTGCAGCAGGACAGCAGCCAGCATCCTCCAGCACCCACCCACAAGCTCCTCGTGTTGTGTGGCATTGTTCATCAAGGAATGATAATCATCACTCATCACCCTCCTGTCACTGGAATTACCTAACACACACACACACACACACACACACACACACACACACACACACACACACACCCCACTGCCCAGCAGCAGAGTATTTCCTCTTATCAACTTGGTATTTCACTCTTTCAGCCGCTTTGAGCATACATAAATAAATAAGCTCGTCTGTCATGTAAATGGAGGCGGCCTGCTGCCTGCTGCCTTGCTGAACTCGTGGGGCAGTTGTGGGGGTTCGCCGGCCGCTCTCCGCCCACCGCCCCATCTCAGCCGAGCCGAGCAGCTGAGCGGTGGAGCGGCGACATCGAGACGGGCTGTGTTTGGCGGTCACCGGTCAGCAGGCTGCTGTTCGAGCTGCACCAGCTGGATCAGCTGTTCCCAGCGGACGTCGCTCCCCAGGCTCCTCCCACTGCGTCAGGCAGGGAGGAGGCGGAGCAAGAAGACCAGTGTTTAAGTTCATCCTGCTCCCCTGTCAAGCATGGCGGTCTCACCAGACATCCCACATAACGTCGTTCTACCGTTTTAGAGAAATCCAGAAGACCTGCAAGACTGCCCAGTGTGAGCGGTGAGGTACACAAGACCCCTCCTCAGCAGGGGTGTCCTGGTCTGAGCCGTGAGACGGGTATCAGGGACAGTCACGGTTTGTTTTAACTGATGGAGAAGAAGATGTGCCAGTGTGGGAAGATGGCAGCGCGAACTCAACGTTTGCGGCGGCCTCACCCCGTACCGTCCATGCCGTGTCTTTGTCCACATCTGGGTTTGTGTGTTCGTGTGATGGCTGGGAGGGCTGGCGCTGGACCGGCTGGGGGAGCTTAGACTGCTCGTCCTGTGGGCCCGGGTACCGCGGCCCTGCCCTAAGAGGAGACAACGAGGGCGGTCTGACAGGATGTGGGGGCGGGGCAGGCTAAGCTAACTGCTAGCCCATGCAGACCGGCGGTTCTGACAGTCATCCTGGCTGGCGTTCGCTCTCTTGGACAGTGATTTTATTCTATTTATTTATTTATTTAGGGGTATGTTGGTTTTATGTGTTTTTGTAGTTTGGATATATGTGTTGTTGTAGGTTGTTGTCTTTGTGTTGCACTGCTCTGGGCTGGGCTGGGGGAAACGATCTTTCGCCTCATTACATGAAATGAGAGGACAAATAAATGTTTGTGATTCCTGATCATTACTGGCTATACTACGATCGATCAAATCCGGTTGCTTTGTTTATGTTATCAGCCACACCGGCGGCCATATAGGTGTCATGACACCGCCATCGTGCTCGTCTGGGGGTCACGAGGGGTCATGGTGCACACCGTGCTGCAGGGACGCTGTGTTTAGTCTACACATGGCCGGCATCGGCATTGTCTTGAGAGGTGACAGCAAACAGCAGGCGGCCATTTTAAATGTAATAAGGGAAGATGTGTGCAATGCCAGAGAAAGGGGCCGCGTACTCACATGCAGAAAATCTATAATTGGGCCACTGCACCGCGTGTCACGCACACACCGGCCTCTCCATCCCGTCGCCTGCGAGGTGAATTGATCCGCCGGTAGTAATCTGAAAACAAACCGCTCGTGCGGCCCGGCGGCCCTGATCTGCTGTCCCGCCCTGCAGCCCGGCATCACGAGACGGGATTAGAGGCCCGTTGATGTGGCACAGCGGAGAGGAAACGGCTGATGAATGTGACACGCCGCCAGTCCATCTGTCTGCTGGGGAAACACACAGCCAGGGGACAGCGTCCTCTGGTACTACTGCACAAGATACCTGATAAAATACCCGATGGAATACCTGTGTAGAGGCCTGCCAAATATGGGAACACGGATCACATGTCGAATATAGTTTCTCGTCTGCATGTTTCAGTATGGCTCAAGTAAGTGGAGTTGTGCGTTTGCCATAATTCTTCGATTTTTCTGTCAGCCTGGATATCCTGCTCCACTAAGCCCGTGTGTGACGTGCTCTAAGCCAGTGTTTCTCAACCGGGGGTCCGCGGACCCCTAGTGGTCCGTGGTGTAATTGCAAGGGGTCCGTGAAAATAAAATATCTTTAAAAAAAAGATCCTATGACGTTTATAGAAATAGGATTATTTTACTCAAATGTGACTGAGACCTTTATCTACCTAAACTATAAAGGGTAACAGGACTTTTTTCTCTAATTACATCTGTTTCACAAGTGTAATTTATTGTATTTCAATAAGAGATCTCACTCCCGTTGGCATTGTTAAAAGTTACTGCATAAAAATTCTGTTGTTACATATATCTGAAAGTTACTGAATACATATTCTGTTTTGTTACATATATCTGAAAGTTACTGAATACATATTCTGTTTTGTTACATATATCTGAAAGTTACTGAATACATATTCTGTTTTGTTACATATATCTGAAAGTTACTGAATACATATTCTGTTTTGTTACATATATCTGAAAGTTACTGAATACATATTCTGTGTTGTTAGATATATCTGAAAGTTACTGAATACATATTCTGTTTTGTTACATATATCTGAAAGTTACTGAATACATATTCTGTGTTGTTACATATATCTGAAAGTTACTGAATACATATTCTGTTTTGTTACATATATCTGAAAGTTACTGAATACATATTCTGTTTTGTTACATATATCTGAAAGTTACTGAATACATATTCTGTGTTGTTACATATATCTGAAAGTTACTGCATAAGAATTCTGTTTTGTTACATATATCTGAAAGTTACTGAATACATATTCTGTGTTGTTACATATATCTGAAAGTTACTGCATAAGAATTCTGTTTTGTTACATATATCTGAAAGTTACTGCATAAGAATTCTGTTTTGTTAACTATATCTAAGTTACAACTGAAAGCTCTTGTTTTTGCCCCAAAGAGTGAATAAATGCTATAATGCAATTTAAAATGCAGTTTCTACTGTTTCTATCAAATTGCAACCCCCCTCCCCCAAGATCAGGTGGAGGGGTCCTCAGGGTAGATCAGAAATACGCAGGGGGTCCAGGACCCCGAAAAGGTTGAGAACCACTGCTCTAAGCCAATCACAGACGACTTTGGAGGAGGGACCAGAACGTGAGAGAGGAGTTTGCCGAGTTGGCGTTTTGTTGGTAGAAATTGAGATTAGTGTCGAAGCGAGTAATATTTTGTGGACCGAAATACTTGTAAGGATTTGCACAAGCATTGTAGCGCTTCAAGCCCTTGTGCATTTCGACGTTTCGCAACTCGTTCTCCCCCAGTCTGCCGTGGAAGTTGGCCAGCCTACAGCCAGTTAGCTTAACGTTAGCTATTTTGCTTACCGGGTTGTTATTTTTCTCGGCTAGCCTTGTGAAAGGGTGTAGTCTAACTATCAAGCGTGGACGTTTTGCCAGAACTGAGGTGGGGACAGTCATCTGTAAACACCGGCCATAGTTTTTGCAGGAAACTGGACACGAGAGGATTTCACTGAAGCTAACTAGCTAGTTAGCGCCGGACCTTCGTGATCAGCGCGGACCTTGTGGCGTTCGTCAACGCTACGCTGTTGCATCATCTACCCGCCCACTGGCGTAACATATTTATGATGGGCCCTGGTGCGAGCAACCCTCGTAGACCCCCCCCCCGCCCCCCATCTCTCTCTCCCTCGCTCACACACACACCACCACCACCACCACCACCATAGGTGGGTTCAGTAAGTAATTTTAGTAATTTATTTGTATAGCACCTTTCACAGATATACAATCACAAAGTGCTGCACAGCATAAAATATAACAAATAAAATAGAAATATCAAAGTAACAGACAAAGTTGACACAGATGAGTTATTGTGAAGGTCAGTACGTCAAAGACTGGCTACACTTCAGTACCACGGAGAGCGGACGCACCACGGACCGGGTTGGGAAACCTAAACAGACGCTCTCTAAACCACATCAGTCGACGAGGCGATGAAACAAGTCAACAAGGCAACTAGGCTGTAATATAGCTAATAGCCTCGTCATTCAGCAGTAACAGGGGAGCACACATCAGACCCAAAACCTGCTAGACTGCATGGTTTGGCACGCACGCAGCACACACTGCAGCTTTGCTTTTTCTCCTTGCTCTCCTTCCTCTTTTTACATCCACTCTCATGTGTGTAACTCCTGCTTGCTTGCTTGCTTTTATTTTTCTAACCTTACTTAGGTAGGCTAGATAGGTAAAGGATATTGTGCGCGCTAAACAAGCTATCATCACATGCTCAAAACAGACACACAACATTGGACTAGGACATGCATGCAGAAAGGAAACCTGAAATAGTAGCCATAGCTGTCAACAAGGGGTTACACCTGATAAAATACCTGATGAAGTACCTGATAAAATACCTGATAAAGTACCTGATAAAATACCTGATAAAGTACCTGATAAAGTACCTGATCACCGTGCCGGGCTGACAACACAGTTCAGCTGCTGTTCTGCAGGAGCTAAAGACACTTTGATTTCCAGATTTTTTCTAAAAATTAAAACAATGGCGTGAGGGCGTCCGGGTAGCATGGCGGTCTATTCTGTTGCCTACCAACTCGGGGATCGCCGGTTCGAATCCCTGTGTTACCTCCGGCTTGGTCGGGCGTCCCTACAGTCACAATTGGCCGTGTCTGTGGGTGGGAAGCCAGATGTGGGTATGTGTCCTGGTCGTTGCACTAGCGCCTCCTCTGGTCGGTCGAGGCGCCTGTTTGGGGAGGGGGAACTGGGGGGAATAGTGTGATCCTCCCACGCGCTACGCCCCCCTGGTGAAACTCCTCACTGTCAGGTGAAAAGAAGCGGCTGGTGACTCCCCATGTATGGGAGGAGGCATGTGGTAGTTTGCAGCCCTCCCCGGATCGGCAGAGGGGGTGGAGCTGAGACCGGGACAGCTCGGGAAAGTGGGGTAATTGGCCGGGGTACAATTGGGGAGAAAAGGGGGGGGGGAATCCAAAAAAATGTTTTTAAATGGCGCTACATCAAAGCTGTTTGCAGAACCAAAGCTTCTGCATTACAGGAACCTTTTAACAGACTTCTCAAGGGACTCTTATCTCATAACCTTTAAAATCTTTTGCTGCTGAAATGCAAAGTGAGCCCGTCCTGACTGAGTCTGGACTGAGTCTGGACTGAGTCTGGACTGAGTCTGGACTGAGTCTGGACTGAGTCTGGCCACCTGCACGGCAGGATAAGGTTTTCAGCAGCTTAAAAAGGGACAGGCTATCTGGCGGCTTAAAGAGGCCGTGAGGCGTATCGAGAGAGAGAGATTGTTCTTCAACATACATTCAGCATGGACAAACAAAAGAGGCACAAATACACACACACACACACAAACACACACAAAGACACACACACACACACAAACACACACACACACACACACACACACACACACACGCACACAGAAAATCAAAGAGCAGCCCTGAGGGACACGCATCACAGAGAGTCTGATCAGGACAAGGAGGGCTAGTTCTCCCTACCTCTATGTGTATGTGTGTGTGTGTGTGTGTGTGTGTGTGTGTGTGTGTGTGTGTGTGTGTGTGTGTGTGTGTGTGCGTATTGATTGAGTGGGGGGAGGCAAACAAGGGCCATCCTGGATCAGCCTGAGCGCTGTGCAGACTGCTGCAGAAGTACTGCTGAACATCTTCAACACGGCCACCCAACAGGGATCAGCTCGTCAGCACAAGTGACACCAGTCCCCGAGACCCCGTTTACACTTGGCTTTAAAATGTGGTTTTCTTGCGATCGCCTTACAAGTGGACGGCGATAAATACGAGTGTAAACGACCACCAAACCGTTTTGTGAACCGGTTACTCAAACCACTTGCCGAGGTGGTCTGGGACGCATTTGACCGCGTATCTTTTGTAGTGTAAACACTAATACGTCCTGATGCGTCCACGACAAGGCTGTAACAGGAAGTCTTCTTCTTCTTCTTCTTCTTCTACTTCTTCAGAGTAATGAAATCTGATCACAAGTGGTCAGCAGGACGCATTTGGAGACGCATGATAGACACAGGTGTAAACGGCGATGTGTCTCGCTGTCCACTTCTGAGCTGATCGCCCAACACGCATTTTAGAACCAAGTGTAAACAGGGTCTGAGTCAACCACAGTTTTAATGTCTTCTCAGTAAAATTCAACATTCAAGAATTACTTTACTGTCATTTTATCATGGACCTGCACACAGGACAAAAACAAAACACCGTTTCTCCCAGCCCCCAGCAGCACAACAGAAAAGACAAACAACATATCTCTAAAGACTCCCTGAAAACCAAACCACTGAAAACCAGACCACTGCAAAACAGACCACTACGAACCATATCACTGAAAACCAGACCACTGAAAACCAGACCACTAAAAACCACACCATTAACAACCACACCACTAAGAACCCGACCACTATAAACCATACCACTAAAAACCATACCACTAAGAACCAGACCACTAAGAACCAGACCACTACAAACCACACCACTAAGAACCATACCACTACAAACCACACCACTAAGAACCAGACCACTACAAACCACACCACTAAGAACCAGACCACTAAGAACCAGACCACTAATAACCATACCACTAAGAACCAGACCACTAAGGACCATACCACTACAAACCAGACCACTACAAACCAGACCACTAAGGACCAGACCACTAAGAACCAGACCACTAAGAACCATACCACTACAAACCAGACCACTAAGAACCAGACCACTACAAACCACACCACTAAGAACCAGACCACTACAAACCACACCACTAAGAACCAGACCACTAAGAACCATACCACTACAAACCAGACCACTACAAACCACACCACTACAAACCAGACCACTACAAACAAGACCACTACAAACCACACCACTAAGAAACAATACCACTAAGAACCAGACCACTAAGAACTATACCACTGCAAACCAGACCACTAAGAACCATACCACTAAGAACCATGCCACTACAAACCAGACCACTAAGAACCATACCACTAAGAACCATGCCACTACAAACCAGACCACTAAGAACCAGACCACTACAAACCACATCACTAAGAACCAGACCACTAAGAACCATACCACTACAAACCAGACCACTAAGAACCATACCACTACAAACCACATCACTAAGAACCAGACCACTAAGAACCAGACCACTACAAACCACATCACTAAGAACCAGACCGCTAAGAACCATACCACTGCAAACCAGACCACTAAGAACCATACCACTAAGAACCATGCCACTACAAACCAGACCACTAAGAACCATACCACTAAGAACCATGCCACTACAAACCAGACCACTAAGAACCAGACCGCTACAAACCACACCACTAAGAATCAGACCACAACAAACATAAAAACAGAGAGAACGAAACAAAGAAGCACAACTGACTGACAACACGGTCCATTCAGGTGCCAGTTTAGTTAAATGTTGACAGCAAGACTTCTGTCAATGAGTGACCAGCACTGGGGGGGTCAGAGGGTAGGTGGATGGGCATGACTGGGAGGGGGGCGGGGCGAAACAGTTTGTTAATGATCCTTGTAAACCCTTTTTGCAGTTGTAAAATGTCAACACAACTGCCGCA